>NC_064575.1:49198464-49501494 GCF_937001465.1 Orcinus orca
TGTTAAATTAAAATTGCCTTTCTGCCTTGTCACATGAGAGAATGATTGCTGCTTTTTTCTCACGTGTATTGCTTTGCCCCAACTCCCTAACATCTCCATTTCTTATAGTGGACATTCACTAAATGAAATGACTTGTCACCATTCTTTTCATTCCAAGATGAAACAAGCATGTTCTGGATAATACAGGTTCTATCTGGATTTCTTAGCACCCCAACTTTTTGAGAATGCTATAGGTGTTTGATAAAGCTAGACTGGAACTGCAAACATTATTGAGCTAATGTTCTTCCCAAGTATTTCACATGTTCAAACTATCCAATACTGATGGCTTCTTGATAGTTCTTACATTGCCATCACTTTTACCCTGGAGACATCAGTCTACAGAGTGATGCTGTTCATCTTGCTTCAGGCATTGACTTTTCTTCCTTCACCTTTTCATTAATTGCCAGCACCTCCCACTTGTCTCCAAACCTCTGTCTTAGCCTTGGTGTCTTTTACTTTTTTGCTTGATGATTTGGTGGAATTTATTGCTGTGGTACAGCAGTGACTTCTGCTTATCCATTTTCACTGTCACATATTAGCCATGCTGTAGTGTTTCTGTTGGTGACTCCTTTTCACTGTCTTGTGCATGCCTTCCTTGCTAGCACAATCCTATGTCATGCTGGGTTTTTGATACCTTGTGATCATTATGCTTTTCAGTGTCAGAGAAATAGTATCTTTGTTATAACATGTAGTCTTACCGCTTGCCATATTTCCTAAGTCCTGCTCCAAATATTGGCAAAATTCTTATAAGTTGATGTGTTTGCTTCCAGGATTGTTGAAAAGGCACCTAGCTGGTATTGCTGAGAGGTGGCAAAGTTGAATCCAATTACAGAGCCCAGTTCTTCAATTCCTACTTTAAAGAATCTTGATAACCATTATAGAACAGGAGACTCTATATATACTTGGGCAATTTTCCAGGTCCTTTTTTGGCATTTTAGTTGACTAAGAATATGATAACTAGAGAGCTCAAATCCTTAAGGACATGTGAAATATGCTATGAGTAAAAAGTGGCTCTTTTCTAGTGTAAGACTTTAGTACTTAAAGGAGCAATTTATGATAAATAATTAGTAAAAATTAATTTGTATGTTACTCCTAACTTAATGTGCATAGTGGCCTATTTAGTATTAAATAAATTTTATTTCTATTTCAACCAGGTGATTCTCATCTAAATGTTCAAGTTAGCAACTTTAAGTCTGGAAAAGGAGATTCTACACTTCAGGGTGAGAGAAATTACATGTAACTTAAATTGAAGGCCCATCAAGATAGAAACTTATATGTATGTCTCTTTTCCTCACATGAATGACACAGAAAGAAAAAAAAAGGCTTAGAAATGATTTCAGTTACTAAAGTAACATAATCACAGTTCAGAGGTTTTAGAAAATAGATAAACAGAAAAATCACTCCCACTTCTAACAGTCTTTGGTATATTCTAGTTGTTTCTCCCTCTCCCCTATATGTAAAAACATTCTTTAATAGTTATGCAATTAATAGTTAATAGTTTATATGCAATTTTGATTCTTGCTTGCATTGTTTAAGCTAATAGAGAAAAAGATTTTTTTTTTTCCGGACTTGGGTTTGATAGAGGCATATATGGGATAAAAGACTTTACCCCTGAAATTAGATAAGAAGCCTTAATACCTATAATCTTCTAAACTGCTTCCTGAACAGTATCACATATTGCATAATAAATGGACTATAGTATAGAGGTATGCAGTACTTCACAAATAGAAAATATATTTTATTTACTAGTTTATGATAAAGATTGAATTAAGTAGAGAATGATACACCTTTCCTAAAAACTAAAGTGTAGTAAAACGTAAATTCACAAATGAAGAAGCACCTTCTCGTTTCAGGCTTGTTCTTAACACTGTCAGCTTCCTTCATTCTCATGGTTCTCAATCCTGGCTACACATTACAGCCATCTAGGAAGCTTAGAGAACCACACACGTATATAAAAAGAAACATGTACTTACATACACACACCTATGTGTATTTGTGTGTGTGTGTATATATATATACACCACACAGATAATACATACACATGTGTACATATACCTGCATATAAATGTATACACACAAACATAATGATGTCTGGACTCTATCCCTAGAGATTCTGATTTTGATTGGTTTGGGCTGAGGCTCCAGTGTCTACTTTTAAGAAATTTTTCATTTCTTTCAAGGCTTTTTTTTTTTTTTTCCCACGGGCCTAGCTGCTCAGCGGCATGTGGGATCTTCCCGGACCAGGGCACGAACCCGTGTCCCCTACATCAGCAGGCAGACTCTCAACCACTGCACCACCAGGGAAGCCCAAGAAATTTTTCATTTGATTTTAATGTGCAGCCAGGTTTTAGAATCACTGCCTTATACTATATGTATGTGTGTGTGTATATATATATATATGTGTGTATATATATATATATATACATATATATATATTTTTTTAAGGAAAGAGCATGTAACTAAGAAGAAGTCTTTATGTTCTTAGTGGGTGAGTATTCTGAGTATACCAGAATATGTGTTTTCTTCTTTGCTCTGTTTTACTTCTTTTGAGCAAGTCAGTCTGCTTTTGAAAACATAATTAGTATACATATTAAGTTCAAACATACTCGTAGTTTTTAAATTAGCAGTCATCCATGGTGGTCATGTCACTTTTTAAATTCTTCATTTTATCTTTAAAGCTTGAGCTATTTACAGGATAAATAAAAATATAAATATAAATCAAGCAATTATAGAAAGTTGAAAATATCCCAGTTTTAACAGGGAGTCATGTATCCATTTTTAATCTTTATTTTCTTTTCTTTAAGTTTCTTCAGGATTGAATGAAAACCTCACTGTAAATGGAGGAGGCTGGAATGAAAAGTCTGTAAAACTCTCCTCACAGATCAGTGCAGGTGAGGAGAAGTGGAACTCTGTTTCACCTCCTTCTGCAGGCAAGAGGAAAACTGAACCATCTGCTTGGGGTCAAGACGGTGGAGATGCTAATGCAAATGGAAAAGACTGGGGAAGGAGTTGGAGTGACCGATCAATATTTTCTGGCATTGGTAAGAACTGTTAGAAAATTTTAAGTTTGCTTAAAATGCCTATCTGGTACATTTAAAATTTTCCAAGAATGAAAAACAGATCCATTAGTAGAAAAATTAGTCATGCTATACAGAAAGAATATAGATTAACTCATCTCACATCCTTCACATGGAGCAAAATGGGAACTAAATAAGTGAATAATAGCATTTATTATTTACTCTTTATTTAATTATTTCACTTGCTTTTATCACATTTGATTATCAGTTTAGCTAACTGATATAATTGTGTATTTTTAGTGATGTAATAAGAGTAATGTGTAAGCAGACTTTTTGACTGATTTCAACAGTTCCACTGAGTTTAAATAAAAGTAGTAAATGGAGATACAGTTTATAGCGTCAATTTATATACTATTTTACAGTCTACAAAATGCCTGTTTGTAATTAATTTTTCCCCTGGATTCTAAAGATAAAGACTAGTAGTGAGAAGCTTATTTCTGTTGAGAGCCATCGAGTTAAAAGCAACTTAATTTCAGGTGTGTTTGTGTGTGCATGTGTTATAGAAAAGAAATCCATATTTAATATGGAAAACTGCAAAAAGAGAAGGAAAAACCCACTGTTATACATTACCCAGTGACAACCATATATTTCCTTATGGTCCTTTTTTTTTTTTTCTTTCCTGTGTACAATTCTGTGGGTTTCATTTTGGTTTTTTTACACAATCCAAATCATACATGCATTTTTGTGTTCCTCCTCCCTCACTTAATATTGTGCCTCAAACATTTTCTTTACTTTCTGTATTTTATTTAATGACCATGTGATACATTGTGTAAACATAGCATAAACTATTTCACTATTCCCGTATCATCGGAGAAATAACTTCTTTTTTTAAAGAAATGTAAATGACGTTGCATTGAATATATTTGTTTGGGGGTTATTTCTTTAGGATAGATTCTTGGAAGTGATATTATTGGATTAAAGGAAATATGAATGTTTACTCTACGACATGTTGTCAAAGTATTTTGTAGGAGAATTCTAATTTATCCTGTCAGCATCAGTATGAGTGCCATTTATCATATGCTTACCAAGGTTGAGTATTCTTATTTTTTTAATCTTTTCTAATTTGATAAGGAAAAAATACATAAATTGTTTTGGTTAACTTTTTAAAATCACTAATGAGGTTGAGTGTTTTTCACAATTTTGTTGATCATTTCTGTTTCTTTTGTAAATTGTTCATGTTCTTTGCCCATTTGTGTAATGGCCTCTGTTTTTTGTGCTTTAAGTTGTAATTCCTTGTGCATTAAACATATAATCCTTTCTGTTGTGCTTGTTGCAGATATGTTTTGCTTGGTTTATTTTAGTTTGGGGGAGCAATAGACATTACAGAGTTTTTAGTGTTTAAGTAGAAAGAACTGTTTCTTTGCATGTTACTTGCTTTTCCCATCACTTGTAAGCTTAGAAAAACTCATGTTGACTAACATCCCTAAGAAGCAGACTCTATATCATTTGCTAATATTGTTCTTCAGCTTGTCCTCCCCTCTTCCCCTGCAATGTCCAGAAATTGTGTAGAAATATCAAGATTTGTTTGGAAGAAGAGACAATCCCTAAATTCCTAGCCTTGTTTTCAGCAGTAATAAAAGCATAAATTTCTATGCTAATAAAGCATCCTTTCACACTTAATAAAAGAAATGGTCAAATTTTATCAAGTAATCTTAAGAACAATGACCTTTTGAGATATTTGCAATTTACTTACAAAACCTATGTAGCATTTTCATAATTAGTACATAAATTAGTTGGTAGTACTTGCTTAATGTTGCTGTAGACAAACTTAAGCAGCAGATTAGAGTTCCTGCTTAGATGGACTAGGACCTTTATTGAAATTGAAAGGGAACTATTTTAAATGAGGTTTGCAGTGAGTTGCTGAGAAGAGACAGATGTGACTTGTCTCATGGATGTATATATGTTCCTTAAAATACTCATACGTAAGTAGGCAATTGCTTTAAAATGTTGAGAAGATATCATGGTGTAGTGGAATGAGCTTGTTCCTAGTTCAGACAGACCTATTTGGGATGAATCCCTATTTTTCCACATACAAGCTTTTATGGATATTAGGCTAGTTATTTAACCTGTGTGAATCCCATATTCAAGTAGTTGTAAGGATTGGCTATAATGAGTGTGAAGTACCAAGTTTCAGTGCCTGATCCAAACTAGTAGCTTAATTGTGGTAGATGATCGTGTAGCTTGCTGTAGCAGAGAAAGAACATGGGCTTGGAAAGTAGGTTTAAGTTCCAGTCATGGCTCGGGTGTTTTCTGTCAGCAGGTCACTTAACTGCTCTGAAACTTTGCCTAGCAGGGCTGCCCTAAGGATTAGAAGTAGTTGGTGTAAAGAGCCCAGTACATAATAGACATTCAATAAATGGTAGCTATTGCCATATTAGGTGGTTCTGATTTCTAAGGGTATCTTTAAATATTATTATCATAGTTATAAATCTGTACGTATCTTTCAAGTTTCATTGCAAATTGAAGGTTCCAAGTGACGTTCTTTATTTTAACAGCTGCTTGGTCTAGTGTGGATAGGGGAATGAATACCTCTGAACAGAATTCTGCTTCTTTTGCATCTCTCACACTTAACTCTGCTGTTTCTGGTATGTGAAAACAGTCTTTCATTTAGTTAACAAAAAAATTTTCTGTTTAATTTTAGCACTTGCTATTTGAAAAAAATAATCAGAGTCAAGTACTGCTATCCACATAAATTATAGATATACAGTATAAAGTAGCAGAGGCCTTAATAAAGAAAGACCTAAATTCTTACCTGCAGGTGGCTTAGTTCCTTTCTGTGGTGGAGATCAGAAGATTTTGTGGCCTAACTTAACTGAAAGTGTGTTGGCACACAGACGAATGCAAATAGAAGGCCTTCTCTTCAAGGTCATGACACTCTTCTGTTACTAGTTTACCCCTACCATAATTGTACTTGCAGTTTGGCATTTTATTTCTATCTGCCCTTATTCATCATGAGTTTATAGCTTTCGGGTTATGTGGACCCTCTGAGTATCTGTTGAGTTAGAAAATTCATTATTACTACTAAACTACTATAATTCAGCATTACTTACATGGATATGCCTTTTATTAATAATATAGATGCTATATATACTTAACAAATACTACATAAACATGGGACACATTTAGTTTTGTAATGTTTAGTTCACGTTAGAATTCATGGACCCAGTACTAATCTTGTAGTTCCACAGTGTCTGGAGTCACCTAGTCTAGAATAGAGGTCAGCAAACTTCTTCTGTAAAGGGCCCAATAGCAAATATTTTAGGCTTTGTGGGCCATACCGTCTTCTGTTGCAACTACTTAATTCTGCCATTGTAGCAGTAAAGCAGCTAGAGGCAATACATAAACCAAATGAGTGTGTCTGGTTCTGAAATATTGTTCTTTTGATTTTTTTTCCAACCATTTAAAAATATAAAAACTGTTCTTGGTTCATGGGCCATACAAAAAAGGGATGGTTAGATCTGGCCTATGAGTTGTAGTTTGCCAACCCTTGGTCTCATAGGCTACATTTTAGTTCCAGAGGTACAAGTTAATTTCTTCCTTCATTTGGTGACTTTGTACAACACAGATGCTATTCTATTCATATATTCAGAGAAAGCTGCTAAAGAAATAGCAACAGTGTTACTGTAGTCTTTCTAAGCAGCTAATGTGCTATTTATATATGAATTTTATAGGGTTACTCCATTTGTCAAAATTTATATTTAAAATATATAACTGTTTTGAGTATATTTCAAGCATATTAGTGGAAGGCTAGTAAGATCATCTATAACCAAGTGAAAATTTATAAGTGAGTAAGGACTTTTGTGAGGGGAAGTGTCTTTTATACTAACAGGTATTCTTCTTAACCCTTTATCAGTGGCTCTGAATGCAAAGTGAATATCACAGTCACCTAAGAAGGACTCCAAAACATGTGCAAATTCTGATTCAGAAGGTCTGGGGTATATAAATCCCTGATGGAAAACCACTCCTTTACATTTCTATTCTAAAACGAATTTATGGCTATAGAGCCAAGGATTTTTGACCTGGCATCCTTTAATTTATATGCAAAACTTTGTGTAAGTCCTGGACAGTAGTCCAACCACAGCTTTCATCATATTGCTAAAGGACTGTGTGACCCCACTCACCCCACCTATTCCCCACCTCCTAAAAAAGTAAAAACAGAAAAAATTTAGAAGATAATATTCTCTTGCTTTTAAGTGCACTTGAACTTACCTTGGTCTCTAAATCACCAGCACAACTGTCTTATTCTCTTTGGCTTCTTTCTGCCTCACCTCTCTAGATAGTCATCTATTTCTTTTATTTTTTCTTAGGCAGAAGGTTCTAGCAAGCTCAGACATTTTCTAGTTGTGTCCTTCAGGGTTCTAAGGATATAGGCATACCCTGAAATTTCCAGTATTTCTTTTATGCTTTATTATTTTTCATGAAGAAGAAAAATAAAACAATTTTTCTTTGACTTCTTGAAATTTGTAGATACCTGGTTTGAAGTATATATTATAAAAGACAAAATCTAAGGGATTGGTACTAGGGAAAAAATATATTTCTGATCAGTGAATTCAATCCAGTGATTATCGTGCTAAATCTAAAATTACCCTCAATTCTGCTTTTCTTTATCTTAACTCTTTTTCTGATGTCTGCAGTTTTCCTTTTAGGAGAAATAAAAAATAATTAAGTCTTCGTGTGCAAAGTATAGAACTATTGTTATGAAACATCATTAGAAAATTCCATTTTTAATTTTATTGCATTCGTTTTCATTTAAGGGTCTACTGCTGAGCCAGTTTCTCAGTCTACCACTTCTGATTATCAGTGGGATGTTAGCCGTAATCAACCATATATCGATGATGAATGGTCTGGGTTAAGTATGTCCTTTTAAAAATTATCAGTTTATTTTTGTTTTTGTTTTCAGAATTTTCTTTCTAACACCCTAATTCATGCTTTATGTTTTAATTTTAATCCTAATTTTTCACCTTTTAGGTCATAGTAATATAGTTTAATACCAAATGTATACTACTTGTAAACTGACTATTGAATACCTGTAGAATTAAAACTAAATTCACTTTTCATGATTGAGGCAATATTTAAACATGAAGTTTTCTTATAATTGCTCTGTAGTTTGTCTAGTTTTTAAATTGTTTTAAATGAATGTTCTATTTCTTTTCCTAGTTTTAATATAATAGAGTAAATAGAATATACAGGAATGGCTTTGAATTCATGAGGTATGCACGTTTTTATATTGGTAGAAAACCATTTTCTTAGTCTAATTTCCAGTAGAAGCATAGGAAAGTTAAAGGCAAGAGTCACAAAAAAAGAGGAAGGGAAAAGGAAGAATATGGTTTTTATGTTCAGAAAGTTCATACCATCTTCATTTAAAAAAAAAAAAAAACAGATTTTCTTTTTCCCCACAACCTTAAATGTTAGAATTTAAAACCCTCTGGAAACAGGACTTTCCTTATCCTCAGTACCTAGTGCAGTTTTTTATACACAGGTGTTCAATAGTACTAATGATCATAAAATCAAACACCTGACTGTGCCAGGCAGTGATCTAGATGGTTTAAGTCTTATGCATATTATTAGCTTGTTTAGTACAATTCTGTGAGGTAGGTATTTTTTTTTCCCACACTTTCCAGTTGAAGAAACTGAGGTAAAGAAAAGTTATCTAATTTTCCCCAGCCACACAGTTAAGTGGAAGAGCTAGTATCAAACTTTGGTAGTCTGGCCCCCAGAGTTCATGTTCTTAACCACTGCATGGTACAACCTCGATGATGATTGTAATCATGAAGGTATGCTTGCAACACAATCCAAAGATTAGTCTTAGACTAGTCTCTGTTAGATTCGTTGAAGCACAGTTGAGGGAGGTGAGGTTGGAAAGGTATATTAGGAAGGACCATATTGTGAAAAGCCTTGAATTGCTGGCTAAGTATTAGGGAGCCAAGGGTCAGAGCACTAGTTTAGAAGGTAGATCCTACTTCTAGTCCTGACTTTAAAACATAGTATCTCATATGTCTTGGACTTTGTCACTTATCTTGGAATCTAGATTAATTGACCTGTGAAACAGAGCAAATAATCTTTCATATCTACTTCCATAGAGTGTTATGAGGTTTTAATGAGGGAGTGAACATGAAAGCTCTTTGAAAATTATAAAGTATCAGATAAATACAAAGTATTACAAGGATGTGAAGCACTGTTTTGTGGGGGGCGGGGGAGGAAACAGTCTGTACTTCGGGAAGAATGATCTGCTATGTGCAAAATAGAATTGAGGAGTGATTGTAAGAAAATAGCACTGAGTTGTCTTGGGCAGCTGTGGGTTGAAGCTGAGGAAAAATGGAGCAAACAGGGCTCTAGGCTTCCCTGCTTGGAAAGAATAGCTCTACTTTTATCTTTTTATTCTTGTGATAATGAAAAACACAATTGGCTGATAAATAAGAGACTGAAATAAACATATCCATGGGACTCTGTACTTAAGTAATAAGTATCAGACCGCCTTTTTTGTTTGTTATGCTGTATTGGCAGTCTTTTCAGTCCAAAGTTACTCTTTAACCTCATTTTCTCTGTGAATTTTATTTTTTGTGTTATCTTCTTTAATGTCGCTAATTTTGGTACTCAGTGAATTTAGTTATTCCTTCTAAATTTATAGAATGCATGAAGTATTTGAGATTACTAATCCACAAAGTATATATATACTATCTTTACATTTAACAATGTGATACGATTAATATATTGACCCTCTGGTTTGAGGCATAAACATCATTATCTAGCAGAAAGGCATTGAATTTACCCAAGCACTTGAATATAAAGTTAAGATGCTGGAACTTCCCTGGCAGTCCAGTGGGTAAGACTCTGCGCTCCCACTGGAGGGGGCACAGGTTTGATCCCTGGTTGGGGAACTAAGATCCCGAATGCCACGCATTGAGACCAAAAAAAATTGTTTAATAAAGTTAAAGATGCTAAAGTACAGAAGGTAATGTTTTTTAAAGACAGATGTTAATCATTCAATTATCTTGATCATAAAGGAACAATATCGTCATAACCCCTGTAAAAAGTCAGATGTTGAATAGAATTTTGTTTTTGTTGGCACACCAGAGTGAAAGAATTAACGGCAGCATAGTGAATGGGTTGAGAGCATGGGCTTTGAGGACAGACTACCTGGGTTCGAATCTTAGCTTCATTGTTTTTCTGTGCTTCAGTTTCATCATCTGTAAATATAATATTTCTTCCCTCACAGACTTGTTGAGAGGATTAAGTGACATAATACTTATAAAGCCCTTAGAACACTGCCTGATACATTGTAAATATTCAGTAAGTGCTGTGATGCTATTGATGATATTCTTCTAGGAGCATAATTAGTCTACTCAGTGGGGGTTAATTTGTAAATTGTCTGTTTAAACACTAGAGAAATTCTTTCTAACATATTTGTTTTATTTTATTAAAGTTAATGCTGAATTAAGTTCTGACCAGAAACAGCTGACAACCATTTTCTTACTGAGATAAAAAGGAAAATAGCTACGGGATGCTTAAACCTAAAACATTATTTCACAAGCAAATTCAATAGAGAGACAAATTCCTTACCATTTTGAAAAGACAGCTAATATAAAGCTCTTTGGAAAGACTTTGGCAAACTAATGGGAGAATTTTAAGAAATGAGAAATTACTCTATAAATGGAGGGAACTATGCTATGAATGAAACTGTACTACATAGTTTCAAGGAAACTAAGATTATTAGCACCAAGTATATGTATACTTGGTGCTAATAAACTAAGGTTCATTAGGCCCATGAACCTTAAGAATTATGCGTTGTCTCCTGGTGACAATTTTTAGGCTTAGTTGATTGATCTGTTGTTTTAAAGTAGTTTTATTTGGGGAATTCCCTGGTTAGGACTCTGCACTTTCACTGCCGAGGGCCCCAGTTAGATCCCTGGTTGGGGAACTAAAATCCCACAGGTCGGGGGTGAGGGGCGGTGGGAGGGTGGGGGGGAGTAGTTTTATTTGATCCCAGTTAATTTAAAAATTATATAAAAACCAACCTGAAATCAATAAACGTGGAAAAATCACAATAAAGCTTTATAAAGCCTGTAGAGATTTATGCTTCTATTAATGTTCTGATAGAAGTTGAAACATAGACTACAGTTACTCCTCAAACTTTATGGCTGTCTAAGCCTTTTACAAAAAAAGATAATTTTACCGAGTACTTTACTAGATTTTTATCCCTCACCCCCCGCCACCACCGTATTTATTAAGAAAAGAGTTTATATGTTAAATAGTGCCCATTCACTTCCTTAAACTTTTTTTTTTTTTTTTGACAAAATAAAGTTTTTTTTCCGACAGGAATCCCTAAGTGACCTGGCTTATGGACAGCAATTTTCCAAATCTGGGTTTCTTATTTGTGAGGTTTAAGCAAAACAGTTGACGGCTTTGGCATTCAAATCTCCTAATAATATTTTTAATGAATGCTTGGTGTAAGATGAGCAATTGGTTCCAGACATCTACTAGATACTTTTTTTTTTTTTTTTTGTCTGTGCTGGGTCTTAGTTGCAGCACTCGGGATCTTCCTTGCGGCATGCGGGATCTTTAATTGCAGGATGTGGACTTCTTAGTTGTGGCATGTGAACTCTTAGTTGCGGCATGCATGCGGGATCTAGTTCCCCGACCAAGGATCGAACCTGGGCTCCCTGCATTGGGAGCACAGTCTTACCCACTGGACCACCAGGGAAGTCCCATACTACTAGTACGGGAGGTCACATACTACATACATATTTACTTATAAAAATGACTTCTGCATTAAAACATAACCAAGTGTATCTTATTGAGAGATTTATCAGGATTGGGAGAAATAAATTCTTAATTGTGTATGCCTGATAGCTTAGAAACTGTCTTTCTATCGTTAATGTCATCAGTGATATTAAAAGCAGTAGGTACCATTTATTGAGCACTTACTGCATTGCTATGAACTGCTTTACATGTATCTAATATAATCCTTTCAACAATCCTATGAAGTTGGTACATAGCCAATTAAGATTGAGACATTTGACCAAAATCACATAGTTATTAAATGGTAGAGCAATATTCAGATATAGGTCTGTTTGATTCTGAGGTCCATGCTCTTAACCTCTATGCTGTTACTGTGTAATACTGGCTCTGGATACCTGCTCATGGTAGTAAATTTAGAAATATATGAAGGAACTTCCTTTTTTGTAACACATTTCACACTTGTAATCACTCCATGTTTTTCCTCTACTGGACCATAAATTCTTGCTTATGATGTTTTCAGTCTCTCCCCATCCTCTACTGGTTTAGCCCCTCTTCTCCCTTTTCGCACTTCCCATGACAGAATCTGTCACTCTGTACTTAATTGTTGTACTTACTTATCTTCATCCCTGAGTAGACAGACTGCGAGCTCCATGTGGGGAGGGATTATTTCATACTCATTTTTGTACCTCTGTTATCTGTCTAGCTCAAGTTCTAGTATTTAGTAAGTACTTAATAAGATGAAATTCCTGTAACTCCGTTGTTAAGATGTATCTATTATTAATGTATTCTTTTCTTTTGTCTCTTCTTCTTATAAATTTGGGATCATGTTGCACAGGCAGTTTTGTCTATGATTTTTATTCTATGAGCATTTTCCCAGATCACAATATATTTATCCAAACCATAGATTTTTTTTAAGTCTTCATGAGGTCATATAATAATACCTACCCTCTAAACAAAAATAATAGAATTCATGTGGAAAAATAAGAATAGTGAAGAAGATAAGAGTAATGCAGGCAGATTTGTTGTTCTAGATAATAAAATATATTACAAGTTATATTTTGTATGACAGGAATAGATGAATGGAACAGAAATTCCAGAAATGGACTGAAGTGTATATTTAAGAATTTAATATTTCATAAAAGTAGCATTTGGCATTAATTGGGGAAAGGTTGGATTTTTTTTCAATAAAGAGCAATGTTAGAATGACTTGTTAACCATTTAGAAATAAAGTCTAAGTTCTGTTATGTTAACATTAAGTAGTTATTATAGGTGTATATATGGATGTGTATGATGTCCAGGGAGAGGAGGGAAGAATTAATTTTGAGAGCTACTTATCTAACCAGGGTAAAGCCAAAGATTGTTTTTCTCTTTTAGAATAAGCCAGTGATAGCTTCCCAAAGGAGGTAAAAATTCAGTGCTTCCTAGCGTGAAAGAATTTGGAAGTCTAGATTAGAAATTTATTCTTCAAAAAAAAAAAAATTTTTTTTCTTGAGAAGAGGGTGATAGAAGCCCTGAAAGTGACTCATATATTTTGGAAAGATAAAAGTAGCATTGAATAATCTGAAAAAATATAAGAAGGTAAAGTATTTTTTTAAAAAGAGGAGAAAAAGAAGAGGTTGACTATTGTGCATGACTTGGTGAATTTGAAGAAGAACCTAATGTTAAACAGTTCACAAGGAGGGAAGAGCGTGATTTCGGCACTGCTGTTAGAGAGTGACTCATTTTACACCCTGAGGGGACAAATCAGAAAAAATGACCAAGTCCTAGATGAAGTTACACATAAACAGTGAAAAGAAAGCAAATTCAGGGGATAAACTTCCTTTGATAATAAAGGAAGTAGCGAGAGTGGAATAAATGGTTAATTCATAAGTTTTCTGGAGTTTCTTAGACATTCCATCTAGTCATATAATGTGCCCAGCAGAAGTTGGGTAAAGGTTTTTACCGTCATGTTATTGGGTATTTTTCCTAGCCCTTAAAATGTACTTGGGAGGAAGAAGAGCAGTAGTTTAAAATTACAGCTTAGTTCAACATAAGGAATTTGGGGTTTTGCATTTAGTTTTTGGCAGAAGTGACAGATACCTAATTGACACTGTTAAATTTTAGATGGTATGTCTTCTGCTGATCCCAGCTCTGATTGGAATGCGCCAGCAGAAGAGTGGGGAAATTGGGTAGATGAAGAAAGAGCTTCACTTCAAAAGTCCCAGGAACCAATTCCTGATGATCAAAAAGTGAGTAAAGGGATTAGTGGGTGTTTATTTCTCTAAGCAACCAACTGTATTGGAATTATTAAGGGTTACATTCTGTATTACAAATATATCCAGGGGTAGAGTTGCTTCAGAGAGACATTCTAATCATATTTGCTTCAGTCATCTTATGTCCACATGCCTTCTCTCCATTACTGTTTCTTCTTTCCACAAATTATTGAGGATTCTACTATGTGGAAAGCACTATTATATACTGATAAGAAAAAAGACGCACAATTCCTGTCCTCATCAGAATTATTATAACAGCCTACCAACTTTTAGTGTGTTTAGAGAAGAGTAGATTGGTTCTCAATGAAAAATTAAGGAAAGCTTCATAGCAAGATAAGACTGAGAACCTTATGAAAAAGGGACCAAGGCAGGAAAGTAACATGTTTGGTGGAGAGGTATAATACACGTGTGGAATCAATTGGTGGTAGGATCAATTGTTTGTACGTCAGTCTCCCTTTCTAGGCTTCATTCCTTAAAGAAAGGGACCGTGAAGTTTTAATTTTTGTAGCTCTATAAACTAGAGCTACAAAACATGATTCACATTCAGTAAATGAATAAATAGATGAAATGAGTGGTATATATACCTTGCCACATTTTTATGGAATTCTAGAAGTAATGAGAACCTACTGACAGCTTTTAAACTAGGGATAACCTAATCATTGCTAGGGTTAGAAAAATTAGGCTGGGAGCTTCCCTGGTCCAGTGGGTACGACTCCAAGCTCCCAGTGCCGGAGGCCGGGGTTTGATCCCTGGTTGGGGAACTAGAATCCTGCTTGCTTGCTGCAGCTAAGAGCCCTCATGCTGCAACTAAAAGATCCCGCATGCCGCGACTTCCCTGGTGGTCCAGTAGCTAAGACTCCACACTCCCAATGCAAGGGGCCCAGGTTCAATCCCTAGTCAGGGAACTAGATCCCACATGCCGCAACTAAGAGTTCAAATGCCACAACTAAAGATCCCGCATGCCACAACTAAAAAAAGATCCCATGTGCCACAACGAAGATCCCGCACACAGCAACAAAGATCCCGCATGCCGCAACTAAGACCCAACACAGCCAGCCAAACAAACAAACAAATAAATAAATAAAAATAAAAAGATCACTCATGCCGCAACTAAAAAAGATCCTGCGTGCTGCAACGAAGATCCTGTGTGCCACAACTAAGACCTGGCACAGCCTAAATAAATAAATTTTTTGAAAAAGAAAAATTAGGCTGGATATAGCAAAAATGAGAAGACTGGTTTGGGAGGCTATTTTATACTATTTTGATTTCATGAATCAGGAGGAGATAATGAACTAAGTTGATAGCTTTGAAAAATAAATGGAAGTGGTTATTTACAAGAGTCATTAAGCTACTGATAGAACTTTTCTACTGGTTGGTTATAGAAAGAAGGGTGAAAAGTCAAAGAGGCTCTGAAGATACTAGGGCCATTATTATTCAACAGACATTAATTGCATCTGCCATGGGTCAGGTATTGTGCTAGTAGAGAAACAAGACACAATTACTGCCTTCGAGGAGCCTACAGTCTAGTTAGGGAGGAGAGGAGGGAGACAGGCACATTGGAAGATAAAAGTAATGTTATAATGTGTTAGGTATTATGGAAGCACTTTGGCGTTTTAGCCAAGGCATCCCAGAGGTTAAAGCAGAATGTGTAGCAAAGGGTGATCAGAAATGAGACTGGAAAGGGAAGCAGAAACCAGGTTCTACAAGCCCTTTAATGTCACGTTTAAAACCTTGGATTTCCCGCCTGCCAATGCAGGAGACATGGGTTCGAGCCCTGGTCCAGGAAGATCCCACATGCCGCAGAGCAACTAAGCCCATCTGCCACAACTACTGAGCCTGCGCTCTAGAGCCCGCACTCTAGAGCCCACATACTGCAACCACTGAGCCCGTGCGCCTAGAGCCCATGCTCCACAACAAGAGAAGCCACCACAAAGAGAAGACCGCGCACCACGATGAAGAGTAGCCCCTGCTCACCGCAACTAGAGAAAGCCATGCACAGCAATGAAGACCCAGTGCAGCCAAAAAATAAATAAATAATTAATTTTTTAAAAAAAATTGTTCTTAAAAAAACAAAAAAAAATGACTTCCAGAATTGTAGCTTAGGTAACTGGGATGGTGAAAGTGGTGCTTCCAACAGAGAAAGCAAAAGCTAGTTAATTGGGGGAAGATGGTTGGTTCAGTTTGGGATGTGTTAGATGTAAGGTATTTTGTAGATATGCCTAAGAAAAGTTGGTTGCAACAGGTTAAAGCTTTGGGAAAAGATTTGTATTTGGAAGTAATTAGTATATGGTTGTTAAAACTTTGAGGGTGAGTGAAATGTGTAGAAAATTTTATAGAGTTGAAAAGAGCAATGTAATGAGCATAGAAATCTGGGGAACTCCCAACTTTTAACCCATGAAAGAAACTGAGGGAGGAGAGTTCTGGGACACAGAGGCTGAGACATTTGTTCTCTGGTAATTTAGAGCAGTTTGATTAGAAACCTTGGACTACTAGCCAGTCGGAGTAAGTTGAGTAAAATGATGGTTAAAAAATAATAAGGTATTTTTTTCTTGGGACTTCCCTGGTGGTCCAGTGGGTAAGACTCCGTGCTCCCTATGCAGGGGGCCCAGGTTCAATCTCTGCTTAGGGAACTAGATCCCTCATGCTGCAACTAAAACCTGGTGCAGCCAAATAAATAAATAAAAATTTTTTTTAAGATTTTTTTTCTTAAGCAAGTTTGGGTATGGATGGAGGAGAAGTAGTGGATAATAGCAAACTGTAGTATGATGAAGGGTTTTGTTGGGGTCGTTTGTATTTTAATGATAGGAGAGATTTTAGTGCAGGGGTCAGCAAACTTTTATTTAAAGGGCCATGCATTAGTGCAAAAGCAGCCATAGACAGTATGGATGGATTATAAATTGGCTGAGAAGCAGACTGACCAGAGTTCTTGTGACCTGAATATCCTTCAGAGGATGCATCTTTTCATATGACATTTTAATCATTGTGAGCCTATGGTAAAAACTTCTGTGGAAGTTTCTCCACAACTAGCAGCCAACTTGGACTGAAAGTCTCTTAGCTAAGTTTAGCAGGATTTGTGCAGGATTTGGTTTGGTTTTGTTTTTCCATCTGCTAGTAATTTCTGTAAACTATTTGATGGTTCATGAGACCTCCAAAATCATCCTAATGACTATGGTGCTGAGCAGAGAAATAGCAAGTTAGCTATATCATCTCTCCCGTTAAGTAGAGTCTAAGAATCTTGGCTGTCATCTGTACAGAATAATCTAAAAGCACTTTTCCATAGAAAACTCAGCTATATGGTATGGTATGTGTGAAGAAATATCATTCATACTAATTTAACAATTCTAATTTGCTATTCTTGTCATGCAGAATATTATTTTCAATGACATTCCTTCTCAAATTCAATTTTTTTAATTAAGCCTTTTCTTTTGAGGTAATTATAGAGTCACATGTACTTTTTTAAATATTTATTTATTTATTTATTTTGGCTGCGCTGGGTCTTCATTGAGGCATGCGGGCTCAGAGTTGCCGCATGCAGGCTTCTTGGTTGCGGCATGCTACCTCTTAGTTGTGGCCTGCATGTGGGATTTAGTTCCCCGACCAGGGATCGAACTCAGGGCCCCTGCATTGGGAGCACGGAGTCTTACCCACTGGACCAGCAGGGAAGTCCCAGAGTCACATGTACTTGTAAGAAATAATACAGAAAAATCTCTTGTACCCTTTACCCAGTGTCCCCCAATGGTAACATCTTGCAAAAGTGTAGTACAGTGTCAAAACCAGGACATTGGCATTGACATGGTCAAGATACGGAACATTTCTAATGTCTTTTGTGAAATATCTGTTGTATCTTTTGCACACTTTCTGATTGGATTGTTTATTGTTGAATTTTGAGTGTTTTTTAATATAATCTAGATACAAGTCCTTTGTTGGATATGTGGTTTACAAATATTTTCTCCTACTCTGTAGCTTGTCATTCTCTTAACAGGGTCAAGTTCAGTTTTAATGCAAATAGTTCTGTGTTTAAATAAAATGAATTACCTAAGAAACGAGTTTTTAAAAACCAAGGTTTACACAGCTGTCTAATTGATCATGTAGTGAGTGATGAAAGATGTAAGAAAAAGAGGTTTATCGTAATAGAAGAGTGAAGTTCCATGCACTTTTGTTATTTTTTGAGTATGTGATTTCAGATCAGTTTTATTGTTACTAATTCTTATTTAGAATTTGGGAGAAAAAGACTGCACCTAATGAATTATTTCATAATAATTTTCTGAATAATGAAAACTTAACCAGTTGGTTCACTTCAGTATTTTTGCTTTTAAAATCAGGTTTCAGATGAAGATAAAGAAAAGGGAGAGGGAGCTCTTCCAACAGGGAAATCTAAAAAGAAGAAAAAGAAAAAGAAGAAGCAAGGTGAAGA
This sequence comes from Orcinus orca, assembly GCF_937001465.1. Lineage (NCBI taxonomy): Eukaryota > Metazoa > Chordata > Mammalia > Artiodactyla > Delphinidae > Orcinus > Orcinus orca. The sequence continues at coordinate 49,216,986 of NC_064575.1, forward strand.
TAACTCTCCTGCACAGGTAAAGTATAAAACAACAGACATCATTCGTTAAGCACCTACTGCTGACTTGTGAAAAGATAATTTGCAGATGCTGAGAAAATGTAGAGATATAAAGACACCATGTGAGACATCAAATTTACTTGAGAAGCATTTGAAAAGTCATAGAATGTTTTAAACATTTTATGTGTCATACTGTAATAAAAATGTTATTGCTCTAAAGAAAATATCAAAGGTATAAACCAAAAGCAAATAACTAAAATTCTAAATTAGATGCATTTTAGTTTATATTATGATGAAATGGAACAGGGGGTACAGTATTTCACACATACAGAAATTCTTTGAGTAATGGAATTTAGCAAATTAGAATTTTAGCACATTTAGAAGAACCATGCGCATAACAAGTGGAGTCTTTCCCTTGACTTTGAGTTTGCTGGCTGTTCGACTTGGTATCCTTTCCTGATTTTTTGGCTTCTAACAGAAACTTTCTATTTATATCACTCCTACATTTTCCTTTTCTTTTCTTTGGTTTTTCCTATCTGGGAAAGTATTTTTAGATCATTATATAGATGAAAACAAAGATTTTAATTTCAAATGTACTAGATTACTGGAAATATGCATGGATTTGTTTTTGAAAGCATTATCACTATTACATTACAACTTATGAAAATCTTATTTCTTACTTACAACCATGTGGCTAATTGTTTTCATTCCTTTAAATGTAGGAGATAACCAGAATTTCTAGAGGATAGGCTACATAGTAATTTTCCTACTTATTCTATTTGGAAAAAGTTTCAGCGTGACTTTTTAAAGAAGTATGTGTTCAGTTCTTTTTTGTTGTGGGGAGCACAACCCTTCATAAATGATACCATTCCATTATCAGTATTAGTTTTTTCTCAGTAATAATAGATGGGCATTAAGGTTAACATAACTAAGATCAATGGGCATAAAAACAAAAACTATACAGTAGGTGTGCTTTTCTTGTTAGCTGAACTAGCTGATGAGAAGTGTTATTGATAGGCATACTTTGTTTAGTAATACTATCTGAAATCCATTTAGCCAAACTTTTTCTGGATTTCTGTGATTCATACTATGGACTTTACTAATACTGCTTTTCTGACTTGTAGATTAGGTGAGTTCCTTTTAAAAGAAATTTTGTGGGGTAGATGTATTCCTTAAATTTCAGATTAATTGGCAAAGGTCAATTGTGAAAGTTCCTTTGGTATTCTGATATTCCTTTTTAAAAAATGTTTGATCTGTTTTTTAAATATAGTGAATAAGTATACAGGTTTTAGAGTCAGATCTGTATTCACATTTTAGTTCTGCCATTTACTGAGTTGTTTTTTGTTTGTTTGTTGTATTTTGCACAAGTTCCTTAACTGCATAGATTGTTTTGAGAATTAAATGAGATATCCGTGAAGTTCTGTGTAAAGTACATAGCACAGAGTAGCCTATGCATAAATGATTACGTTTTAGAATTTTTTTTTTCCTTACCATTCACAATGATAGTCCTATTTAATATATTCTAATTCATACTTACTTCACATACCTAAGCATGTAATGTCTTTTAAAAAGTTTGAAGACCTAAGAATGGAAATGTTCAAACTTGGAAAAGACTATAAAAATTATCTACACAAATTTTATTTTACAGTTGAGGAAACTGCAGTTTGGGGAAATCAAAGATTTGTCCTTGACGTAAGCATTTGTCCTTGACTTAGCTAGGTTGTGGCATGGCCAAAACTGAAATTCCTATCTGTGTCCTTTCTACTATGTAAGCTTAATTTATCTAGAAAATGCACTTATGTATAAATATTTCATTCCTTGAAGAAATCATTAAGTGAAATGCTATTTCTAAAGTCTTAAAGTAGCACCTAATTCCCCGTGTACTTTTTATAAAAGGAAAAAAATACTTGTTTGGTTTAGTAAATTAAATGGTTCCCATTTGGGGACGTGAGTGTGTTGTTTTTTAATTCACAGTTGATTTAAATCCCTGAGGAAAGCAGGGATGATGAACGTATATTCCATATGTACCTATGGTTAAAATTCTTTGAATAATTATTTTTTTTATGCTCTTTTAAGCCATTTGGGCAGTTTCTGAAATAAAATTATCTTCTTGGAATATCTTCTGGACAGTAGTACTATAAACCAAATAGATTTTAATTAGTAAAAAAATGAGTGATTTGTATCATCTAATGCACTACTTTTCTCTGTAGGACACAGAAGAATTAGAAAAAGAGATTAGAGAAGAGCTCCCAGTGAATACCTCTAAGGTCCGTCCAAAACAGGAAAAAGCTTTTTCTTTGAAGACCATAAGCACTAGTGATCCAGCTGAAGCGCTCATCAAAAATAGCCAGGTAGGGCTTCCCTGGTGGCGCAGTGGTTGAGAGTCCGCCTGCCGATGCAGGGGACGTGGGTTCGTGCCCCGATCCGGGAAGATCCCACATGCCGCGGAGCAGCTGGGCCCGCGAGCCACGGCCGCTGAGCCTGCGCGTCCGGAGCCTGTGCTCCGCAACGGGAGAGACCACAACAGTGAGAGGCCCACGTACCGTAAAAAAAAAAAAAAAAAAAAATAGCCAGGTAACTTTCTGATATGTAAGGAATAAAATTTTGATGACTTGAGAATTGTATTAATAGTAATATTTTATGGAGGCCCATGCTAAACATTTTAAATACACCAAATTGCCCTTACAACAACCCCACAAGAAAGGTACAACCCATTATATAAATGAGTTTAGAGAAGTTGAATAAGTTGGCCCAAGTCCCATAACTATCAGATGCAAAACTAGAGAGAACCACTAGACTGTATTTTTTTCTTAAATATCTAGGCATACAAGGGATAGATGGCTTACAGAAAATGTGACTGGTTCCACTTTCCCAAAAGCATGCACATAATATAAAACGACTATGGTCCGACCTCTCAGAATGTAGCATTTGTTTAAAATTTGCTGACAGTATCTTGAACTGTGTGCCTCTGTGGAAAATTTTGATATGTCAGAAGGGACCATTTTACAAAAGGTCTAGACCAGTGACACAAAGACCATAGCTCTTTAAAAGTCTGATTTCTAATTTGGTAAGTTATATCATATAGAAATATAAGAAATATGAATGACCATGAAATTCTGCATGGTTCGTTTATATACTCATTCAAAAAATGTATTGAGAACCTACCACAGTGCCACACACTAGTTAAGGTTCTGGGGACACATCAAAGAACAAAGCAGACAAAAAAATCTCTGCCTCTATGGAGGCTACATATTTAATGAGACAGCTTTACACAAGAACCTGAATTACTGTTAAGAGAAAGAATTTGTAACAGTCTGGTACTAAAAATCTTAACCATACTTCCTATTTGGACTTGATGCTTTTAATTCCCTGAGAGTATTTTGACATAAAAGAATGCAGTCTCAATACATACATAGGACTTCCCTCATAGCGCAGTGGTTAAGAATCCGCCTGCCAATGCAAGGGACACGGGTTCGAGCCCTAGTCCGGGAAGATCCCACATGCCGCAGAGCAGCTAAGCCCGTGAGCCACAACTACTGAGCCTATGCTCTAGAGCTCCCGTACCTAGAGCCCGTGCTCCACAACAAGAGAAGCCACTGCAATGAGAAGCCCGCGCACCACAATGAAGAGTAGCCCCCGCTCACCGCAACTAGAGAAAGCCCACGTGCAGCAACGAAGACCCAGCGCGGCCAAAAATATATAAATAAACTAATTTTTTTAAAAATACATACATAAATTTAATAGTAAGACTGCAAAGGGTCACATGACATTTTGATGTTTTACTTAATAAGTCATTTTCAGAAGCCATCTTGTAAAGGATATTTGAGTCCTTCTGTGATTTAATATAGGTAAGTGAGAGAATGGGGGGGAAAGAGATTTAAAATGAGTACTGAACTTTTGGGTATGAAATAAATACAGGAAACATTATTAAAGTTGAACCAAGCAACATAAATGCAGCTTCAGATACCTGAGATAGGAAGAAGGAATTCTAGTAGTTACCTGGGTGCACACCTGCCTCTTGTTTCCTTTCCCGTTGTGCTTTCTTGAACCCATGGAGCCTGGAAGAACAAGGGGCAAGAGAAACATGACTTACCCTTGTTTCTGTATTCAAAATAATCATCACAGGTAGAGCTAAAGGGTGAGATGATCTCTTACTCATCTGTTACAGCCTCAAGGCACTGTAGGTGTTGGAGTTTCTGTTGTTACCTGTCCTGAACATTCATTAACAGTCAGGCCTCATTCAGGCAAAACAGTTAGTTTACCTCTCTGCTCAGAGGTTGCAGAGGAGAAGGAAGATTCAAGAGTTCAGGCCCTACGCATTATGACTTCACTACCAGACTCAATAAAACTCTGACGATTTGGACCTGAGTTTTACTAGTTGCTTTAATAGATAAGACTCTAGTAGCCATAGTCTGCTGTATCTGAGGCCATCTTTTTCCTTGGGGAGGAAACTGAACCTATTGCTGCTGCTGTTTGAGATATCTCTAACTCTTGAGAAGAACAAAAGGGAGTATCACCTACTGGTAGTTCAGAAATTTGCTATTTTCTTTTTGCCTTCACATGAAAAGGTTTTGAGGAGGTGAGAGTTAGTGGGAAGTGGGCAGAAGCATTGAATACCAAAACATAAAAAAATCCTGTTACTTGTAATGAAAAAGAAAAATGTAAAAGTTAATGAAAATGGAATTATTCACTCATGTGAAATTCAGTAAACATCTTGTGATTTTACACATTTATCCATTTTTATCCCAACCTGTATTTGTGGATATTGTAAATAAAGACTTATTTGGTTATGTGTCACTAGAGGGCAGGCATGAGTTGTAGCGCTTCTGCTGATAAATTATTTGGCAACCATGTTCATATTACTGCTATACAGCCTCTTGTATTACTATGATATTTATTTTTATTTGAAATTTGTAATGAAAATCTAAGATAATTTCATTTCAAAATAGCCTATCAAGACTCTTCCACCTGCTATTTCTACCGAGCCATCTGTTATTTTATCAAAAAGTGATTCTGACAAGAGCTCTTCCCAAGTGCCACCGATGCTACAAGAAACAGATAAATCCAAGTCGAATACTAAGCAAAATAGTGTGCCTCCTTCACAGAGTAAGTAATTCTCATTTTTGGTTCTTTTGGTGTTCTCTGTACTGTCTATAAGTGTTACTATCTTAAAAGTCTAATGGATTACTTATTAGAGCATCCCTTTCCTCCTTTGTGAAGATTCCTTGGACCCTTGTGGACCTCAGTTGGGAGGGCCAGGGAGCTGAAATCACTTCAGGCAAGAATAGGTGGCCAAGGACATACACAGAGGAGGGCTATGCCTGCCCTTACTTGCCCAGTCCCTCCCTTTTTCTGTGCACATGTTCTTGAGACTGCAAATTGTTCTGTGCCCTTTTTTTTCCACCTCTTTTTCTCCCTTTAGCTACCTTTAGTGTCCATTTTACCCACTTTCACTTTTATTACTTAGATTGAGTCTTTTAAACAATGGTTTTTCTAGGTCAAAACTGGTGAAATAATATCCATATCGTTAAACCAAATAATACAGAGGAAAGGAAAAGAGGAAGGCAGCCAGAGAATATCCTGAAAAACATGTAACTAGAACTTGAAAATGTAAACATAAAATGTGAGGCATCGTTAGTGGATCTCAAAGCATGTTTTTATTGATACTACTTTCATATTTTTGAAACAGAACAATATTTACTGTCCTCCTAACTCTCTCTCTCTTTTTTTTCCCCCCCTTTTAGCCAAGTCTGAAACTAGTTGGGAATCTCCCAAACAAATAAAAAAGAAGAAAAAAGCCAGACGGGAAACGTGAATATTTTTTTTCCTGAATTGGACATGTGTTTGCAAACACTGTCTTGAAGATTATGCTGTTTATGCAATAATTTGTGAACATGTACAGAGTTTTATATAAATTTAAACCAATTTTTAAAACAAAACTGTGAACACAACCACCGTAAAAATGGAATCAAAGGAAAGTTAATTTATGAAATTAAGAGGTCAGCAGAATTGGAAGACACTTGGGGAAAGTCTTTTCAATCTAACAAGAACGATCTTAATTTAAGAATATTATCCTGGTTTTACAACAGTGCCCTGTTTACAACAGATTGTGCCCTGTCTCATCTGCAGCTGAGGAATAAAGGATTCTGATTAGAGAGAGGGTTGCCTACATATTCGTAGGCAGCTTCTTGGATCTTATGCACGGAACTTAAACCATTTGAATCTGTTTTATGCTTAAATCAAAGTGCTTTGATCAAATGCATAATCTGCCATATCTTTACATATTTGTTGGTAGCAATTTGTATTAAAGAAATCACAAGTGCAAATAAAAAGTCATTTATCGTTTGTTTAACTAAACTGTCATGGTTTAGTTTACAATTTTTAAAAAGTTCTTAAAACATTCAAAATGCAGTTGACACTTGTATGGCTTATGAAGTTATTTTTGATAGTCTTACTTTACTTGAATTGTTCAAAGTACAGTATATTTTAAGTTAAGAAAGGTAAACTATATATTTGTTTTATACTTTTAAGGTTCAGACTCACAAATAATGCTCTTGTTGATGATTTGAAAACTTTCAGGCAAAATCCACCTTACATTTTTTCCTTTCCCTAGCAATTACTTTTTTTTCCAGCACCAACTCTTCATCATTACTAATACTTTTTTGACTTTAAAAATGAAATCTTTCACAAACTAGTTATACAGACAGAACTTTGATTATATGATGGAGAATGAAAAACTAAAGTCAGACAGCTTTAATTGACATTGTCAAGACCTCCAGTTATCAGGAATACATTTTTTTACTGCCTTAACCTGTAGTGCGTAGAATATGCATCAATTTCTTGAAGGGGATTCGTGTTTTTATAAGAATTTTCATGTAATTATTGCAATCGTGATCAAATAAGGAACGTTTCCTGCTTGAAACTGTATTGATTTAAATGATGTGTGAGATGTTTCACCATTTTCAGGCACTGTGTAATTCTATTGTAATAAACTGGCAGGTATCTTTGTAACTATAAATAGTGCATGCTCAGCCATGTACACTGTAAATAGCCTTTACCAAACGTGTTTGACAAGGACCATAATTAACATCACTTAGTGAATTGTGATAAAGAAAAAAAGCCATGATTTATTCGATGTGATTGGCTTAATTGTTTTCCTGTGGCGCCAAGAATGAAACTGTTTAACAGCTGTAACCAATGGTACTGATCTGTCCATCCAATCTTGTCTTTATTATATTTGACTGTGGTTTGATAGTATTGCATTGTCACACTAGGAAAGCTAAAGAAACAAAATGCTTTTAGTTTTGCTGAAGACTGGCCTTATTAATGGACAGCTTTCCTAACAAGTGATTATTAACTTTTATCAGGTGTTAACATCTGTTTCAGGAACATGGCAGTATGTTTACATGTCAGAAGTTTTGTTTAATTCTATATTTCTAAATTGATTTGTTTAAATAAATTCAGCAAATGGATAGCATTGTTTTTATTTGCTTCAATATCGGGGTAAATAAGCTAAAGTGCCAGGAGTGGATTTCTTCAAATGACTGTGCTCTGTTCGCTTTATATAGATGCTTCCTAAAGAGATCCAAGGATTCCTACATTGCAGCACTTTGTAAAGGTATCACAAAGGAGAATTGAATAGGGAGTCTGTGTAATTTTAGAATGTGCCAAAAGATCTATGCTCAACAAATTGAATTGAACTCTCTCAACTCTACCTCACCATTTCTTTATTTTAGAATTGTGTTGGCTATGTCGAATGCCGGACTTTATTTCTCCAGCTTAGTATCTCTCATTCAACCACCAACACCAGTGTTAGAAACACCATCTTTTGAGGGCAGATTCGGTGTTGAGACGGAGAAGTGCACTGCTAAATTGGGGTGGATCCAGGATGGAGATACCTGTCCCTTCTCTCTGGCTCAAGAACTAGGGCATGGATTTTTATCTTTTAAGAGATGGCAGCTATGAGTGATAAAATTAGTAAGTTCATTCTCTTACACATGAGTGAGATGCAAACTCTTGCACAAAGTATCATTGTTCATCGCTCTTCACTTGTTACATAAAGTTGTTTATGTGACATGAAAGCAGTTTCTGGCGTCTGAACAGAAGAACTGTTTTCCAACATAAACTCAGAAGGCAATAAAATCAAGGTAATGATTCAGGGGAGAGAGGGGAGCCTGTTGTCCTTTGGAGGCTTGGATTAGATGCTCCCCAAACCACTAGTAGGGAGATAAGTGATCCCTTCAGGCTTTGTAAGGGCTGGAGGGGACCCTTGTTCTGATTAGCAAACAAAGCCTCCTAGAGAAACTACTAAAACTCTCATCCTGACCTGTCTGCCCGTGCTTAACTGAATGAAAATCCTTCCCTGTTCTGGAGCAGGGAGTAGTGGGTTAGGAATTCCCCAGACTGGAATCCTACCTCTCTGTATCCTGAATTGAGCAAAACAATAGTTGAGAGAGTCCAAAAAACAAGTATTGAAATAAAATGTCATTAATGTAATTGACCGTGTTTACTTTGTGCATGCATTTTATTGGGCGGGCAGTGGGAATGACTCATCTGAATCTAATGGTATTATTTCATAGGCTAATCCAGTTTGTACTGGGGTTAAAGATATTGAAGGGCAATATTTAACTACAGAGTTTAGTTTTTCTTAATTACAAACAGTCCTCTATTAATAGAGTGTGAAATATCTTTCAAAATTTAGAATTTAGGATGTCTAACAGATGTCTTAAGACGTTCCTATAAGCTCATTGCACAAACTGGAATTACTTTCCAAAAGACTTAGGGAATGCAAATATGTTATTTGTAAAATGCATTGAGTATTGTAAATAAAACAAACCATTTTTGATTTAAGTTGCTCTTTACAGTTCTCTTACGGGAGGGCACTTCGCATCCTAAGCTAGTCTAAAGGCAATGACTTTTTGATGTTCTTGATGTTTCTAAACTATAGGTTCTAAATGTTTCAAATGTTCTTGATGCTCTGAAACCATAGTTGTACTTGCAGGCTTTACCACTGGCAAGTCAAGTATTTGGAGTGAAACATCTCTTGAAATGTCCCTGTTCGTGACACAGTGTTCTCTGTGGGAAACAGCTTCCATCTTATATCATCTTAGCAGTAGATGTAACTGCCACCAGGTGTAGTGTATCACTTGTATCAACCTTTTAAATTAAGGAAATTAAACTCAAATTTGGCATTATGTATTAGTATGGCTGTGTCCTAAACAATAGTGACTTAATATAGAAGTTTATTTCTCTTGCATGTAGAAAAAAGAGAAAGCAGGCCCAAGAAAGCAGGCCAGGGCTACTCTGACAGTCTGCAGGGCCAGGCATCCAAGGTCCTTCTGTGTTGCCCTTCCACATTCTCAACACGTGGCTTTCGTGTCACGGTTGCAGGCAGCTGCACTAGCTAGAAACCTCCTCTCAGCATTTCTGCTCCCTTCCTTTAAGAACACTACTTCAAGTTACGCCACACAGGCTTATCCACCCAAACTCAGTCAGTTGATCCTACTAGCTACAGAGGAGGATGGGAAGTCAGTGTTTCTCCTGGGTTGTCATGGGCCAAAGTAACATTTCAGGATTCATTACTGAGGAAGCAGTAGAGAAGTGGATATCAGGAACAGCTAGTGGTCTGTCACAGGGTTGACTACGTTGTGTATATCCTGCAGCCAAGCGTCACTTCTGAGGTTAGGTTTTAGCTTTTCCGATTGAGCGGAAAATTTTAAATCTCTTGGATGCTACTCAGAGTTGCAGCTAGTAATGTTTCAACTTATATATAGTAGATTGTGGAAGAAATTTCTGCCACTCAGTGACTGCTTGAAATCCTAGAGACCCAGAGGCTTCAAAAAACTGAGCAGCCTGCTCTCACACCTACACTGCAAGTATAGACGATAACAATTTTCAGTAGAAGTTACCCTGGTGCGTAACGTAATCTTTAAAAAATTAAAAGGCACTTCTACTATTCTAAATACTTTAACAGAATGATTTCTAATCCTAGCATCAAGAAAGGTATATGAGGTGCATTGTAAGATGTTTGCTACCTACCTAATTAACAATACTGAGGTTCATGAATAGGCTAATCTGAAGAAAATTTTAAGCAGATTCAAGGTCATCCCCCTGATAATGGCATTCTTTTTTGTATGTGTGCTTTCCTTTTTTATTTATTGTATCAAAGCATTCAAAATGAATATATGTAACATGTACATAAATTATAAAGCATAATAAAATGAACACCTCTGAAACCACCATTCTGCTTAAGAAATAGAACATTACCCGTAGGGGGATCTTGGGGGTGAGCTTGCCGTTTGTTGTTGTCAGGTAACAGGACTGAGGCGGGGTGTAGGGGCGGGCTGTGGAGGCATGGATGAAAATAGCTACTCTCAGGCGCCCAGCTGGGCACAGCTCCTTTTCGGGGCCACAACTGAGTAGGGGTCCCAGGTAACACATAACCTGGTCTTGGAAGGCTGTCATGACAGCCTCGCTGTTGCTGCTTCCTCGAGTCACTCCACTGACATCTGTTGGGAAATTGTTATAGTAAATATGCATACGCACAGTGAATCTGAACGTGAATAGTGCCCTCGGAGTTAAGTAGTGCACGGTTTACATGGCAGCCTTTCCACAGGGAAAGAGGATAGCGAGGCTCTTTTCTAGACAGGAGCTTCCCCCAGGGTTCAGAAGAGCAGCGTGTGTCCTTAGGGCAAGGGTTCCTTGCGAAGTTTGCTGAAGGGGCTGCAGACATTCTGAAAAACACCAGAAGGGTGTTTATTGGCAGGACAACCAGAGCTGTTAGCTACTTAAGACCCTGGAATTATGAATGATTTCTTTCTCTTCTAAACTGTCTTCAATAATTTAAAAAATACATTGCCGGGAAAATTTGGAGCTATTTCCATTTCTCATCAAAACTGAAATGACCACAATAATGAACAATGGAAGAAAACCTACCTTAGCACTGGAACTAGGAAAGGGGCATCCAAATGCCAGAAACCGGGGGACATTTGTATTATTAGCAATCAAAATCCAGAAATTTATCGGAAGAATAAAACAGGTATAATATCAGGAAATCTAACATTTCATTTAATCGCAAGATTAAAGCAGAAAAAGTACATGATCATGACACTAAGCTGAAGAAGTATGATAATCCAACAGCTATTCCAAATTTAGATTTTAAAAACTTGAAGTAGGTGAAATACTAAAGTCACATCCATTAGAGTCAGAGCAAGGCAGGGTTTCTTGCTAGTCAACATTGTCTTAGGTATGAACAGTTAAAAAAATGCTTACATTGGGACTTCCCTGGTGGTCCAGTGGTTAAGACTCCGTGCTCCCAATGCAGGGGCCACGGGTTCCATCCCTGGTCAGAGAACTAGATCCTGCAGGCCGCAACAAAAGATCCTGCGTGCCTCAACCAAGACCCGGCGCAGCCAAATAAATAAATATTTAAAAAAAAAACATAGAAACCATCTATTTTTTTTAATATTTAAGTTGGTACATCAAAGAAGAGAGAGATCATTTTTCCCTGTTTGCATACCTAGAAAACCCAAGAGATTCTAATAAAAAGCTTATGAGCACTAACAAAAGAATACACTAAAGTGGCAGATCCACAAAACCAATAGAATTTTATGTACTAGAATAAGCACCTAGAAAAGGAAATGGAAAAAATAATCCAATTACATCACAACGAAAACTGATTTTTTTTTTTTTTTTTTTTTTTGCGGTACACGGGCCTCTCACTGTTGCGGCCTCTCCCGTTGCAGAGCACAGGCTCCGGACACGCAGGCTCAGCGGCCATGGCTCACGGGCCCAGCCCCTCCGCGGCATGTGGGATCTTCGCGGACCGGGGCACGAACCCGCGTCCCCTGCATCGGCAGGCGGACTCTCAACCACTGCGCCACCAGGGAAGCCCTATGATTTTTTTTTTTTTTTTGCCCACGCCTCATGGCTTGTGGGATCTTAGTTCCCTGACCAGGGATCAAACCCAGGGCGCCAGCAGTGAAAGTGCCGAGCCCTGACCACTGGATGACCAGGGAATTTCCATAACTACCATATCTAGAAATAAATGTTTCAAGAAAGATACAAGACCAAATGAAAACTGTAGTCTTTTTGAAGGACAGAATAATGATCTAACAAATGAAAAACCATCATTCTTTATTTGGAAAACAAAAATATCAATATTTCCCAAATATATAAATTCAGTTCAATTCCAGTTAGACGGAAACAGATTTTTCAAGTACCTCAAAGACTATGGAAACAAATAATTTGAAAAAACTGATGTAAGAAAAAGTAGCGAGCAGCTGCAAGAGAGGGCAGGGGGACCCGCCTCATGAATACCAGTTATAAGAATAAAATTTTAAATGACTTGTATCCATCAGGGTTCTTAGTTGTAAAACCCAGAATCCCCTCTGGCTAGTTTATGCTGAAAAGGAAGCACAAGACATCCAGATTCCCTTAACCTACCAGGAGTAACACCTGGCCTCATAGTCTGCTGGAGCAGAAACAACCCGCCCACCAGCTCCCATGAGGATGCTCAGACTGCAACTCCTGACTCAGCTGCTGCTGCAGGCCATGCCTCCACAACTGGGTTCTGCCCAGGCCTCCTGTTTCCTCCCTCCTTTCTTAATGTTGGGCAGGGGCAAGGTCATATCCATGTGTGTCAAGCAGCAAGGGATACCAGACAATGAATTTTGGCTGTGTGAGCAACTCCAAGCATAAAGGATATTCAAATTTTATTGAGCATTACACCAATGCAGTTTAATAAGTTGTCAACAAAAAGATAGTCAAATAAGTTGGAAGAACAGGATGGGGAATCCAGAGATACATTCCTATATTCATGGGAATTCTGTATACAATTTAGGTGGCGTTTTAGTTTCGTGGCAAAAGGTTGATTTCTTTAATAGATGGTACTGGCACAGCTTATCTGGCTGGAAGAAAATAAAGCTGGCCTCCATCATACCTTATATGAAAATAAATCCCAGTTGGATTAAAGACTGAAAAAAAAATTTGTTTAATCTTAAAAGACAATACAGGAAACTTCATGTACAACCCAGGAGTGGAGAAGATATTCTTTTCTTCTTTGTTTTTATAAAGGAAAAATTTTTTTCAGTTTCATTGAGAAATAATTGACATATCACTTTATATGGGAAGATGTTCTTAACCAAGAATAGGAAACCTAGAAGCTGTAAAAGAGAAGATAGACATATTTAACTGTATACAATTTTTAAAACTTTCAAAATGCTTTATTTTGGGACCGCCCTTGTGGCACAGTAGTTAAGAATCTGCCTGCCAATGCAGGGGACACGGGTCCAAGCCCTGGTCCGGGAAGATCCCACATGCCGCGGAGCAACTGAGCCCGTGCGCCACAACTACTGAGCCTGCGCTCTAGAGCCCGTGAGCCACAACTACTGAAGCCCGCGTGCCTAGAGCCCGTGCTCCCCAACAAGAGAAGCCACCGCAGTGAGAAGCCCGCGCACCTCATCGAAGAGTAGCTGCCGCTCGCCGCAACTAGAGAAAGCTGGCGCACAGCAAAGAAGACCCAATGCAGCCAAAAATAAATACATAAAATAAATAAATTTATTTTTTAAAAAAGAGTGAATAAGAGTAAAATAAAATAAATGAAATAAAAATAAAACCCTAAGCACAGTTATTTAAAAAAAAAAATTTGCTTTAACCCAGGTAAGCTCTGGTCTCCCCGTTAGATCCTGCTGCTGCATACTAGACCAGAAAATCCACTTGGGGACGGTTGATTTGGTTTTGTTATCACCTAGAGCTTGATCATGTTAGAAATAACTGAAGTGAAGGTAAAGTTCTGAATAGTCATCTCCTCTGCACCCTATGGATAGCTGATAAAAAATGTGGTGAGGCTGGTGAGTTCTGGGTGGAGAGTGGTCATTAGGGATATTAGAAAAAGTAACAAGATAATTTTTCCTGGTGAAATGTTAAGCACAGTTCAGTCAAAAAAAAAAATTTTATAAACTTGTCACAGAAGGACAAATACTGCATGATTCCACTCACATGAGAAATCTAAACTAGTCAAACTCAGAGAAACAGAGAGCAGAATGGTGGGTGCCAGGGGCTGAGAGAGAGGGAGATGGGGAGTTGCTGCTCAATGGGTATAAAGTTTCAGTTATGCAAGACGAGTAAGTTCCAGAGATGTGCTGTACAACACTGTGCCTATGGTCAGCAAAACTGTATTGTGCACTTAAAATTTTGTTAAGAGGGTAAATGTCAGGACTTCCCTGGTGGTGCAGTGGTTAAGAATCCACCTGCCAATGCAGGGGACACGGGTTCGAGCCTTGGCCGGGGAAGATCCCACATGCTGCGGAGCACCTAAGCCCGTGCGCCACAACTACTGCCCTCTAGAGCCCGTGTGCCACAACTACTGAAGCTGGTGCTCCTAGAGCCTGTGCTCCGCAACAAGAGAAGCCACCGCAATGAGAAGCCCGTGCACCGCAAAAGGTAGCCCCCGCTCGCCACAACTAGAGAAAGCCCGTGTGCAGCAACGAAGACCCAATGCAGCCAAAACACAAATAATAAATTAATCAATTTAAAACAAAAGTAGAGGGTAGATTTCATGTTGTGTTATTTTTGGGGGGGGCACAGAACATGGCATGTGGGATTTTAGTTCCCCCATCAGGGACAGAACCCCTGCCCCCTGCAGTGGAAGCACGGAGTCTCAACCACTGGACGGCCAGGGAAGTCCTCATGTTGTGTTCTTATCAGAGAAATTAATAAGTAAATAAATAATAAAGCTCTTTCTTTAACAGAGCCTTGAAAATCAAGAACACAAGGACTTCCCTGGCCGTCCAGTGGTTAAGACACCGAGCTTTCACTGCAGGGGGCACGGGTTCCATCTCTGATTGGGGAAGCTCCGCATGCCGCATGGTGCGGGGGTGGGTGACTTATAAAAAATCAAGAACAGGGCTTCCCTGGTGGCGCAGTGGTTGAGAGTCCGCCTGCCGATGCAGGGGACACGGGTTCGTGCCCCGGTCCGGGAGGATCCCACATGCTGTGGAGCGGCTGGGCCTGTGAGCCATGGCCGCTGAGCCTGTGCGTCTGGAGCCTGTGCTCCGCAACGGGAGAGGCCACAACAGTGAGAGGCCTGCGTACCGCAAAAAAAAAAAAAAAAAAAAAAAAAAAATTCAAGAACACGTACTTCTAACAGCAACATCCTTGAGAGACTGAGAATCTCTGAGGCCTGATGTTAGGTGTGTGAAGAGAAAGCACTGACACCCTACCCTTCTATTATTCACGTAAGGACAAAGCGCTGGAGAATATTACAAGTCAGAGAGCTTGAAGTCATCAACAATATAAACAGTGGTCAGTTCCAGGTAAAAGACCTTCTTGGAAAGTGTATACACACTCTATTATCATCGTAAATTTAAATAGTTTATTTGCCAGAAACTTTCTTTCTGAGAATTTCAACTCTGATGAATAAGTATTATATAGCTTTCATCAATGCTGTGTAAGGCAGTAAACATCTGGCCATAATGTAGGGATGGAGCCCAAAATATTTCATCACGTAAATCACATAAATCTAAGGTGTTTTTGCAAAAAAACGAAAAACACTATTTTTTTCAGCCAATCTATACTGTCTCATAAGGCATAAAAGTAAAGATAAAGGGATTTTATCACATCTGGCCAAACCCTGGTCTGAGTACGTGTTGAATGATCATCACAAGGCAGTTCCTTTTCAACCTCCCCCAGAAGAAGGAAACAATTCGCCTTCACTACCCCCTCTTGCCAAGTGAGAATGGGGCCTAGACAGAGGAGGGAAGCAATCTAACTAGATTTCAGTCCCTCTTATCTCAGGGCTTGTCAGGTCTGGGCTTTCCTTGTTTGTTTGCTCTAGGAAATTGTATTTACTCATTGCACGTTTGTAATAGGAAATTGAGTTTTCTACTATTTAACTCACTCTCTGTGCCTTCACCAATCTCTCTTTTTTTAAAATTAATTAATTTAGTTAGCTATTTTTGGCTGCGTTGGGTCTTCGTTGCTGCATGTGGGCCCTCTCCAGCTGCAGAGAGTGGGGGGTCACTCTTCACCCCGGTGCACGGACCTCTCACTGCAGTGGCCTCTCTCCTAGCAAAGCACGGGCTCTAGGCACACAGGCTTCAGCAGTTGTGGCATGCGGGCTCAGTAGTTGTGGCACATGAGCTCAGCTGCTCCATGGCACATGGGATCCTCCCGGACCAGGGCCCGAACCCATATCCCCTGCATTGGCAGGCGAACTCTTAACCACTGCGCCAACAGGGAAGTCCTGCCTTCACCAATCTCTTTAAAGTCGACTTGACCAGTAGAAAAGCTATTCAGATCTTCTTGGAGTTAGGAAAATTGCGCCAGATTTCATCCACGTACCAATTTTGAAGCTTGGAAAGAAAAAGAGTGATTATAATTTTATTATGTATTTATTTATTTGGTTGTGCCGGGTCTTGTCGGGAGCCACATAGGAAGTGCCTTTGAGTTACAGCACAGACGAGACCCGTAGTGTCAAGCAAAGTTGATGCTATCGGGTACAAATATGGAGAGGCAAAGTTCTCCTCTGCAAAGCTGATGCTGTCAGACACATATATGGAAAAGCAAAGCTTCCTGAACATAGGGTTTTTTACACTCCCCCTACCCTGTTGAGGCCTCCTGGTGGCTGGTGCCTTGCAATCGGTCTCTCTTGCCCAGTGTTGTAAGCTGGGCCCTCTCTGGAGGAGAAACCTGGGTTCCCGAAGACATGTGACCAGAGCCGGGGCCCCGCCAGTTGGCGAGGGAATCCCAGGGCAGGTGCTGGGCGTGGAGGCCACGGGGGCATAGGCTACCAAGGTGACAGAGAACTGACCTTCTCTGGGGGCACTGCACCTCGCACACCTCACATCTCCCTGCTTGGCCCCGGAGGATGGCTGGTTAGCCAGAGACGGGTAAGATTCCTCAGGGAAGGAACAACCTAAGACAGGCACAGTCGCAGAGGGGCCATCAGGAGAGAACTTGGGGGGCCAACAGAGGTGGGGCATAGACCCTCACCCCCCAACTTTGCAGGAGCCTGAACCCTGTCCCCATGGCTGCTTCGCTTCCCACGCCCAGCTCAGATGGGAACCCAGGTAGCAGACAAGAGACCTGGCCAATGGCAACTGCTCTCCCGCCGCAGCAGGGCTTTGTTTCCCATTTCCTCCGTGGACCACAGCTTTCCTCTGTGTGGTAGCAAGGCTTTGCTCTGTGTGGTTCCCCTTGTCTTCCCCTGCCTTTGCCTAAAGTGATTTTGTAGGATTGCTATTGGGGTTGGGAAATATTCCCAGTTCCGATGGAGGGTTTGAGGAAAGATCCCAACTGAGGGAAAAGCCAAGAAGGATTGTAATCACTCCGGCTCCCTTGATGACTACACCTGAGATCCCCACTCCCAGGCCAGGGCATTGGGCTCGGGGAAGTACGACAGGAATGTTTTTGTGGCAAGAACCTACTTTACAAAGTAAATTGGATGAGTTATGGCCTCCCTGGGGAGTTAAAGATATACTAGGAAATTCTTGGGTTTGGTGGCGGGGAAGGTTTTTATTACAATGGGTATATGCGAAATTAGATAGGGTAAGCTTTAAGGCAAATATATATAAGCTTTACTGCTCTTTTTATAAGAATAGATATAAGGGACAAATTATATTTTGTAAATATTTTGCAAAGGACCTTGGTGACAGATTTAAGGTACAATGCCCTCCACAAAGACCCCCTAGGGTTAGTACGTTTATAGCACCTTGTTTTGATGTTAAAGGTAAAATGTTACGGCCTGAAGGCATTTACAGATTGTAAAAGAGTAATGTGTTTGAGTTTGTGTTTTGTGTAACCAGCTAACTAAACAGAACATACAGGTATAAGAACATTTACTTCTGGGAAGAATAATGGAACCGCAGATAAAGTTCCTGACCTAGATGTGACCAAGATGTACCTAACCACAGGGGATGAAAGAGACTATAGAGATCAGAAGACTACTTGACCATAAAAACCTGTTTAACCTGTTGATGTAATCTGCTGACGAAAATGACCTTTGTTTTATGGCTTTGTACCTTTGTTTTTGATCTTTGTTTTATGGCTTGTAAGGGGTTTTTTGGCATGAGAACTGGATTGTTAAGATTGAAAGTGAGATTGCCTCACAGTATAAAAGCTTCGGAATTATGAAAATAAATTTGTCAGATCCTTGCATCCTCTGAGGTGTCTTGTGTTCTGTCCACGCCGACTCCGTCTCCCCTTTCGGTGAAACCTGTCCAGCTGGGGCTGGTCCCCGGCAGGGTCTTACTTGCAGCATGTGGGCTCCTTAGTTGCGGCTCACTGGCTCCTTAGTTGTGGCACGTGAACCCTTAGTTGCGGCACGCATGTGGGATCTAGTTTCCTGACCAGGGATTGAACCCGGGCCCCCTGCCTTGGGAGCACGGAGTCTTAACCACTGCACCACCAGGGAAGTCCCAGTAAAGAATGATTATAGCAGAAAGGTTTTTAAAACACAGTTTAGAATTTGGACTTAATAGCACATCACACATTTGATTGTTCTTACAACAAAAGCACCATCAGTAAAATATACTTACTGATGGTAGGATGGAGTATGAGTTGATTCCAAGTCCACAAATCTCAGATCTTATCCCCAGTCATAGCTGTCATGTATGTAACATCTATTTCATAGCAGGGGCTTTATGTTTGCTATCTCAGATGCTCACAAAAGCTAACTTAAGGAACTTTAAGTAATAGTCTCAAATCCCAGAGAGTCTGTGCAGCTGTGAGGGCTGAAGGACTCGAACCAGCATCTCAGGCATCTTGCTAACTCATTATTTTTCAAGCCAGTGTTGTGTGACCACTGTAGGGGAGTTACTACCTGAGTCTCAAAATTGTGTTCCAGAGTCAAAGTTTAGGAATTCCAGTATACTGTATCCTCCCTTTGTAGTCTGCCATTCATATCAGCATATTAGAGTTTCAGAGAAACGTTGCATCTAAAAAAAGTGTTTAACTCTGTTTCACTTAGTTGTCCCCAAATATGTTTGGACTTGAAACTCTTTTTTTTTTTTTTTTCAAGGAATTCCTGGTCACATCCTGGAAACTTACTGTAATTGCTGTTGAGTTGACTTCTACTGAGGAATCGACTACTGAGGCCTCCAGCTGAGAACCAAGGGGCATTAAGTACCACGCGTTCTAAAGAGAATGGCCATCACCAGGGCACTGTTCTGGTCTCTGCCCTCCCATCAAGTCGATCCCCGAAGCCCACCCAAGAAGACCGGGGAGGGGAGTTGGGAAGAGTCACAAGGGTAGAAGGCTGTTGGCTCAGAGCAGGCTTCCCCTGCCCTCTTTGTGAGGTGGATGGTGGAGGTCCTTCACCACCACCCCAGCCAAAACAAAGAGGGGCTCCCAGAGAAACTCTTCTGAAGATATGGGTCCCTGTACTGCACCAGGAGGCCCTTGACACAAACAAGTCAGTGATGGCAGAGAAAGCAGAGAAAAACCCTTCTCAGTGTTCTCTAGAGAAACAGAACCAGCAGAGTGTGTGTGTGTAATTGTGTGGGAGGGCCTCATCCAATCAGTTGACGGCCTTTAGGGGAAATATGTATATGAGCTTTCTAAAATAATTTTTTAAATTAGGACTTCATTTTTTAGGGGCTTCCCTAGTGGTCCAGTGGGTAAGACTCCGAGCTCCCAATGCAGGGGGCCCCGGTTCCATCCCTGGTTGGGCAACTAGATTCCCCCATGCATGCTGCAACTAAGAGAGCCCATGTGCTGTAACTAAGACCTGGCCCAGCCAAAATAAATAATACATAAATAAATAAATATTTTTGTAAAAAGACTTCATTTTTTAGAGACATTTTAAGTTTACAGCACAATCGAGCAGAAAGTACAGAGATTTCCCATATACTCCCTGTCCCCCACATACAGACTCCCCCATTATCAACATCTCCCACCAGAGTGGCACATTTACTCAGGGGGAGGACAAGGGATACTTAATTATCACCCAAAGTCCACAGTTTCCCTTTGGGTTCACTCTGGTGTTATACATTATACGGGTTTGGAGACACGTATGACATTTCTCCACCATTACAGCATCATACAGAGTATTCTCACTGCTCTAAAAATCCTCTGTGCTCTGCCTAGTCATCCCCCACCCCCAAACCCTGGCAACTACTCATCTTTTTACTGTCCCCATAGTTTTGCCTTTTCCAGATATCATAGAGTTAGAATCATACAGTAGGTAGCCTTTTCTGATTGATTTCTTTCAATTAATAATATACATTTAAGTCCCTCTGTATCTCTTCATGGCTTGATAGCTCATTTCTGAGAGAGAGAGAAATTTATTTTAAGGAGTTGGCTCATGCAGTTGTGGGAGGTGGCAAGTCTGAAACTGGCAGTGCCTGCTGGCAGTCTGGAAATCCTGCAGAAGTCAGTTTGCAGTCTTGCGTCCAAAGGCAGTTGGGAAGCAGAATCCTTCCTCTTGAGGGGACCTCAGTCTTTGCTCTTAAGACCTTCAAATGATTGGATGAAGTCCATCCACATTACGGAAGGTAATCTGCTTTACTCCAAGTGCACTGACTTAAATGTTAATCACAACTAAAAGTTGCCTTCCCGGCAACATCTAGACTTGTGTTTGACCAAATAACTGGCCCCATAGCCTAGCCGAGGTGACACATAAAATTAACCATCACAACCCCCAAGAGAGAATCAGTAGCCAGTTAGAAAAAGACTCAGAACCTGTCTCTCTCCCAGGTGGCTACCCTCACACATTGTGGAAATTGGAGAAGGAAGGGCGGGGAATCCCCAAGGTAGATCGCAAGCCCCCACCCGCCTCCACTCCACGCAGGAGAGGAAAGAAGTGAAAGCACAGAGCAAGCTCCTCCTACCTCCACACCCGCAAGCCATAAGCCTGGTGAGTGCTTGGGGGTGGGGAGAGGAAGTGGAGGGAACAAGGGATAAAGTGTATCATCATCATCATCTTCTTCATCATTATTATTGCCATACCTCGAGGCATGCGGGATCTTAGTTCCCTGACCAGGGATTGAACCCAGGTCCTCCTCAGTGAAAGGGTGGAGTCCTAACCACTGGACCGCCAGGGAATTCCCAAGTAAAGTTTAAACAGGAGCTATAAATGAGACTGGACTTTTATTTCTGAAAGTGACTGTGAAAGGATGGATCTTCCAGGGATGTCTCTAAAGGACAGGAAAGGAAGATTCAACAGGAAATGGATGAAGGAAGTCATGGATGGAGCAAAAGAAACCATTCTGTGTTTAGATCCCACTGCTCTGACACTCATGCATAAAAATGGCGGTATCTTGTTTGAGAGACTCAATTTCATGTTTTTTGTTGTTTGTTTCTTGGTCGCACAGTGTGGCACACGGGAAACTTAGCTTCCCAACCAGGGATCGAACCCATGACCCCTTCGGTGGAAGCTCGGAGCCCTAACCACTGGACCGCCAGGGAATTTCTTCAATTTCATGTTTATACTCCATTTGCATTGACACCATTAAACTGGTAATATATTGTCTGAGAGACCCCCAAGTTAGGACATACTGCTTTCATTCACTTCTGTCACCATTACCATAAGAAAGGCAGGTGAGCAGAGAAAAACATTTTTGAAAAATGTATATAAATGACTAAAAATAGAAAAATATTACTTTTATTCCAATAACTAGTTGGAGGTGTACTTATTTTCTCAGATATCAGGCTTAGGAAAAATGTCTTTAAAGAATCTATACAGAGAGGTGATGGTGGCTGGGGGCTTTCATGCCATGCCAGACCTTCAACCTGAGGCCGTGGGACCAGGAGAGAAAATACTGTGTGATGCTGTATGGTTCAACTCACTCTAAAAACCTCTTCTGCATAAATTTCTACAATATCCAAAATTCAAAGGAAAGCAGTACAGAGTGTTACAAAGATACATTCCAGGAAAGAGAATTAGAATTTATATCCAGCTCGGGACTTCCCTGGTGGCGCAGTGGTTAAGAATCCACCTGCCAATGCAGGAGACAAGGGGTCAAGCCCTGGTCCAGGAAGGTCCCACATGTCGTGGAGCAGCGAAGCCCAAGCACCACAACTACTGAGCCTGCGCTCTAGAGCGCAAGAGCCACAACTACTGAAGCCCGTGCTCCGCAACAAAGAGAAGCCACCGCAATGAGACATCCACACACTTCAACGAAGAGTAGCCCCCGCTCGCCGCAACTAGAGAAAGCCTGCGTGCAGCAATGAAGACCTAATGTAGCCCAAAATAAATTAATTTAAAAAAAAAAAAGAATTTATATCCAGCCCTTATTATCCAATTGTTCATTTCTTTAGGGCTGTAGAACTTCAAAGGGAAGAATGACCAAGTAACATTTTTTTTTTTTTTTAAACATTTATTGTACTTTTGGCTGCCTTGGGTCTTCGTTGCTGTGCACAGGTTTTCTCTAGTTGTGGCGAGCGGGGGCTACTCTTGGTTGTGCTGTGCGGGCTTCCCATCGCAGTGGCTTCTCCTGCTGCCAAGCACGGGCTCTAGGCGTGCAGGCTTCAGTAGTTGTGGCGCACGGGCTTAGTTGCTCCGTGGCATGTGGGATCTTCCCGGATCAGGGCTGGAACCCGTGTCCCCTGCATTGGCAGGCGGATTCTTAACCACTGCGCCACCAGGGAAGCCCCAAGTAACATTTTAAAGAGGAAATTGGGATGATTGAGGACATTTAAAATCTCCCACTTTATCCTTCTTGTTTCAACCAGCAGCTCGATTGAGATTTATTGAATACTTACTGTAAAAGGCATAGCATTAAACTCTGAAGGAAAGAGGAAGGTGAGCCCAGCAAGGCTCAGATCTGCTGCCAGGAATTTATTCTAAACATAGTACTGAATAGACAGCCGTGTCCGTTTAGCTCAGTGCTATATCTCTGGCACCTAGAACTAGGAATCAGCCTGATTCAGGTGCTCAAAATTTTTTTTTTCAGTGACTACATATATAAAGGGATCCACGTCACATGTGTTGCCCATGTTATCAAGAAGGTATGCTTAAGCTAACGATGCAGACCTGTGTCGCCTCTGTTCCCAACTTAACAGTCAACAGCTCTACTTTCCTTTTGCAGTGCTGAGCACCTCCAATGTTCAAGGCACTGTGTTAGGTGCAGGGATACAGCAGTCAACAAGGTACCATCACAAATCAATCCCTCATCTTACCAACTTGCCCTTAAAGAGACATCACAGAAGTAAGCAGGTAATGGTGGGAGAAGAAGATAAATGTGCGCTCAGGCCAGGAGAGCACACGTCCCCATGACAGAGCCTGATGTATTTGGGACAGCACTGCACCCTCCCAGCCTCCTCTGGAGCTAGTTGCGGGGAGCAGACTAGTTAGTACCCTGCAGTGGTATGTAGGCCAGGGAAGGCTGCTTGAAGGGATCTGACTTACTTTGTGATTTGTGTCTGGGTCTTAGTTTATAAAGGATACTGAGTGATGACGTGGAGAGGCTAATGCCGTTGGAAGAAGAACTTACTACTCACACCTCCCACGAGGCGGGGGCACAACATGCCACCAGGGCCATGTGGAGAAGTAGCAGGTTCAGTCAGGACGCAGAAGCAGGAGCAAGGGGAAAGCACAGGCCGCAGCCTTTATTGTGTTTTCCGAGGGAAAGGCAAGCTTAATGTTGGCTCCTTGAATAATTCCAGTGGGCTTTGGGGCTTAAGGGCTGTCCTTAGTTGTCTGGCACCTGGCCCCGGGTTGATTAGGGCAGGGGAAATGTTGGCTTGGTGTGTGAGAGTGAGATAAAGGAAATGGGTCAGAGTGGATCACAGGGGAGATGCAAACAACCTCGGCCGTTAGTTTTGTCTTATGATTAATGGAGGTCAATTAGACAAATACAAAATCTAAAATGCTTCACCTGCAATGTGGACACGATGCCTGGAGCAGTCAGCCCGGACCATGAGGTGTTCTGTGCTGGCACAGGGGGAACAGAAAGGAGCCTGTGTCCCCGGTGACTGCAAAGCCGCCAAACCGCCCTGGACCGTCTATCTCCACATTCATGTCACATGAGAGAGAAATCGAACTTCTACCCTGTTAAGCCACAGTAGTCAGGCCTCTGTGATGAGTAGCCAAAAATCATCCTAAGGATAAAGGCGTCTAACTCAAATCGGGTAAATCAGAGAAGACTTCCCTGAGGAGGTAACATCAAAGGCAAGACGCTGGCAGACAAATCAAAGAGGTGGGGAAGAGTGTTGGTTAGGGAGACCAGCGTGAGTGAAGAAGGTCCGGGGAGGAAAGGTGTACCTAACTCAGGGGCTATGGAAGTGGGTGTGGCTGATCTGACAGCGCAGCTCACTGGAGCCCGGAGGGCAGGGCGGGGATGCTAGCAGTGATGAGCGAGGCAGCCAGGGAGACAGCAGGGCAGAATCCTACAGAAGACCTCGGATGCCGGGTTAAAGGGCTTAGCTTTGATGATGCTAGGAGGCCACTCAAAGGCTTTCCAGCACGGGAGTGACCTGGCCAGATTTGCTGATCTTTCTGGCTGTTATGTGGAAAACAGATCAGAGAGGGGAACTAGCTGAATGCGAGGAGAGGTAGGTAGGAGGCTGCTCAGGGGAAGGCACCCATCCTGGTTTGCCAAGGACTTTCCCAATTTTAGCATTGGGAGCTCTGCATTCCAGGAACCTCTCTCTCCACCCGCTATCCCGGGCCAACAGGGACAGCTGGTCACCCTAAGGCTGCTGCGTGACCCCAGGTGAGAACTATGGCTGTAAGGACGAGGATGCAGGGAAGGTTCCAGGTTACCGCACAGTGAAACGAACGCCACCTAAATGATCTTGGCTCAGACAGAGCTCCCGCACTCAAAAATCGCATCGTATTTCAGACATAAAAAAGCACGAAATAATGCCATTTGCGGCAACCTGGATGGATTTAGAGATGATTATACTAAGTGAAGTAAGTAGCACAGAGAAAGACAAATACCGTATGATATCACTTATATGTGGAATCTAAAAAATGATACAAATGAACTTATTTACAAAACAGAAACAGACTCACAGACATAGAAAACAAACCTATGGTTACTAAGGGGGAAGGGGGGAGAAAAATCAGTTTAGGATTAACAGATACATACAAGTGTATATAAAATGGATAAACAACAAGGTCCTACTGTATAGCCAGGGAACTATAGTCAATATCTTGTAATAAACTATAATGGAAAAGAATCTGAAAAAGAATAGATATATGTATAAATGAATCACCTTGCTGTGTACCTGAAACTAATACAACATGGTAAACCCACTATACTTCAATTAAAAAAAGAAAGAAAGAAAGAAAGAAATCACACTAGGGAGCGCTTTGTGAGCAGAAGTCTGGGTAGGCCAGAACTGCAAGGCCAGCAAACTCCAGGGGAAGGATAAACCATGATGGTCAAGGTCTAAAGTAATTCCTTTTATTTGTTTGTTTTTGTTTCTTGCGGTACGCGGGCCTCTCACTGTTGTGGCCTCTCCCGTTGCGGAGCACAGGCTCCAGACGCGCAGGCTCAGCGGCCATGGCTCACAGGCCCAGCCGCTCCGCGGCATGTGGGATCTTCCCGGACCGGGGCACGAACCCGTGTCCCCTGCATCGGCAGGCAGACTCTCAACCACCACGCCACCAGGGAAGCCCTAAAGCAATTCCTTTTGATTGACAAAAAAGACCAAAAAATAACATTTTGCTCTGGGTGCAAACAATCTTATTCCACGTCTCTTAATCTTGCCTTCTTGTTACAATTATCTTCATTTGATGGTTGACATCATTCGACCTGTTCACGGCCAGGACACTGAGAGCTGAGTGAAGCACAGAGGAGTTCTGACCTTCTGTCCTAACGCCACAATAATGGACCATCTTTTAAGTAAGATCGATGTGGATACACAGGCTTCCAAACACTTAGGAGTTCCGTCTGACTTCAGCTGCTGTCTGTCCAGCTCTCATCTCATCTTTTATAACCCTTCCCTTGAAATGTTCGGACTTCTTGAAGAAAGCTGTATCAAGATGAACAGTGTTTATTCTTTTTATTACAAGCTTTATACATTCCCTGAAATCCAAAAGAAAAGTAACTGCAATAAGTGATCTGAGAATTACAGCATCAGGGAAAAAATGGTATAAGGCCACAGAATCTAGAAGGTTTTCCTATGTAGCAAAATGTTTTATGGGGGGCTTCCCTGGTGGTGCAGTGGTTGAGAGTCCGCCTCCCGATGCAGGGGACGCGGGTTCGTGCCTCGGTCCGGGAAGATCCCACATGCCGCGGAGCGGCTGGGCCCGTGAGCCATGGCCGCTGAGCCCGCGCGTCCGGAGCCTGTGCTCCGCAACGGGAGAGGCCACAACAGTGAGAGGCCCGCGTACCGCAAAAAAAAAAAAAAAAAAAAAAAAAAGTTTTATGGGGATAACAATGCTTTACTGTCCAGTAACCAAGTATACTACTCATAACACGGAAGAAATGTTTGAAATAAGATTGGACTAAGACTTCAGTATAAACTGTTTTGGAATTGTGTTTATAAAAATGGAATAAATAATGGAAGGAGTAGTTGACTTAATAGGAGACATGATATTTAGGTATTTGTTGGGAAAATGAATAAAGTAGTCTTGTTCAAGCTTCAGAGGCAGAAGCAGGCCTCTGTCCGACCTGTGACCCTGCCTGGACTGCGCGCCTCCTTGCACACCTAACAGTTGCTGCCAGCCACTCAAATGGCGCTTACGGTAAAAAGGGGAATGGGTCTTGGAATTTCTTGAGCCCTGGGGACCTGGCCAGTCCCCCGCGGTCTAGAAAATCTTGTGACTCACATGGTGAAAGCAACAGCATTGTTAAAGTGAATCCAGAGCTGCATTTTTGCACGCAAACTGATGATATCAGTTTGCGGCCTGAAGCGAAAGCCCCCAGAACTGTAAACTGAAGTCTTACCCGTGGGGTGGACGCACTGCTCGGGACCCTTCCCAACTGCGGCTCCAGATTGCCGTCCCTCGGGACTTCCCACCTGCCGCTTGGATCTGGAAGTAAGTGTCGGCCCAATTCGGTGATGTATACCCTGTTACGTTTCCCTAATAATCTTATTCCTTTCCTTCTAATGATTATATATTAGAATTCAGTAAAATCACCTTTCATTAAAGAATTCATTAAGGCTGTTTCTTCGTGTGAGACAAGTGCTTATTTTGCCAGAGAATCCAACGCACCTTAAAAGCTAAAGCAGGATTTCGGCAAAACGGTATTTTATTTCAATCATCATTCGGTTAGCCAAACAAACTCTAAAAATGTGTTTGGAGGGAATTCAGTATAAAAAGTGCTAATTCAGGTTTAATTGTCTCAGCAACACCTAACCAACAGATCTCTTCCAAGGGCTAGCATTGGAAATCACAGAGTTAAGTGCCTGAACCACCAAGCATCTGTCTAAAATCTGCTATTTATGTGTAAAATACATAGCTAGTGGGAACGTGCTGTGTAGCACAGGAGCTCAGCTGGGTGCTCTGTGATGACCTAGATGGGTGGGATGGGGGGGTGTGGGAGGGAGGTCCAAGAGGGAGGGGATATAGTTATACATAGAGCTGATTCACTTGTTGTACAGCAGAAACTAACGCAACATTGTAAAGCAATTTTACTCCAATTAAAAAAAAATCTAATATGCTCCACTAGCAGGAATTTCTAACTTAAAATTTGGCGGGGTGGTGGTTCAGAGAAGAGAGAAAGTGGAGGCTTATATGAGGGCTGTTTAAGGACGGGGCCTGAAAGAAGCATACATCACTTCCACCCATATTTCATGGCCCAAACTCAAGCATAAGGCCTCACTCAACAGCAAGGAAACCTGGTAAATATGGTCTACACGTGTGTGCAGAGGGGAAGGACTGGGTTTGGTGAATTCCTATTCATCTACATCCAGGAGAGCACCTGGCACGTGCTACACACTCAGTAACTGTTGAATGTGTGTTTGGTCTGAGGTTTCAGAGCCAAGTGCTACAGCTGGAATTTCCGTTTCCTCCCCGCAGGCCATGCTGCCGGCTGCCCCATCAACCTGCACATATACCGCCCAAGTGTTTAAACAATTAGAGGAAGGAGCTCAATGGCAAACTTTTACATCAGCAAAACCAAGTAGACGACGCTACAGGCTATAGAGTTAGTGCTAATCCTGTAATGAAGGCAAGATGCAGAAGGTAGAGCAGGCTGCAACCTGAGCCCTGCAGAGAGGCTGCGTAAGGAGGAGAGGGGAACGTAAGGTGGGAAAGGAGGCAAAGGGCCGAGTGAGCAAAGCTAGAGGATGAGAGAAACACAGTCAACTGAGGCCTTCTCTGTCTTGAAAGAAATAAAGTTTAGTTTTGGATTCCCATTTGCATTTTTAAACTAGAGTTGATTTAAACTGGGATCAACCTTTGTCAATCTGGAGGATAGAAAACAAGTTTTGTGAGCTGTTTCTGGAGGTGAGCAGACCTTATGTGTTAGTATCATGGGTAGGAGGGGCAAACTCTGGAGTCAAGACAGTTGAGGGTTGATTCCTACCTACTTGAGCTGGAGCAAGTAACCCAATCTCTGTGCCTTGGTTTCCCCAATGTGAAATTGAACTAATAATTGTAGCTACTTCAGAAGGTTGTTGTGAAGATGAACTGAGCTTCTGTATAAAGTAGTTTAGCACAGTGCCTGGAATACAGTAAGCTGTGGACATGTTGGCCATTATTATTATTATTATTTTATTATTATTATTATTAACCAGAAAAATCTACTGTCACAGGGCCAGAGGCAGGGGCATTCTCCTCCCTTCTTTATGGTACTCCACACTATTTCTCCTCTGCCTTCTCATGAAAAGCCCCCCATTCTTTGAGGTCCATGCCATCCCACTATGCCTCTGACCCTGCCTCATCGTGGTCAGCCACCCAGGGCTGCACTAGGTAGCCTTCCCTCTGGCTAAACACAGCCCCATGCCAGGGCGCCTGGCCCTTCCAGTGGAGTGTGGGCTGGGTTTCAGCTCCAGGTTGCCTAGGTGGGCAGAGCACACCCACCCAGGTACAGGGCATCCTGCATCTACCAAGTTCCAGGTGTCTCTCCACATGGAATTGAAGGCTCCAGCCCCTGGCTCAGTTTCCCCCTTTAGCCCGTTTGCCGTCATTGTAGATGACCACCCATCCATGTGGACAACCCATCCAAGTCCCTGCCTCTCAGCCCCTTGGCTCCCTTTGGGACCTTCCGCCCCATGCCTCTGTGCCCGCGCTCAATGCTGCTTCTACACGAGCAATCTCTCACCCGTCTCCCCACCTGCACCCGCACGCAGACCCTCGGACCTTCCATCTTCCTTCAGCCTCTCAGTCATCCTCCTGGGTGATTCTTCCTTCAGGCTGATGACGGAAGCACTCCACTGAGCCTCTGTTCTTCCACAGCCTCTCTGGCCCAGTGCCACCCCCTATGGATCAAGTCCACCATCCACGTGGGCTACTGAGCAGACTGGCCACCCACAGAGACCCGACAGGCCATCGCGGGGGGCCCCTCAGTCCCACCTGAGAGAAGACGCCACACTGACACACCGATGCCTGTGCTTCTGGAGATCTCTGGGTTTTTCGTGGAGCAGTTGTCTCTAGAGGATAAGGGAGTTGTTCTTCTGAGATACTAGCGATCCACTAGCCAAGGAAACTCTCCTGCTGGGGCCCAAGACCACAGGGCAGCCCAGTTAAGAGGGAACAGCCCCCCAGCTCTGGGCAGAGTCCAGTCTTGCTCTGTCCCCGCCAGACAAATGGGGTTTGGAAGCAACGGCAGCACCGCCCTGGGACTAGATGTAAGTGAGGCTCCTCTGGGCTGCTTTGTAACCAGCGAGCATCATCGGAGCAAGAGGAAGGGTGTGGGGATGGGAGCGATGTGAGAAGCCTGAAGCTGACAGGCTGGTTTTCAGCAAGGAGAGGCTCCTCTTTCCTTCAGGTTGATGGGTGGGGACTTGAAAGAGGGAGGAGGTCCCCACAGAAGCAAGGGCAGAAGCTTCGGACTAGGGCTACCGATGTGACTCAGGGCCTGGTGACTTTGGGTCTCACAGTGAGAGCAGCCTTGGATATGACTTTCCCTGACTGGTTCCCACACTCAGGGAAGGGGGAGCACCTGTGTCTTTTCTTTTTTTCTTTCTTTTTGCGGTACACGGGCCTCTCACTGTTGTGGCCTCTCCCGTTGCGGAGCACAGGCTCCGGATGCGCAGGTTCAGCGGCCATGGCTCACGGGCCCAGCCGCTCCGCGGCATGTGGGATCTTCCCGGACCGGGGCACGAACCGTGTCCCCTGCATCGGCGGACTCTCAACCACTGCGCCACCAGGGAAGCCCCACCTGTGTCTTAATCAACTTGGGTCCCAGGGATGTGGTGCAAAGTAGTTACCAATAAATGCTGTGGAAATGGACTGAAAGACCTCCACCGGCTGATCCAAAGGGCCCCCTCGCCATTCACACGAGGAAGTCCTACTGGCCCAATCTCAGCCCAACCCGAGCACCATACTGGAGTTTTTAACGTTAGAGTTGAGGGTTTTGTCCCATGTTTCAGTGAGGCCATCTCCTGATCTCTTGCAGAGTATTAGGGAGCTCTCCTCCTGGTCTGCTCACCACTGTCCCTAAACCTGAAAGAAACGAGGAATGGTCTCAACTGCTTATCCAAATACCAATGTGACTGCCACTGGCTGCTTAAAAGTGGATGTGTTTTTCTTCTCAAACACTACAAAACAAATATTTACTGAATTCTCAGTTTCTGAAATATTTCATGATAACCTCCAATCTTGCACATGAAGTGTCAAATCTTGAGAGATCACAATGAAGAATGTATTGATGTTACTTTTTTTTAAAAAGAGGGGTGTGGCAAGGGAACTGTTACCAAAAGACAATTCCTAGAAAACTGTAAAGGTAAGTGAACTGTAAAATGAAAACTGTCACACAATGAGCATTTTTATTAGAATAATAAAAGGTTTTTTAAAAAAATATTTATTTATTTGGTTGCACCAGGTGTAAGTTGCGGCAGGTGGGCTCCTTAGTTGTGGCTCGCCGGCTCCTTAGTTGTGGCATGCGTGTGGGATCTAGTTCCCTGAGCAGGGATCGAATCCAGGCCCCCTGCATTGGGAGCTCAGAGTCTTAACCACTGCGCCACCAGGGAAGTCTGCATTGGAATAATAAAGGCTTAATGAAAAGGCAGCAAAGAGCTGAGTTAAATGAGAAAGATGTTTGAAGTTGAAAATGGCATATTTCTTTGCTTTAAGTCCTTTAGCCAATAAAAAACTATTTATATAAATTTACCAGGGATTTAAAGGGAGCATTTGCAGCACGATAAGCAAGAGACACTTTGAGGAGTATCATGGATTCATTTAATTTATTAAAATGTATATTTATCATCTTTTCATCCACTCACAAAACATCCTTTTCTCTCTGTAAAGACGATGATGCTAAATTACTTGGCATAGGTGATGCTAAAGTAAATTGAGTTCTTCAAATGTTTTGTTTTAATGATTACCTGAGTATTTCAAGAAATTTCTCTGATATGGTTTTAAAATAATTCCCTCTCTCACTACAGCACAGTTCACTTTTTTATTTTTGTTTTTAATGAACTTTATTTTTTAGAACAGTTTAGATGTACAGAAGGATTATGAATATAATACAGAGGGCTCCTACATACCCCACACTCAGTGCCCCCTATCAGTAACACCTTACAGTAGTCTGGTACGTTTGTCACAATTAGAGAGCCCATGCTGGTACACTATCGTTGACTAAAGTACATACTTTATTCAGATATTCTTGGTTTTTCCCTAATGTCCTTTTGCTGCTCCAAGATCCCATCCAGGTACCGCATTATATTTACTTTAATCTCCTTAGGCTCCTCTTAGCTGTGACAGTTTCTCATTTTCCTTGTTTTTGATGACTTTGACAGTTGTGAGGAGTACTGGTTAGATATTTCATAGAATGAATCTCATTTGGGATTTGTTGACGCTTTTCTCATAATGAGACTGGGGTCAGGGGTTTGGGGGATGACGAGCACAGAGGTAAAGTGCCCTTCTCATTACATCATTCAAGGGTAGGTACAGGCCATCAATAAGACTTATCACTGTTGATGTTGCCCTTGACCACCTGGCTGGGGTAGTGTTTGCCATGTTTCTCCAGGTCACACTCTTCCCCCACTTTCTATGCTGCGCTCTTTTCTATGCTGTCACTCTGCACAGCCCACACTTAACGGAGTGAGAGCTATGCTCCACGTCCCTGTGGGCGAAACATCCACATCAATTATTTGGAATTTTCTGCACCAGGGGATTTATCTTTTCTCCCTCATTTATTTATTTATTCAATCATTTATTTACATCAGTGTGGACTCATGGATATTAGCGCAGTTCATTTTTTAAAGTGCAGATTTTTTCCCCATGGGGAAAGCAGGAGAAGCTGCCACACATTTCCATAAACAAAGTGCCCTCAGCCTTTTCTCAAGCACATCTCGGGAATGTGTTAAATCCTCTGGGTAGCAAGGGACTCGGCATAGATGAGGAGGGATTGCTTGATGTGATCAAAATGGTTGACTCACTAAATGAAAACACCCTTGTGAAAACTTCCCTAGTATTTGCTTAATCTAAATCCCTCATTTCAAGGAAATGAAATTTAAATGCATTCTTTGTTTCTAAGTATTATTTAAATCACAGCAAAATATAAACAAATTAATGTTAAAAAAAAAAAGACAGAAAATCTCCCTCAGACTATAAAAGCAAAACTAAAATACACCTATGAAGATGAAAGTGTGTACTAAAATTCCTAAATAAATAAATTAATTAAATTAAATTAAATACCACCACCAACAATGCCCAGGGATGATTTGGTCAGAGAGTCAGGGAGCAGAAGCAGCGACCTCCCTGTCCCACAGCTTTCCTGGGGCCCTCAGAATCCCGAGGCCCTAAGAACTCACTTTCACTGTAAGTCTTTCCGAGTCCTAAGACCACTCAGCCTTCCGGTGAAGCTCCTGGTTGTCAGGGTGACGCCAGCAGGCAACACTGCCTTCAGACAACCACCACAGGCCATGGGTCTGGGCCACACTCACTGGGCCTCTCCTGACTTCCAATGGTCTCTGGGCCTCCGGAAGACTGGCTCTTTCCACATGGTGGCTCCTCCCTCCCTTTTCACTGTGCTGCCTCCAGAACCTCAGGATTGCTCTTCTCACACCTCCTAAAGCCCCCATGGACCCTGCACTGACTGAGAGCTGGCCCTCCCCTCCCAGTCTCCCTTCCTCACCAGTTTTGGAAGGTAATGCTATGCAGAGACAAAGTTCTAGCTCTGACACGATTATCTGTGTGACCCTGGGCAAGTTGCTTCACCTCTCTGGGCCAATTTCTCAAGTGTAACATGAAGACACTGGTTTCAAGTCAGCTCCAAACGCTTTCACTCTGAAATGTCATGATCCTGTTAAATCCTTAAAGGCCAGGATAATACTGTTTCCCAGTTGTGTGGACAACTAGATAAATAGCGATGTAGTCATTAAATATTGTCTTATCTTTCCCTCAGTTCCCTCTTCTGGCCGGGGCATTTTTAATGATTATCTGGTATTTATACCCAGATATAATAAATTGTGTTTCATTGTTTTTAGATGTATGCTTCTCAGTTTTGCCATCAAAAAGGTGTATTTGGGACTTCCCTTGTGGCGCAGTGGTTAAGAATCCGCCTGCCAATACAGGGGACATGGGTTTGAGCCCTGGTCCTGGAAGATCCCACATGCTGCAGAGCAAGTAAGCCTGTGTGCCACAACTACTGAGCCTGCACTCTAGAGCCCGCGAGCCACAACTACTGAGCCCAAGTGCCACAACTACTGAAGCCTGCGTGCCTAGAGCCCGTGCTCTGCAACAAGAGAAGCTACCGCAATGAGAAGCCTGCACACCGCAACAAAGAGTAACCCCTGCTCGCTGCAACTAGAGAAAGCCCGCGCACAGCGACAAAGACCCAACGCAACCAAAAATAAATAAATAAATTTTTAAGTGTATTTTTTTCTAAGTGGGATTTTTATTTTGATGGTTTCTATCTTTTTAAGATGACTAATTTACCGAGTTGTAGGCTTTTTTTTTTTAAAGCTTTTTATTGAAACTGTTTTCAGCTTGTTAGGAGGAGACATCTTAGTTTCAGACAGAAGTGGTCCACACAATTGAAATCTTTTACCTTAAACTCTTTCAGACAGGAACTTTTTAATTTATTTAATTTATTTATTTTTGGCTGTTTTGGTTCTTCGTTGCTGGGCTTGAACCCATGTCCCCTGTATTGGCAGGTGGATTCTTAACCACTGCAGCACCAGGGAAGTCCCAAGTTGTAGACTTTTTAAAGGAGAAAAATAGGACCAGGGAGGTGTATGCAGGAAGCTTGAGTCTGTAATACTTTATTTTATTAAAAAAATTTTTTAATTAATTTTTTTTATTGGAGTATAGTTGATTTACAATGTTGTGTTAGTTTCTGCTGTACAGCAAAGTGAATCAGCCATAAATATACATATATCCACTCTCTTCTAGACTCCATTGACATATAGGTCATTACAGAGCACTGAATAGAGTCCTCTGTGCTGTAATATTTTACTTCTTTAGAAAAAACAAGAAGCACAGATGGCAACATCTTAGAAAGTGATGAAATCTGAGTGACAGATACAAAAATTGTTACATGATTGTGAATATTTCTCACTTTTCTCAAATCACTCGAATCATGTCCTTAAGAATAAAAACTTCTCATATCCTTCTTTCTCCTTTTGTTGGCCTTTTGATTATCTGCTATTTGAAAATGCATAGCTAGTCAATTAAAATAGGACAGAGAAGAGGTGAAGCACCCCCTTGTCTAAGTTCTCCTTTCCCTTTACAGCTCACATTAGGTCCCACTTCCTCTACAAAGCCTTTCAGTTTGCCTCAGTCTCCTATGGAAACTTTCAGCCCATTGCCTGGTGCCTTTGTTGTAAGGTGCCACTTCTGGGCACTTAATCCACTACTTTTTAATACTCTGCTTGTGCAACAACCCACATTTTCATCTGTGGTACACTGATACCCTGTATTATCAGGATGGGCAAGGTCACTGTGCTAACAACCCCACAAGTCATTTCTTGCCCACACAACATGTCCACGGTGGATTGACTGTGGGTCTGATCCATGTCATCTTCACTCTGGGACTGCTGATGCAGCAGTCTTAACCTGTCACATTGCCTGTTTCCAGGTAGAAGAGGAATAACCTGGTAACCATCATCTAACTCTGAAAACTTCCACCCACCTGGCTTCTAACTGTATTTTATTGGCCAAAGCAAGTCACGTGGGGACTCCTGAGTTCAAGAGGGCAAGGATGGCTAATCTTCCTGTTGGGAGGGGCACCACAGAGAGGCAACCAGTCTGTTGGGTGAACAGGACAGTAACACAATCTACCATTCCCTTAGGAAACATTTCTTCTGCTGAATTTGAACTTTCAACTCTCAGCTGACAAACAAGCTTTCTGTGATCTCACCTGCTGATGCGGCCAGTTTCTGCAGTGCTGCCCTCTTAAGGAACCCTTGGTACAAGCATTTAAGTATTTTATTGCATTTTAGCCCTTATTAATTTATAACCATGGACGGAAAATGGAAAATTAAAGTGTCGATATGAGTCATAAGGAACACAGTTCTCATAATTTAAAACACTGGAGAGGATCCTCAGGTATGCCAGAGCTGTGAACGTCTCAATCAGAGGTTCACCGGACAATCTAAGCTAATTGACTCTGCTCATCTGTGAAGGAAACACATTAATAAACTTGTAAAGAGCTAGAGCAATATCAACAAAACTTGTGTTTAAAAGCTGTGATTCAAAAGGTTTTTAACTCTCCGGGAACAGAAACTATTGCATCAACTTTTGGACATTGTAGTTTCCTGTGTATATTTTTAGGAACGTCTTATGTAGGGGCTCCCTGTGTTGGCTGATGTTTTTATTTAGTGCTTTGCACATGTGCTCTTTTTCCTCAGATTGTAAATCCCTGAGGATAGTATCTAAGGGGCACCACGGAGAGCATAGTGCACTCAGGTTCTGCAGTGAGACCATCCTGGATCCAAATCCTGGTGCCGACACCGCCTGGCAGCAAGACACTGGGCAAGTGACTTAAAGCCTTGGGCCCTCAGTTTTCTCATCTGAAAAAAGGGGATTTTAATACTTAGCTCATGGTTTGTTGTGAGCTTTACCTAATACATGTGAAACACTAGCAGGTGCTATATAATGTAAATTTTGCTTAATCTACCGTTTGCTACGCTTACCGTGTGCCAGGCATGTAACATGCTTTATTCTGTAACAACCTCCTTACAACCCTAAAAGTAGGATTATCGTTCACATTTTGTAAAAATCAGAGAGATTAAGTGACTCTCCCAAAGACACAGCCATTGGCAAATTATGTCTTGAACTCATGCCCTTTGATTACAAAATTCTACAAACTAAAAAAGAGGAGATTAACCGGTCTTCCTACTTCAAGACCTAAGGCATCGCAAGATTCTGCCTTTCTAGATCGTGAAAGAAGAGAAATTATACTTGAAAACATTCCAGGGTTAGATGGCGCATTGCTCGCAATTCATTCCATTCCCCTTCCCTGCTCTTTTGCGGGTGTGGTAAAGTATACATGAAATTTAGCCTTTTAACCCTTTTTAGTGTACAATTCAGTGGGATTAAATACATTCACAGTGTTGTGTAACTGTTATGACTGTTTGCAGAACTTTTTCATCATCCCAAACAGAAAGTCTGTACCCATTAAACACTAGCTGCCCATCTCCCTGTAACCTCTGGTAACCTCTATTCTACTCTCCATCTCGAAGAATTTGCCTTCTCTTGATACCTCACTTAAGTGGAATCATACAATATTTGTCCTTTTAAGACAGGCTTATTTCACTTAGCCTAACATTTTCCAGGTTCATCCATGCTGTAGCAGCTATCAGAACTTCATTCCTTGAAAACATGGTTTTTATTATGGGGAAAAACACATAACACAAAATCTACTATCTTAACCATGGTTAAGTGTATAGTACAGCAGTGTTAGGTCTATTCACATTATTGTGAAACGGATCTCCCAAACTTTTTCATCTTGCAAATCTGAAATTCTCTACTCGTGAAAAACATCTCCCCATTTCCTTCTCCCCCCAGCCACCATTCTACGTCTGTTTCTATGAGTTTGACACGTGTTTGCTTTTTCTGTGACTGGCCTATTTTGCTTAGTATAAGGTCTTCAAGTTTCACCCGTGTTGTAGCACATGACATGATTCCCTTCCTTTTTTTTTTTTTTAAAGATTTATTTATTATTTATTTTTGGCTGCATCGGGTCTTGGTTGCAGCACAGTCTCTTCGTTGTGGCACGCAGGCGTCTCTCTAGTTGTGGCGCGCCAGCTCCAGGGCGCGTGGGCTCTGTAGTTTGCGGCAGGCAGGCTCTCTAGTTGAGGTGCACGAGCTCAGTAGTTGTGGCGCGCGGGCTTAGCTGCCCCACAGCATATGGGATCTAGTTCCCTGACCAGGGATGGACCCCGGGCCCCCTGCATTGTAAAGTGGATTCTTTACCACTGGACCACCAGGGGAGTCCCTTCCTTCCTTTTTAAGGCTGAATAATATCCATTATACATATGTAATGGAATATACATATACATGTGTATATATATATCTCCCATTCTGTTTATCCATTCATCTCAGTGGACGCCACTTGGGTTGCTTCCTCCTTTTGTGAATATTGCTGCTGTGAACATGGAGTACCCCCTGCTGTTTTCATAAGCAGGAAAGTATGTCTCCCAGACTCCTTGTCAGCTGGTTTCCGGGAGTTCAGCCAGTGGAAAGCTCTGGCAGAAGCCTGGAGGATGGCAGGAGGGGAGATGCCAAGGCAGTCCCCTTCTCTCTCTGCTTTGGGAGGCATTTCCACCAGCGGCAGCCTGGCTAAAGGCATCTGTGCCACCTGTGTCGCTCCACCCCCCCCCCACCATGGCCACAGCTCTAGCCAAGAGGTGACGGCAGCTTCCTTCTTATTTTTGCCAATATCTGTGCTGCCTCACTGTCTTTTGTCTGCCTTCTCATCTGGGTGCAACTGTGATATAAGATGTGAGGTTTCTTTCACTGGTGGGACATAACACAATGACACTCAGAGAGATGACAGGCAGAATTCTGTTACGTAAAGCGCCAGAGGAGAGAAGACATCCAGGCAGGACCACCTGGGGACAGGGTAACAGCGAGCTGAACTGTAGGAGGTGGCTTATGTATGGCAGGCAGGGTGGGGTTCAAGGTTTCGAGGGCTTCCTGGGGATTGGGTATTTTGAATAACTCTGTGAACCTAAGAAAGAAAGCACCACCCTGGGTGTTAGGTATCTGGGGCCTCTGGCCTTGGGTAAGTGTGTATTGTAACACATGCGTGTTAGAGCCTGATAAGGCAAGTAGTTTGGGTGGGGGCTTAGCAATTGAGAGAAGATGAATTGAGAGTTTTCAGCCACGTCTTCAAAACTGAGTCAAGATGGCCCTTGTGAAATATATTATTACGGCAACCGATTCCCTGACTACTTTCCCTCTGTGTAAAGGGTCTAGAATGGCTTCTGTTTTCCTGACTGAGCTCTGATGGGTACAGATGCATTCGATTGCACTCCAAATCCTTAAACATTGATAAACTGTATAACATACCATGTTAATATCACTATTGATCAGAATACTGTGCTCTGTTGTTAGCCGTACTACCCACCACTAATGTAGCCCTCTGTCCACCTTGTCTCTTTCATTACTTGATGAGTTTCTTGGAGGCAAGGATTGTGTCTTCGTCTCTCTTACTCCCAACCCCCAGTCCAGAAGCTGACCAAACCCCAAATGTGTGCTTTAATAAGTGTATAATTCATTACATG
The DNA here is from genome assembly GCF_937001465.1 of Orcinus orca. Lineage (NCBI taxonomy): Eukaryota > Metazoa > Chordata > Mammalia > Artiodactyla > Delphinidae > Orcinus > Orcinus orca. The sequence goes on from NC_064575.1 coordinate 49,255,716, forward strand.
GATCTCAGAGCACGTCAATTACGATTTTTGACTTCCACCTTGGCTACAATTCAGGGCTGAAGCCAGCTTCACATTCTGACCTTCACAGTCCTGACCCCTGACTGGGACAAGATCCAGATTCCTTAATGAATCGTCTGGCATCCACATCTGCTTCCATACACTCCTATAAAACTGGCATCGATCACAGCCTCCATGAAGCACTTCTTTGTCATTTGACAGAAACAAGAGACAGCTCTCACCGTTTTTTTTTTTGCTGTTGTTTAGTTTGGTTTTTAATTTCTGAGAGAAATATGGGACCTATCTCTAGGGCCAGCTTCATGGGTGTGTGACCCGGGCAGTAGCACAGGGTCCCACACTTTAAAGGGCCCACACTTGGTTTAAGGTTCCACTGTTGCCATCTTGAGATTCTTAATACTCTTTAAACAATAGGCACCACATTTTCAGTTTGCACTGGACCCACAAGTTAGGTAGAGGGTCCTGCCTATCTCATTTGTATGTACCTTAAGCTCGTGACATCAATTTTTCAAGTCATATGGGTTTAATATTTATGAAACCCTCAGTGGTTCAGAAGTTCCCTAAGGAAATATACTCCAAACCTCAGTGGAACATGGCACGAAAAGCTTTTCATCTTCTGTTACCTCCCCTACCTAAATTGATGCCCCTGAAACTTCCTCAGCCCCATCTCTCTTCTTCCTCCTCTCCCTCCAAATGTTAAGCCCCAGCTATTGTACTACTTGCTGCTTCTAAACTTCAGAGCTCACCAGCCACTAGGCACTTGCATATCCTGCTCCCATCCTGCCCAGGGTGGTCCTCTGTCTCTCTCCCTGGCTAACTCCAACTTATCTTATAATTCTGAATTTAGCTGTCACTACCTCTGGGAAGTCCTCCCTGACCTTCCCAAAGCTGCGATCTGGGGTTCTCATAGCGCTCCATGCTACGAATATCTTAGCACTTATCTTGCTATTATGTTTTTCTATTTGTTTTTCTGTCTCCCTCATTAAACTGTGAGCTCCTTATAGACAGAGACTATTTCATTTTCTGAGGTGACAGCCACGCCTAGCTCCAAGAAGGTACTCAATAAGTTCCCTCCCATGAAATGAGTGAATGAATGAATGAATGGGTCCCTGGTTTATGTGGACAGTGCATGAGGAGACCTATGATGTTTTCTTTGGTCTCACCAAGGAGAGCAGTACTTTCATTATTGAAGAAGACATTCCACAGCTCCCTCTGGCATAGGCATGTGGATTCCCCTTCCAACGTGTTGAGGGAACGTGTCGAGCCCCCTTTTTCCTTTCCAGGAGAGTTAAATAGTAGCTCTTTGAATTTCTCCGCTTTAAGAGGAGTACTGAGGTCTCTCCTGAGACAGCTGCTTGCTGAGGTCATGGAGGTAGTTCAAGTGAGACCTTCCCTCCCCCAAAGGACTGTCTGGCTCTATACAACTTCCAGATCAAGTGTCTCTTGCAAACTATCATATGAATGGATAAACATGGATATGGATAAACAACAAGGCCCTACTGTATAGCACAGGGAACTATATTCAATATCCTGTGATGAACCACAATGGAAAAGAATATGAAAAAGAATGTATATATAAGTATCACTGACTCACTTTGCTGTACAGCAGACATTAACACAACATTGTAAATCAACTCTACTTCAATAAAATAATCTTTTTTTAAAGTGTCTCTTCCTTCAACCTTCCTAGTCTACGTTCTATTCACCCTTTGCAAGGCCCAACCAAAACACTAACTCCCCACAGTTTTAATGTAATCAATCCCTCCGTTTTCCCATTGCATTTTGTTTGTACCTGTAAGGATACTTGGCAAGCTTCTAACATCACAGTGACGTGTGGACTAAGCTAGACGATAGCGCTGGGAGCAGAATGTTCTAACGTTTGTAGCCTTTATGTCTGTATGTCTTACCAACACTCACCACTCAAAGTAACATTGGGTGATTTGGATCTCTAACAGATGGATTGAAATACAATTTGTCCTAGAAAAGAAGAGATTTGAGAAGCCCTCAAGTTAAGATTATTATAGAGTAATTGTCAAAGTTTCATTTCAGATTTGGAGCAAGAGAAAAACTGGTTGGCTCTAAATTTCTTAAAGACAGGTTATATAGGAAGGAAGAGGAATGTGAGATAAGGCTGTTTAAGTGCAAGAGCGGTTAGCTTTACAAGACTGTAAAGCTGTCACATTCTTATTGTGTAGCTTAAACATGGATCTCAAGGGACCCCAGAGTCATCCCCAGAGATGTCAGACATGGGCCCTTAATCAGAAATAATAATGAACACCGAAACTGAGTAGGACCCTGTGAGGCCCTCCCGTGTACAAAAACCCCTCCATGTCCCCCGTTTCTTGTTTGTAGAAAAAGGTTTTAGTCTCCTAGGCCTTCCCTGAGTTCCAAAGAGCAGGCACAGGCACTAACCAATTAGGGAAGTGAGGGAATGCAGAAACAAGGGAAAAGTAGTTCAGCAAGAAAAATAATAATAGTTCAGTGATAAGGCAGAATCCCAGTTCCCGCTCAAGGGACATCCATAACAATCTGACACAAATCTTTGAGTTGTTATGCAGAAACTAAGACGCACCTCCCCACCACAGGTGGAGGATAGTGATTAAGTAGACCCCAGATGATTAATATTCCTGAAACATCACCCTCTTACCTCACCGCCAACCAATCAGAAGAAGGTCATGCTTCCTCCACCCCTCATCCCAAAAGTTGCCTTTAAAAACCCTTCCCTGAAAGCCATTGGGGAGTTTGGGACTTTTGAACATGAGCTGCCTATACTCTTTGCTTGGTGCCTCCAATAAATGCTGTACTTTCCTTCACCACCATCCGGTGTCGGTACATTGGCTTTGCTGTGCCGTGGGTAAGCTGACCCAAAATTCAGTCCAGTAACAACATCATTGTGGGAGTTAATCAGAAATACCAAACAAGAAAACCTCAGGGTTTTCTTTGTTTTGTTTTGTTTTCTCACTACAACGTTCTGTTTTCTTCCACATTAGAGATAATTTTCTGTTTGGGATCTTCCATTTAATATTTAATCATGCTCATAGCCACTTCGAACCAGCTCTAAGACAAGCATTAGTGCTTGAGAAGGAATGGAAATAGAGAATCTGGATGGGGAGTACTACATTCCAAGTGCCAACTCCCAGCAAGTTCCCATAGTTAGCTCCCACTTTGCCTTCCCCACCAGAATTGCAGATTCATTAGGCAAATGACTCATTGGTTCAAGGAAATCTTGTATTTCAGAGAGCTTACGGGGGGCTTCCCTTCCCTGGTGGCACAGTGGTTAAGAATCCACACGCCAATGCAGGGGATACAGGTTCGAGCCCTGGTCTGGGAAGATCCCACATGCTGTGGAGCAACTAAGCCTGTGTGCCGCAACTACTGAGCCTGTGCTCTAGAGCTCACGAGACACAACTACTGAGCCCACGTGCCACAACTACTGAGCCCATGTGCCACAACTACTGAAGCCCGTGTGCCTAGAGCCCGTGCTCTGCAACAAGAGAAGCCACTGCAATGAGAAGCCCTCATACTGCAACAAAGAGTAGCCCCCGTTTGCCAACCAGAGAAAAGCCCGTGCACAGCAACAAAGACCCAAGGCAGCCCAAATAAATAAAATAATTTATTTAAAAAAAAATCTTGAGTGCTTAACTGAGATGCTTGGCTTACACAGTGATTACTAGAGGCTAACCTAGGACAAGGGCTCTTCCAGACCAAACACTAAATGGGAGGAAATAACCCCAAACTGGAGTCCTATCTCTCACTATCTCTTAACACTCTGTGCTGGGTCTTGCAGATGTTACCCCCCAAAACTGGGTTCGCCTCTTGGTGGGTGTGGAGCTGAAAGACAACCAAAACAAAGATCAGGAAAAGGAAGGATGTATTACTTGCAGCAAGTAAGGAGAGCACTGGGGAATCTTCCCCAAAGCAGTGTCTTCTCAATAGCAAAATTGGGGAAATTTTAAGCTAAGGGTACATGCATAGTCATGAAGCGGCTTGGCGGCCACAGAGTCCAAGCTTTAGTTGATTGAAGTCCTGAGGGTCAGAAAAGGTCGACATCATCATCCCTTAGAGGGTGGTTGAGCGCTCGAGGGGGGTTTTAAATTCTGCGAAACAGCTTAAGAAAGTGTTTCAGGTTAATCTTTACCATTGAAACAGAACTGGGAGTCTTTACAACTGATTTATCTTCTTTTTTTTAGAAATTTATTTTTATTATTTATTTGTTTATTTATTTATTTTTGGCTGTGTTGGGTCTTTGTTGCTGCGCGCAGGCTTTCTCTAGTTGCGGCGAGCGGGGGCTAGTCTGCCGAGGACCAGCCCCAGCTGGACAGGTTTCACCGAAAGGGGAGACGGAGTCGGCGTGGACAGAACACAAGACACCTCAGAGGATGCAAGGATCTGACAAATTTATTCTCATGATTCCAAAGCATTTATACTATAAGGCAATCTCATTTTCAATCTTAAAAACTTCATTCCCACGCTAAAAAATCCCCTACATACATCATAAAATCAAAAGTAATTTACATCAGCAGGTTAAACAAGTTAAGTAATCTTCTTATTGTTTCCAGTCTCCTTCGTTCCCTGTGGTTAGGTACATCTTGGTCACATCTAGGTCAGGAACTCTGTCTGCGGTTTCCTCATTCTTCTCAGAAGATTAAGGTGTTCTTGTACCTGCACATTCTGCTTGATCAAGCCATAAACTTAAACATATTATTCGATTAACAATTAAAAGCAATCATACAACATTTCATCTACAAATTTCCTAACCCTACCATAATAATTAAGACAATACACATTATTTTTTATACTTCTGAAAAACCATGGGAGCGGGCATTGTACCATAAACTCATTGATTAAACTCACTGCTGCATAAAAACTCGCCACCATACCCAGGTATTTCCCAACATGTTTATAACTCCACTGGGAGGCCATAACTCTCGCAATTTTGCTTTTAAAGTCAAAAGCTGCTGCAGAAATATTCCCACCATTGTATTTTCCCAACAAATATAATCATTAAATAAGCCAAAGTAGCTATAATCCTTCTCTTGATTTTTACCCTAAATTAAAATCTTACTTAAACTCCTACATTAAAACTACACATTTTTCCCAACCCCAATAGCAATCCTACAAAATCACTTTAGGCAAAGGCAGGGGAAGACAAGGGGAACCACACAGAGCAAAGCCTTGCTACCACACAGAGGAAAGCTGTGGTCCACGGAGGAAATGGGAAACAAAGCCCTGCTGCGGCGGGAGAGCAGTTGCTATTGGCCAGGTCTCTTATCTGCCACCTGGGTTCCCATCTAAGCTGGGCGTGGGAAGCGAAGCAGCCATGGGGACAAGAGATCTCCCTCAGAAGGGGTGAGGGTTCAGGCCCCTGCGAAGTTGGGGGGGTGAGGGTCTGTGCCCCACCTCTGTTGGCCCCCAAGTTCTCTCCTGATGGCCCCTCTGCGACTGTGCCTGTCTTAGGTTGTTCCTTCCCTGAGGAATCTTACCCGTCTCTGGCTAACCAGCCATCCTTCGGGGCCAAGCAGGGAGATGTGAGGTGTGCGAGTGAGCGAGGTGCAGCGCCCCCAGAGAAGATCAATTCTCTGTCACCTTGGTAGCCTATGCCCCCGTGGCCTCCACGCCCAGCACCTGCCTTGGGATTCCCTCGCCAACTGGCGGGGCCCCGGCTCTGGTCACATGTCTTCGGGAACACAGGTTTCTCCTCCAGGGAGGGCCCAGCTTACAACACTGGGCAAGAGAGACCAATTGCACGGCACCAGCCACCAGGAGGCCTCAGCCTCAGTGTGGGCAGGAAAGCCCAGGCACCAGCCCTGGGCAAGGAGATTGTGAGAAGAGAGCGCCTCTTGGCAAAAGGGCAAGAGGGGCCGTTGCAGGACAGAGGAAGGAAGAACTTTCATCAGCAGGAAATCCCAGGCAGGGAGGGCTTTCTCTGCCTAGGGATACCAGGCTCTTGGCTTAAAGCAACTCCATGTATGGGGCATGATATAAAAATATGCCCCCTAGCCACGGTAAAAAAGGGAGCTGCTCTTCATGGAACAACAGGGTAGGGGGAGTGTAGAAAACCCTGTGTTCAGGAAGCTTTGCAAACGAGAGCTTTGCTTTTCCATATTTATGTCTGACAGCATCAGCTTTGCAGAGGAGAACTTTGCCTCTCCATATTTATACCTGACAGCACCAGCTTTGCTGACACTAAGGGTCTCGTCCGTGCTGAGACTCAAAGGCACTTCCTATGTGGCTCCCGACACTAGTCTTCATTGCGGTGTGCAGGCTTCTCAGTGTGGTGGCTTCTCTTGTGGAGCACGGGCTCCAGGCGCCTGGGCTTCAGTAGTTGCGGCACGTGGGTTCAGTAGTTGTGGCTCACGGGCTCTAGAGCGCAGGCTCAGTAGTTGTGGCACACAGGCTTAGTTGCTCCACGGCGTGTGGGATCTTCCCAAACCCGTGTCCCCTGCATTGGCAGGCAGATTCTTAACCACTGTGCCACCAGGGAAGTCCTACAACTGATTTATCTTTGCTATTGTTACTTCTCTTGCCTGATAACAGTTTGTTCTTGTGTTCCCTTAAGATCATTATTGCTGAGGCCTGTTCAAGGACAAGCACTGTGGTCAGTCTTAGATCACAAAATGTCTTAGGCCAAAAATGGCTTCTCTTATGTCAAGAAAGCCACGCCTCGTTCTCTTTTTCCCGGGACTCCTTACCTTATTCACTTACACAGAGACCGTGTGGCAGTAATAGGCTTGATGATTGTTTAGAGCTGCAGTTATGATTTAAAATGCTACCTGAAGCACAGCAAGGATGTCCTTGACACGCAGCCTGTTTTCTGGGAAAAGATTACTACCACAGTAATTGAGCTGGGAAGCGGAGACAAATTGCTCTCGGCAGCTTCAGCAGTGTTTCAAAGCACTGCAGTTGGCTGGAATCACCCCTATCGTTTCTCCCCCCTCCATCCAGTCTACAAGATAACAGTGATGGCACCTACAGATTATCTGCAAGATACAAGTGGAAGGAGAAAACAACCCCACAACCAACTAGACTGTAAAAGAATCTCGAATCCATGACAGAGTTACACAAACGACCAAATGAAAGAGGAACTCCACTGGGGGCCGACTACGCGACCGGCCGAGAGTGCAAGATGATTTATCTATTTACAATGGGCCGGCGGCGCCAGCAGCTGGCCGGAGCCCGCGGTGACATCACGGGGCCCGGGCGCCCGTCACGTGGGCCGCGAGCCGCTCCGCCCCCTCCTGCTCCTCCTCCTTCTCCCGCAGCCTTCCGAGCGCTGGGTCCGGCCGAGGCAGCCGCTCCGAGCTATCGGGGGAGGCGCGGAGCAAGGGCCGGCGGGCGGCGAGCGGGGCTGGGAGCGCGAGCGGGAGCGGCCGAGGAGCCGGCAGTAGACGCACGGCGGGCCCGGACCAACGCGGCTGAAGCTCCTGCAAAGTTGGGCGCGCGCTCGCGCCACTGCGCCGGCGGCCCGAGCGATGAAGATGGTGGCCCCCTGGACGCGGTTCTACTCCAACAGCTGCTGCCTGTGCTGCCATGTCCGCACCGGCACCATCCTGCTCGGCGTCTGGTACCTGGTGAGCGCGGCGGGCCTTGGCGAGCCCCGGGGCGCACCTGCCAGGGAGGAGGGCGGGCGCCCCGCACCTCGCAGGGACCCTGGCCCGCGCCCCCGCCTCGCTTTTCACGACCTCTAGCTGGTTCCCGGTGCGGCTTCGGGGTTGGGTGATGCCAGCACTAATCCGCCTAAAGTTATATTATTAGAAACTTAATTCTCCGGGCGAGCGGGTCAGCGATGCCCCGGGCTCAGCCAACCTGTGGCGAGGGGTGCAATCAGGGCCGGGAGTTCGGGGCGTTTCGGGGGTGCGGGAAGGCAGGGGGCGCCCAGGGCAGGGAGCGCCGGAAAGCTCTCAGCTGGGAGCCGGCTTGGCCGTGGGGAGGTCCGCGGTTTCCGGTGAAAGTGCACTCGGTGGTCAGAGAACTCCGATCCGGTCTGCGGAGCACGTGCTTTCCTTTCCTTTCTTCTTAGCAGCACCCGCTGGGCTTTGTGTTTCGACGGGTCCCGACAAACGTCGAGGCGGTGACCGGCACCTCGTGCTACCCCCAGTTGTCGGCCCGGGTTGCGGGCCCGCGTGCCTATTCTCCCAGCCCGCATCTGGCCTCGGGTTTGCTGTCCAGTCTCCTGCGCACTTTCACATCCCGAGTGGAAATGGTTGGGGGCTCTTTACCCACACGTTTGTTGTAAAGCCCTTACTCTGGGAAGGGATTTGCCTGTGATTTATTGCGTTTCAATCTGCCCGGGGCAGCCATTTTACACCCACTGGCTTTCCTGCCCCTTTACAGATGATCCCTGTACCTTCTTAGCCGACACCGGAGGAGGCAAATCTGGTTTGTCTTTAGGTTGGAGCTTTTAAGATCTTATTTGTATGGGGAGCAGTGATTATCAGGGGCAGTGAGGGAATCTTGCCCTGTGCCAGCTCCCGGTTGGTTGTTGGCCCCCCGAAGACTGCACTGAGTCGGATTCCACTGCATTTCGGTTTTGGTCACATCATGATGGAGAGTTAGACCCGAGCCTTTTTGCAGTGAATATCTCTGCATCATGAGGAAACACCTTAAAAGTGGTAGTAAGATGGCATATAGAACTTTTCGGTGGGAATAAATTCTTTTCTTCTTAGTCATCATAGTTTTTTGGTCAGTTCATAATTCAGTTTTTTGATATATATGGACATTATGCCGAATTGTGAACTCGTTTGTTGTGTCATTTTAAGCAGAACGTCCCCCCGCCCCACATGGTGTTCTCTGTGCTATTTATAGTTTCAAGTTTCCTTTAGTCTGTGCCTATCACAGGCCACACAATAGAAATATTTGGCCTTAAAAGCTTTCAAACAGATCTTTGGTATGTGTGGGTTCTTACTGTGCGGTGTGAATGCAGATAGAACATCTGCGTATTGGCTCAACCCTGATTTTGCTAAAAGCAAAGAAATCTTTACAGAAATTTAAAATGACAGTGGAAAGTTAGTGGGTGGCCTCGAAATAGTGCTTTTATTGATGATCAAGACATAATTTTATACACATGTCTTGTGTCCTTCTTGAAAATGTTTAAATCTGCAGACTTGCAAGTACATCAGTGAATGTAATTTGTAAAATCTAGGGCACTGCATTAGGCAAGTGGACTACATGATCTACAGGAAAGATAAATCTACTTTGAGCCCTGCTGTTGGCTGTTATCCAACTAGCCAGTATTGGTGTGATAAAAGGAGAGCACTCACGTACTCTGCCTATGGCTTGAGCATGCTTTCTGGGGGAAAGTAGTTATTGGTATGCACGTTTTAGCATTTGGAAATATATGGCCTTTTGAAAGATAATTAGAAAGCTTTCCAGCAAGTGTGAATAAGAATGCCACTTTAGGTAAACCTCATATCCGGGAAACCTGCCGGTCATCTTTATAAGTCTTTTGCATTTCACAAAACAATTTAAACTTTTTTAAAAAAAAATGGTGAGTTTCCCTCATACCTTTAAATATAATTTGGTTATCCAAAACATTGATTAACATGACAGTTTTTAAGATGAAGGAGCCAAAGAATAAGGCATCTCTTCCTCCTTACCTTACCCCCTCACCCCACCAGCCATCTGGCTGAGATGGGGTTACTTATCAGAAAGGGGGAGAGTTTTCAGGAAAACAGAAGGGTAGGAGTATAGAGAGGTATTCAAAAAAGAGTCCACTAGAAAGGATAGGCAAAGTGGATCTTTTTTTACACATTTTCTAATTGTTTCCTACCATGACCATTTACTAAGGTCCTGTGTTCTAGGGACTATACTAGATATCTTTTTTTTCTTTTTTTTTTTGGCCGCATCCCACGGCTTGTGGGATCTTAGTTCCCCGGCCAGCGGTCAAACCTGCACCCTCGGCAGTGAAAGCACAGAGTCCTAACCACTGGACCACCAGGGAATTCCCTAGATATCTTGACTTGAAAAAAACCAAAACGAACAATGTAAGAACTGTGAGTTGAGTTTATTCAGTGTCTTACTGTGTAAGGTAACCCAGAAGACAGCCTCTCAGCTCTGAGAAACCGTTCTGAAGAGGTAAGGGAGGAGAGGAGCCAGGATATATGAATTTTTTGCTGTGAAAAAACCTGAAGTCGAAATCAAAAGGTGACTATTAATCACAAAGAACAGGCGTCTCAAGTTGATGATTTTAGTGCTTTTCTATGTATGGGAAGATGCAAGAATCTGGGGTCACTGAAATTTTTCCTTAGATATGTATCTTCACTATCTCGGGGCAGGCATCCGAAGCACAGACTGCTTCCTGTTTGTCTCCATCCTGAATTCCCCTCAGGCCCACAGTCAGTGGGTGACTACAGTGGCTAATGGCTTGATCCTTGGAGAACTGGAATAGTAGGCAACATTTTTCTCTACAATGCTTTTTTTTTAATTTTATTTTTAAAAACTTTTTAAAATTTTTGGCCGCGTGGCGCCGCATGTGGGATCTTGGGTCCCCGACCAGGGATCAAACCCACGCCCCCTGCAGTGGAAGTGCAGACAGAGTCTTAACCTTTGGACTGCCAGGAAGTCCCCTCTCTGCAGTGCTTTGCATAAGCTTAATTTTTATGTCTTGGTGAGGTAGATTTTTTTATTCCCATTTCATAGATGAAAACTGAGGCTAAGAGACCTTAGGTGATTTACTTAAGATTGGCTTGTGGTTTGAGTGATGTTTCAGTCTGTGCTGTTTCCACAGTTTAACCTTTTAAAAGTTGAGTGTGTGTTTTGTTTTTGCCTTGGAATTATAAAGGTTTCCTTCAGTCCAGTAAATAAAAAAAGCATATTGATTTCAGGTATTGTATTAGAGATCTGTTTGTTTTGCTTTCTTTTAAGTTTTCCTTTTTTAAGTTGAGGCATAATTTACATATGGTGAAAATCACAGATATTAGGTGTACAGTTCATTGACATGACCAATGCATGCACCTTTGTAACCCACACCCTTAGAGAACATTTCCAAAACCCCAGAAAGTTCCCTTGTGCCTCTTCCAGTATACCCCTCCACAGACACCCCGACCCCATAGGTGAGTTTTGCCTATTCATATAAATGGAATTATACTGTATGTATTCTTTTGTATTGGGTTTCTTTAACTTAGCATAATGTCTTAGATTCATTCATGGTTTTGGAGTGTATCAATAGATTGTACCTTTTTATTGCTGAGTGTTGTTGTATGAATATACCACAGTCTGTTTATTCATTTGCCCGATGATGGACATTTGGGTTATTTCCATTTTGGGGCTATTATGGCTAAATCTGCTCTGAACATTCTTGCAAAAAAGACTTTGTGGACATTTGTTTTTATTTCTCTTGAATAAATACCTAGCAGTGGAATTCCTGGTTGTTGTGTGGTTTTTTTGTTTGTTTTGTTTTGTTTTTTGCAGTATGCGGGCCTCTCACTGTTGCGGCCTCTCCCGTTGCGGAGCACTGGTTTCGGACGCGCAGGCCCAGCAGCCATGGCTCACGGGCCCAGCCGCTCCGCGGCATGTGGGATCCTCCAGGACCGGGGCACGAACCCGCGTCCCCTGCATCGGCAGGCAGACCCTCAACCACTGCGCCACCAGGGAAGCCCCGTTGTGTGTTTTAAGTCTGTAAGAAACTGCCAAGGTGTTTTCCAAGTTGCCATTTTACACTCCAGGCATCAGTGTATGAAGTTCAGTGGGCGTGTAGTGGTAGCTCCTGGTGGCTTTAGTTTGAGTTTCCCTTATGACTAATGAGGTGGAACAGTTTATCTTTGCTTCTTGGCTAATTATATATCTTCCTTTGTGAAGTGCTATTGATTGCCAATTTTTTAAATTGGGTTTTGTCTTTTATTTTCCTACTGATTTGTAAGAACTCTCTATATTTTGGATACCAGTCCTTTGTTAAACATATACCTTGTGAATATTTTCTCTCAGTGTGTGGCTTGCCCACTCATTTTCTTAATGGTATATTTTGATGAACTGGAGTTTTTAATTTCAATTAAGTTTAACTTGTCATTGCTTTCTTTTATGGTCAGTACTTTCTGTGTTCTAAGAAACTTTGCCTACCCTGAAGTTGTAAAGATATTCTCTTATATTTTCTTCAGAAGCCTTATGGCTTTAGCTTTTATATTTACATCTGTGGTCTATCTCTAAGTTTTGTGTTAACGATGTGAGGTAGAGGTTTGTGTTTATTTTAAAAGGCAGTTTAATCATTAAACCTAAAAAAAAGTTGATTTATCACATAACCTTTAATAGCTACAAATGTTTTTAGAAAGACAAGTAAGGTGCCTATCCATCTTCACAGAGAATGAGGACTGACTTGTCCCGGTTTCCAGAGGGATCGTGATATGAAAGAAATACTTAAAGTAGAATGATTGCTATGCAGGCTTCTGAGGTTTCCTCTCCTTCTTCAACAAAACTTAATATTCTAAGCCTGAATCCATTAACTTTCTCCCCAAATTTGCACATACTCGAGTCTCTCTTGTCGTGGTCCAAACGCGGGTTGGAAAAGAATTTCCAGACACAAGGCAGAATGTAAAGAACATAGAATTTGTTAGAGGGGAGGGTCGCTGCCAGAAGAGCAGGCCGACTTCCTAATAGTCTGGGAGAGTCAAGCCCGAACATGTTTTTATAGCCAGAAAGCAAAGGAATGGTCCGAGGCGAAAATTTTGTTTCCTGATTGGTCAAGGCACATATACCTTCCTTCTATAGGGTGGGAGTGGGACAGGGCATATACCTTTCCTTATTTGGGACAGGTCCCGTTGCCCACGTGGGTCCTTATTTGAGACTGGTCCCAAGTTGCCCAGGTGGGCTCAGGAATTTCATAACCATGGCAACGTGGTGAGGGAGATTAAGAGTCCGGTAGTGGGTGTAATGCTGAAACATTTTCAGGCAGGGTCGTCCTTTGTCCTTGGAGCACCACATCTCTTTCACCTTCTATCTACACTTCCCAGTTTAGCTGCCTCTGTTCCCCTTGCCATCTGAATCTCTTCCTTTATTCCGTCTCCATGTCCCATTGATTTTTGCTCAACCTCTGATTACCTTATTCTGTCCTGTTCTTATTCTTGCTACCATTTCCCTCGTTTCGGCTCTCATTAGCACTCACTTGGCTATTATAATAGAATCATAACTGGTCTCCCTGCTTCTAGCCTTGCCATCCATAATCCATTTTTTTTCAGTCCATTACAAATGCAGTTTCCAGAGGTATTTTTCTCAAGCACAAATATGAGCTTGTTATCTTACTCGTAAAAAATGTTGGCTTATATCAGGGAGATGTGTGTATTTCATGACCTGTGTGTTTCAACTCAACTTAAATTGGCTTACACAATTAATTAACAAGTGCAGTGGTTTCCACCACACCCCTTTCCCCCTTTTTCCCATCCCTTCCCCTTTCAGGTTATCTTCCTTTAGGATACAAATGGCCAGCCAGTACTTAAGCCCTGGGTCCTGAGATTCATTCAGATTTGATAAATGTAAGTTATCTGTCCACCCCTGAGCCACATAGGCCAGGGTTATGTGACTAGAGTTATACGGATGAATTTAGGTCTGGGATATGCTTCCCTTGAACTATTTATTGACTAGGAGAGATGTGAGCCAGAGATGGGATTAATTTAAAACACCAGCTTGAGAGTGGAGGGATGAGGCATCAGAGACTGTTACTGGGAGGAGGAGGAAAGAATGTTTGGAGAATAATACAATAAAAAATCCCTGCTATACTCTTTATGCTAAAGCCCGCATTTCTTGTGGAATGTGTTTTGCCATCAGGACCTGAGTTTCTCCCTATACACTCAAGCATACTTTTTGCTTTGTAGTTTCTTTCATCGTTTTATCAGGTAATTTTCTTATTGTGTTTTTAAAAGTGGTCCTGGGGCTTCCCTGGTGGCGCAGTGGTTGGGAGTGCGCCTGTTGATGCAGGGGACATGGGTTCATGCCCCGGTCTGGGAAGATGCCACATGCCGCGTAGCGGCTGGGCCCGTGAGCCATGGCTGCTGAACCTGCGCGTCCGGAGCCTGTGCTCCGCAACGGGAGAGACCACAACAGTGAGAGGCCCGCGTACAGCAAAAAAAAAAAAAAAAAAATGGTCCTGGTAGTTGGAAGAATCTGTCATTGACACCTGGGATAGGTACCCCTTTGTGCATATCATCCTTTTTATTATAATCCAGGTGTGTTTTAGGAGGTTAGTTATTCAGCAAGTACATACTGAATGCTTCTTTGTGCCAGGCGTTATTCATAGGGGAGTTGGCCATATATCAGATTATAAAGGATGAAAGAGCTCAGGGTAGCTGGTCTCATTGGCTTTATGACCTGGCCTGTCAAATAATCAACTAGTTCACTTTGAAAGTCACAGCTTGCTTGTGTACCCAAGCCTGGTGGGTTCTTTTTGTGTCCTTAGAAGTCCTGGTGCAATAACTATTGATTTTTGTCTGTATAGTAATACTGGATAGTAAAACCGACATCTTGCATTTGTAGAGTGATTGATAGTTTTCAGTGGACTTCATATTTGTTCTTATTGAGACCTCAAAGCAACCCTGGGGTCAGGCACCATAGGTGGTGATATGCTCCTTTAAGATTAATAGTTTCATTCCAGCTGTCAGATTCTTGAACTTGGTCTGTAAGTCCAGGGCAAAATAGGGGCTAATTCATAATGTTTCTGTAATCCTTACTACCTAATGTTTTCCCTACTGTATTAGATTGTAAAAGACTGAAATTATAAGCTAAAGAGTATGGATTTTATTCTGTAGGCAGTGGGGAGGCACTGAAGAATTATGAACAGGTGTGATAGGGTGAAAGCAGTTTTTAAGGAGGATTGAAAGGGCAGGCTCTTTTATAGATGGCTGGGAAACCAGGCAGGGTGTGGTACAGCCTTCCAGATAGGAGATGGAGCAATGTCAGTTCTTCCCAGCATAGGTCTCTCATTTGCTAATGATGCAAATAATATGGATGGGAACTTTGATCAGTTAGTCAGTGATAACCTTTGCCATCCAGATTTTCTACGTCTGAATTCAGGAATCGAACAGATTTGGACAGAGAGGGATACTGGATTTTTGAGAGATGTCTAATGAACCCCTTTTAAAAGTATAGGCCTCCCTACCCCCAAATGTAAAGGATCAAGGGAAGTTCTATGAAATATTGTCTGGTGAGGATTTCAGTGGTATTTAACGCCTTTTTAAACTTTTATCTCGTGTTAACAGATATTCATCCGAACCGTTTACTTTTTCTTTTGGCCATGCCGCGTGGCTTGGGAGATCTTAGTTACTCGACCAGACATCGAACCCAGGCCCTCGGCAGTGAGAGTGCCGAGGCCTAACCACTGGACTGCCAGGGAATTCCCTCATCAGAACATTTTAAAGACCAAGAAATAAAGATTGCCATCATAGTGTTTATTAATATCAATCTCTCTGGGTCCCACTTTAGATACGTCTAATGAACTAACAAAGCATCAAGTGTTAAAGTGGTTAACGTGAGTTTTGCACCGTGATGTGTATATTAACTAAATGTGTGATCTATTTGTTTTGTCAACTTCTGTTGAATCTTTGTCATGAAGGAAGAGGACTCATTTTTCCCTTCCCACTGCACCCCCGTTGTGGCAGATATACTGTTGTTCATAAAGGGATGCTAGTGGAAATAATGGGTGCTTTCTCCACTTCCTCCCGGCTCCCTTGGCTCTTTTAATAGAGCTTTCTGGAGCCTTGATGAGAGTTCTTAAACAGCTGTAAACTGGTTTTTTACCTGAAGCAAAATAAAAATTAAGCAGAGATCACACTTCTTCATTTGGTCCTAACAAACTCCCCCCCACCGCCCCCCACCACCAGGGATTTGAACCTGTGCGCCCTGCAGTGGAAGTGCAGAGTCCTAACCGTTGGACCACTAGGGAATTCCCAGTCTAACAAACTTTTAAAGGTTTAGAGTTGCCTTTTTGCAGCTGCAGCTTCCAAGGGAAAATTATTTCTCAGGGACATATGTAGGGGCCAAAAATTGCTTGAGGAAATATAATTTCAAATTATTATTAAAAATAAGCTTGAGTGTTTTTATTAACCTTTGAGCTGCTAAAATTACATAGCTAGTTGGTTCCATGGTGAAGCAATAACACTTGGTACAGGTAGGTGCTGACATCTTTGTTGACTAACAGTAGAGGGCTTGGGGCTGCTGAAGTGGAGGTGTTATTGGTTGGAAGAAAAGAATCACTTAGGGGGTTACCTGGGTAAGGCCAGATGGGACGCATCAGAGTTTGGCCTTTCCTCAACCTTGCTGGACCAGAGATTGGATCTTGTCAATGCCCTAAAGTTGAATGGCTGATTCACACTGACTAAACTTATAGTAGACTGACACATGAAACCAGAATGCCAATTTATTAATATTTGATGGGGAAATATAATCCTCATGGAAATGAATACTCCTATCCTGAGGCCTATGTATTCTTTTCCTGTAGAGGACACTAAATTATGATTGTCAGTGATTTGAGTACTTAATAGCTTTTCTTAAAGACAGCCTGGTGAGGCCAGCTTCAGAAAAGAGATAGCATACAGTACTAAATGGAGCAAGTCTCCAGGCCGCGACAGTGTCTTCCAGCTGTGCTGCAAGAGGGGTTTGCTTCTTTGATAGTACTTTTTGTAGTCTGAATTTTGATCTAGCCATAAGTGTCCCCCTTCCCCCCCACCTTTTTTTTTTTTTTGCGGTACGTGGGCCTCTCACTGTTGTGGCCTCTCCTGTTGCAGAGCACAGGCTCCGGATGCGCAGGCTCAGCGGCCGTGGCTCACGGGCCCAGCCCCTCCGCGGCATGTGGGATCTTCCCGGACCGGGGCACGAACCCGTGTCCCCTGCATCGGCAGGCGGACTCTCAACCACTGTGCCACTAGGGAAGCCCCCCCCTTCCCCCCCTTTTAAGGTGGCATTGGATTCTTTGATAATCTGGTCTTTTCTCTTGTGTTAATATTTAACCTCTGTATTTGCTATGGTATAGATAAAGTGTTGTGAACAGAGGTGCAAAAATGCAGTTTACTTCTCGCTTGTGTTAACAGTTAGGGAGGATTGGCAAGCTTTGTTCCGTGAGGCCATCCAGAGACGACCCAGGCTGGTGGGGCAGTTGTGCCATCCTAAATGTGCTGACTCCTCTGGATGTAGGCGGCTGCTTCCGTTATCCTTGTCTGCGTGGTTGGAGACATCTCATCAGCACCATGTTTGTGTTCTGGCCTGCTAGAAAGGAGAACAGTCACCTGGAGGACAAGCAGCTTCATTTTTTTTTAAGGATGTGAAGTGGAAATTGTATGCATTGCTGTCACTCATATCCCAGTAGCCAGAAACAAGACATACGACCTAGCTGCAAGGGAAGCTAGGAGATATTATCTTTAGCTGGGCATTGATATATCCAGATAAGCCTATTACTGTGAAAGAAGGGGAGAACGGATTCCAGGGATTCCAGGGGCATCTACTAATCTGACGTGACACCTAACGGCAGCCTTATTGCTGAGATCCTGTTGCCCAGTGGGCACCCAATAGTAATTATAGGAGGCTTTAATTCCAGTCTACAAAACAGTACTTGTTGGCTCTCAGTACTTCAGTTTTCCTCTCTAAATTGGAGTTAAAAATTCTAACAATAAACAATTGCAAATATTAAAAAGTATCACAAAACAATTTAAGCAAGTCATAAAATAGTTGCAAATATGGATAAAACTAAGTAGTATTCAAACACAAATGCATTTCTCCCAAGGTGTGCTGCTTAATGGAGTTTTTAATTGATTGTTAAACATTATTTTAAAGATAAAATGAGGGTACATGGATAGCATTTTCAGTATGAAAACACATAGTCATCTATGTAGGAAATCAAATGCAGCTAGCTTATGGATCAGAAAACTGTAACTGTGCTTATGGATAAGGACTTCCCGTCTCAAAGGAAAATCATTGTAGAATATTTATGCCTAGAAGGAATGGCATTGTGTATCCAGTTTCCTTCTTCCCTCCTTCCTTCTTTCCTCCTCCTTCAACAGATTTGAGAACTTCCTGGGTGTTAGGAAATGTGTGAGGTGCTGGCAATGCAATGGTGATTCAAAATAGACTCAATCCTTGCCAACATGGAATCTATGGTCTAGTAAGAAGAAATTACCAGTAATTAATATATATTAATTAGTAATCACAAATAAATATTGGAACGTAATTGTGATAGGTGCTGTGAAGGAGAATGTAAGACATGTGAGAGAGTTGGGGGATGAGTGGCCGTGTTGGGGAGCCTTGCAATCTTTGTCTTTAACTGGAGAAATTAGCCCATTTACGTTAACAGTGGTTAATATATTAGGACTTATATTACTCCTTGTTTCTGTTTTTCTGTCTGTTGTTGCCATCTTTCATATTACCTGAATTTTTTCTTACCCATTTTTTTTGCCTATCTGCTATTTTTTATTTCTATTATTTTACTGGTTCGCTCAAGAAATTTTAACATATGTACTTATCAGAGTCTAGACTTAATAATATCTTTGCCTTTCTTTTGAACAAGTCCTTTAACTCTGGTCATTTCTTGTATGTTAGTGTCTTTTTTTTAAAACTCACCCAAGACACTGATCTATACAATCAATGTTTGCTTAGAGTTACCCACATATTTACACCTCTGTCCATCATCTTCTCTCTTTATTTGCAGTCACTCTAATTTTTATTTTAAAAATGGATATTTTAATACCCCAAATGTGGAAAGTACGTGATCCATCATTTTCTTTTGCACCTCAGACCTGCTGTCTAGAATCACTGTCCTTCTGTCGGACGTACATATTAAACATTTTCCTTTAGTGAAATCTGTTGGTGGCAAACTCTGACAGTTGTTCTTTGAAAATATCTTTATTTTTTATTTTTTAAAAACATAGATTTTATTTATTTATTTTTGGCTACATTGGGTCTTCATTGCTGCACGCGGGCTTTTCTCTAGTTGCAGCGAGCGGGGGCTACTCTTTGTTGCGGTGCGTGGGCTTCTCATCGCGGTGGCTTCTCTTGTCGCAGAGCACGGGCTCTAGGCGTGCGGGCTTCCGTAGTTGTGGCTCGAGGGCTTCAGTAGTTGTGGCTCCCGGGCTCTAGAGCGCAGGTTCAGTAGTTGTGGCGCATGGGCTTAGTTGCTCCGCGGCATGTGGGATCTTCCTGGACCAGAGCTTGAACCCACATCCCCTGCATTGGCAGGCAGATTCCTAACTACTGTGCCACCAGGGAAGTCCTGAAAATATCTTTATTTGACTCGAGTTTTTGAAAAATATTTCAATCCTTGGTTGAGAGTTATTGTCTCAACACATTGAAGCTCCTTCCACGTCTCTTGACTTCTGCTTTGCTGCTGAGAGGTCAGTTGTCAGTCTTGCTGACATTTACTTTTTTTTTTTTTTTGCGTTACCTGGCCTCTCACTGTTGTGGCCTCTCCCGTTGCGGAGCACAGGCTCCGGACGCACAGGCTCAGCATGGCTCACGGGCCCAGCCGCTCCGCGGCATGTGGGATCTTCCCAGACCGGGGCACGAACCCGTGTCTCCTGCATCAACAGGCGGAGTCTCAACCACTGCGCCACCAGGGAAGCCCGACATTTACTTTTGATTCATTAGGAGTTGGTCTTGTGGGTCTGCATTAGTAACACACTGGGGATGATGCTGAAGCTGCAGGTCTACCACACTTTTGGTAGCAGTGGTTTGTGGACTCACACATTTCGGATGCTAATTTCCTTTTCCTAGAATCTTGCCTATGTAGTTAAAACACTGGCTATTTTTATTCCTTCAAAAGGTATTGAACAAAACAAGTAACTGAAGGCTTGGTGATAAGTCAAAGTATAGTTACAAGGAACAAACAATTAAAAAAATTTTTTCTTATTTTACCTTGGAGTACAGTTGATTAACAATGTTGTGATAGTCTCAGGTGTACAGCAGTGTGATTCAGTTATACATATACATGTATCTATTCTTTTTCAAATTCTTTTCCCATTTAGCTTGTTACATATAATACTGAGCAGAGTTCCCTGTGCTATACAGTAAGTCCTTGTTGGTTATCCATTTTAAATATAGCAATGTGTACATGTCAATCCCAAACTCCGTAAATATCCCTTCCCCTCACCCTTCCCCCTGGTAACCATAAGTTCGTTCTCTAAGTCTGTGAGTCTGTTTCTGTTTTGTAAATAAGTTCATATGTATCATTTCTTTTTAGGTTCCACATACAAGTGATATACTTCTCTTTCTCTGTCTGACTTACTTCACTCAGTATGACAATCTCTAGGTTCATGAATGATGCTGCAAATAGCATTATTTCATTCTTTTTAATGGCTGAGTAATATTCCATTGTATATATGTACCATATCTTCTTTATCCATTCCTCTTTTGATGGACATTTAGGTTGCTTCCATGTCTTGGCTATTGTAAACAGTGCTGCAGTGAACATTGGGGTGCATGTATCCTTTTGGACCATGTTTTTATCTGGATATATGCCCAGGAGTGGGCTTGCAGGATCATATGGTAGCTCTATTTTTAGTTTTTTAAGGAACCTCCATACTGTTCTCCGTAGTGGCTGTACCAATTTACATTCCCACCAACACTGGAGGAGGGGTAGGAGCTGTGCCTTTTCTCCACAGCCTCTCCAGCATTTATTGTTTATGGATTTTTTTTTTAATTTAAAATTTTATTTTATTTTTAAAAATTTATTTATTTTTGGCTGCTTTGGGTCTTAATTGGTGCCTGCGGGCTTTTTCTGGTTGCTGCAAGCAGGGGCTACTCTTCCCTGTGGTGCATGGGCTTCTCATTGTGGTGGCTTCTCTTGTTGTGGAGCACGGGCTCTAGGCGCACAGGCTTCAGTAGTTGTGGCATGCAGGCTCAGTAATTGTGGCTCACAGGCTCAGTAGTTGTAGTGCACAGGCTTAGTTGCTCCATGGCATGTGGGATCTACCTGGACCAGGAATCGAACCCATGTCACCTGCATTGGCAGGTGGATTCTTAACTGCTGTGCCACCAGGGAAGTCCCTGTTTATGGATATTTTTATGATAGCCATTTTGACTGGTGTGAGGTGATATCTTGTAGTTTTGATTTGCATTTCTCTAATAATTAGTGATGTTGAACATCTTTTCATGTGCTTTTTGGCCATCTGTATGTCTTCTTTGGAGAAATGTCTGTTTAGATCTTCTGCCCATGTTTTGATTGGGTTGTTTGTTTTGATGATATTAAGCCACATGAGCTGTTGGGAAATTTTGGAGACTAATCCCTTGTTGGTCACATCATTTGCAAATATTTTCTCTCAATCTGTGGGTTGTCTTTTTGTTTTGTTTATGGTTTCCTTTGCTGTGCAAAAGCTTTTGAGTTTAATTAGGTTCCATTTGTTTGTTTTTATTTCCATTACTCTGGGAGACGGACTGAAAAAGATAATTGCTGTGATTTTTGTCAGAGAGTGTTCTGCCTATATTTTCCTCTAAGAATTTTATAGTGTCCGGTCTCACATTTAGGTCTTTAATACAGTTTGAGCTTATTTTTGTGTATGGTGTTAAAGAATGTTCTAATTTTATTTTTTTACATGTAGTTGTCCAGTTTTCCCAGGACCATTTATTGAAGAGACTGTCTTTCCCCCATTGTACAGTCTCGCCTCCTTTGTTGTAGATTAATTGACCGTAGGTGTGTGTTTATATCTGGGCTTTCTATCCTGTTCCATTGATCTATTTCTGTTTTTGTGCCAGTACCGTACTGTTTTGATGACTATAGCTTTGCAGTATAGTCTGAAGTCAGGCAGCCTGATTCCTCCAGCTCCATTTTTCTTTCTGTAGATTACTTTGGCTATTTGGGGTCTTTTGTGTCTCCATACAAATTTTAAGATTTTTTATTGTAGTTCTGTGAAAAATGCCATTGGTAATTTGATAGGGATTGCATTGAATCTACAGATCTGTAGATTGCCTTGGGTAGTATAGTCATTTTGACAGTATAGATTCTTCCAGTTCAGGAGCGTATATCTTCCCATCTGATTGTGTCGTCTTCAGTTTCTTTAAACAGCATCTTATAGTTTTCAGAGTACAGGTCTTTTGTCTTCTTAGGTAGGTTTATTCCTAGGTATTTTCTTTTTGATGCAGTGGTAAATGGGATTGTTTCTTGAATTTCTCTGTATGATCTTTCGTTGTTAGTGTGTAGAAATGCAGCAGATTTCTGTGTATTAATTTTGTAACCTGCAACTTTACCAAATTCATTGATGAGCTCTAGTAGTTTTCTGGTAGCATCTTTAGGGTTTTCTATGTATAGTATTATATCATCTGCCAACAGTGACAGTTTAACTTCTTTTCCAATTTGGAATCCTTTTATTTCTTTTTCTTCTCTGATTGCCGTAGCTAGGACTTACAAAACTATGTTGGATAAAAGTGGCAAGAGTGAACATCCTTGTCTTGAGGAACAAACTTTAAATTAATAACAGAAACACCAGAGAGCTTTTGTGAAAATGTTTAAAAAATTTAGTAAAATTTCAAAAGGTGCTTTCTTCGATTCTTTCGTTATTTACCTGAGAATATTTCTTTGCCTAGCTTTTTCCCCCTACCAGCTGTTTAGAAACTAAATGAAAGTTTCTTAGATAATCTTTTATTTTTTTTTTTAATATTTATTTATTTACTTTTGGCTGTGTTGGGTCTTCGTTGCTGCATGTGGGCTTTCTCTAGTTGCAGCGAGTGGGGGCTACTCTTCATTGCGGTGCACAGGCTTCTCATTGTGGTGGCTTCTCTTGTTGTGGAGCACTGGCTCTAGGTGTGTGGGCTTCAGCAGTTGTAGCACACAGGCTCAGTAGTTGCAACTCGCAGGCTCTAGAGCGCAGGCTCAGTAGTTGTGACGCACGGGCTTAGTTGCTCCACAGCATGTGGGATCTTCCTGGACGCGGGCTTGAACCCGTGTCCCCTGCATTGGCAGGCAGATTCTTAACCACTGTGCCATCAGGGAAGTCCCTCTCAGGTAATTTTAATATTTGTTCTAAAGAAAGTATGCAAACAGGAATAGAATCTTAAAGATATTTTTGTATTTACATTAGCGACACTTAATTCACTAGATAAATCTTTTCATTAGTTTACTTTGAGAATAGCTTAAGAACAATGAGCTTCAGAGGCTGTTTACTTTTGAAGTAATCTAATACTGTTTTCTTTTAGCTAAAAGTAACAATATCAGACATTAATGTCACCTTCAAGAATGTTCCATTACCTAGATTCATAGTAATGAATATTTATGGCATACACTTTATGTGTGGAAAGGAGAAATCATTAACAATTCAGCATTATGATTACAAAACATTCGTCTAAGAGTACTTAGATTATATCATTGCATTTTATTTTACTTTGACAAGATTTTTTAAAAACTTAGCTATCAAGTTATACTTTAGCTGCTTTTTATTCTAAACTGCAAGCCATGTGTGCAAACTAAAAGTGTATGTTTTTTGTCTTAATTTCAAAAGTTGTTTTGGGGTGTATTAAATGTATTGCTATTTCGTAAGAAAAAAATTAACTCTAAAGTACAATATAGCAACACTGTTCCTGAGTAGAATGCAAAATTTATATTCTAATGGTTAAGTCTGTTACGGCCTCTTCACTTTCATTAGAAAAGACATTCTGTTTTATGAGTTTCAATTTTGTCTTTGGTGAATAGCTGTAGGAATAAAGTATTCTTTTATGTATTGAAGCTAAACAGGGAATGTTTTAAACAGTCTTCCAAAGCATATTTTTAATGATTATCCAAGTTGTTGGAGTAGGATGGTTACAAATAGGGACTAATAGACCTAATGAATAGAGCATATCAGAACACAAAGAGCATCATGTTTGTTGCACTAAAAAATTAATTTAGCCATTTTGCAGTTTATATTTTCTCCTCTTTTGGACGCTGGCCTTCTAACCCTCTAGTGCTTGATCCTTCCTCATGCACAGAGTTTAAGTCCCCATAGCCCATTCTAAATTAGGCTCTGGGCTAGGCCTGTCTCTGTATATTCAGAGATGCAGAATGTTCTTTAGGGCATAAAAGGGAACACAGTTGTTCTCCCTGTCCACCCCTCCCCCCCCACCAAGTCTCCTAGTGGCTCTTTGAACAGCCTTCTTTCTGGCCTCTGCTAGAGGACCATCCTTTGCCTTCTGTTCACTGTGCAGACATCTTTCTCATCATTCTGAGAGAATACATACAGTGGTGTCTCAGCCTGAGAGGGAAGATCAGAACCTGACCAAGTCCATTCAGGGAAATCGAGGATGCTTCTGCTGGGGTCGCAAGTCGGTTTCACTCTGCTTGCCAGCTTCCTGTCGCCTTGAGAGTGGCTGGGCTGTCTGGAACACTCCCTTGGAAAGAATTCTGAGCCTGCTGCCAGGGGACTGGTGAGCAGAGTCGCCAGGGCTTGTGAGCCAGGGCTTGTGAACCGGGTGCGGTGGCTTTTGGGGCGGAACCTGGGTTACTGGAAGGAGCATGTGTGGCATTTGTAATCAAAGGACCCACGACTGAGTGTCAGCTGAAAATGTCATGACCTTGTGTGGGTTTCCCCAAAGTCTGAGAGTCCTCGTCTGTAGAGCGGCGTAACGATAATCGCACCACATAGGGCAGGCAAAACGTCTTCAGTAATATAAGACAGAATGTGTAGTGGTGGTGGTTTCTTGATTTAATCTATCACCCATGAGGGAGACATGCCAAAAGGATGGCACTGTGGCCTGCAAGGTGAATCAGAAGGACCTCATTGAATTTGGGGCGGCGGGGGGGGGGAATCTTTATAATACATTTAAAAAATCTGCCTACTGGATAGGCAAACACACATGGAGGGCAGGCCTGAGCACGAAAGGCTGAATAGAAAAAGGAGGCTGAGAGGCCAGACGGACAAGCCAACACATGATTATTCGGACAGCCTGCAAGTACTTTTCCTACCTAAAATCAGCCTTGTCATAGTCCTTATTGCTGATAACGACAAGATTTTGTCACCCAGGCTCGAAATTTCAGTCTCCTTTGCTTCTTTTTTTATCCTTGCAGCTCATCACTTCCTGTGTGTCTGATAATTCCACCTCTACGTGGAAAGGCCTTGAGATTCAAACCTTGACTCTTCCACACGTAGGACCTAAGTAACCTCTCAAACTAATGCCTAAGATGACCATCTGACAGGGCTGTCATGAGATTTAGAGATGAAGTGGATCAGACCCTCATTACTGCTCAGCCAGACTATTGCAGTACTTTCTAGAATGCTTTCCTGCCTCCGTTTTAGCCTCCCAGCCTTTTCTAGCTTGATCTTCCTAACGAGAGCTCTGATCACTTCATATCCTGCCTCAAAAACCTTCATTAACGTTTTGGATAAAGGCTCAAATTCCTCGCCTGGTTTTGAGGACTCGCTGCCATCTGGCCCTAGCCTGCGTTTCTGGTCTCCTCCCCTAGCACTTTCCTCTTGTCTACTGTGCTTTAACCAAATCGAACTGCTCGCTGTTTTCAGCGCAGGCCCCTGTCCCAGTGGCTTTACTCATACTTGAAATTGTTCTTCTCTCTTATTTGTTTGTTTGTTTTGGGGGCGGGGGGGGCACGCCCTGTGGCTTGCAGGATCTTAGTTTCCCAACCGGGGATTGAACCCAGGCCCCAGCAGTGAAAGCGCCAAGTCCTAACCACTGGACCGCCAGGGAATCCCGAAATTGTTCTTTTCTACACCTCTTGGGTTCCCAAACCTTCTCATCTGTCCAGTCCCTGTCCAAGTGCTCCCAGGTCCACTGCACCTCCCTGCGAACTCTGGTCTCAGCCTCAGGCTTCAGTAATATCTCTCTCTGACTCTCCATTATTCTTTCTGTGAAGTCCTTCTGTGTTTATGGCTTCATGCTTTGTGTTACTTGGGTGCATGATTTATTTAACCTATTGTGAATCCTGGGAGGCTCTTTCCTAAGCACTTAACAAAGTACCTACTCTAGGAGGCAGCTAGGGGAAGTGTTATGATAAGTAAAGCAGGCAAGGGGGTAATAACAAGTTGACCAAGACTGGACAGGCCCACTGGAACTGGAAGGACAGGAAAGCAGCTGCATAGCACTGTCTCGGGAGATCTGGGACCAGGTAACTTTCTGATGCCAGCCGAGAGCTTTTATATGCTTCTTGTTAAGGTTTGAAGAGGTAAGGCAACTAATTTGAGTCACTGTTACATGCCAGCTACCCTTCTAGGTGTTTTACATAACGTACTCATTTGAACCCCAAACACATCACATTCTTTCCTTCCTTAATATTCTCCACTGGCTTCTTGTTGCACTTAGAATAAAACCCAAACTCTGTAACTAGCCCTAAAGGATCCCTAAATCTGGCTTGTATTTCCTAACTGGGTTCACTGCCCTGCCTCACCTAGCCACTTTTCTTTCTTACCCTCTGTACCCCACCCCTTCCTTCATTAAAGCTTCACCCATGAATCCCAAATTTATGTGTTGGTGTTTTTGAGTTTTTTTTCTCCAAATCTTAAAAAACAACCCCATTATGATAACAGCAGTAAACACATTGCCTTTGTCTGGTGCTTAACTTTTCAAAACACATTCTTAGGTTATTTTATCTCATTTCAGTACATAATCTTTGGTCTGCCTTTTCCAAAGATAAGAATATAGAGGGAATAGAATGCCAAGAAAACCTGATGATTTGTCAAAGAACTTCTTTGCTAAATCGTCTGCCCATTGTGGAACTAACTCATACTTTCCTTTAAGCTTCAGATATGTTCTGAAAGCTTTCTTCAACTACAGTTTTGCTAATCATACTCGCTTTAAAATGTGCTGTGAAGTTGCTTGGCTCTTTGGAGAGAAACAAGAAACTGGCAGTTCTAGTAGCCACTGTGGGGAGGGTGACCGTCAGATAGGAATAGGAGGGAGACTCAGTTTTCACTATATACCTTTCTGAACGTAAAAAAAGTTTTAACCACAAGCTTGTGGTATCTATTTAAATTAGTCATATATGTGTATGCTCTGGAAAATTGCCATTCTCATTATTATAACTTCAAAAAGCAATCAGACCATATTAGACAGTTTGGAAAACAGAGGAAGAAAAAAAGGTCATTCCAGATTCTACCACAATCAAAAAAACAACCACTTGGGATTGTCATTTCAAAATGGATTCTAGAGTGGGTTTTTGTTTTTTTTTTTGCGGTACGCGGGCCTCTCACTGTTGTGGCCTCTCCCGTTGCGGAGCACAGGCTCCGGACGCGCAGGCTCCGCGGCCATGGCTCACGGGCCCAGCCGCTCCGCGGCATGTGGGATCTTCCCGGACCGGGGCATGAACCCGTGTCCCCTGCATCGGCAGGTGGACTCCCAACCACTGCGCCACCAGGGAAGCCCCTAGAGTGGGTATTTTGTAAAAGGAATAACCTGACTCCCCATTTGAACCTCTTCTGTAAGTAGGTATTTCCGAATATGATTTTTATAGTAGGAAATGCCTTTAGTTACTGTTGTTAGCAAAAGAATTTTCTCTATGTAAAAGATGAAGGTTATTCATCTTTCTCTCAGTTTTGACAAGAGTGAAACGTAGAGCTCTATCACAAGTTTCTCAGCTTAGAACAAAGGAGAAATAACAACCCAGTCTCAGCCGAGCCTCACCAAACTCTAGAAAACCTGCCCCCCACACCTCTAGCCCTGTCACAGTTGGTCCATATGTGTATAAGCAGCCCGGGCAGTTAGGAAGAGTAGAGGAAATAGAAATGCAGCAGTGGAATTGTCAGAATCTCACACTTGGTTGGATGTAAGGGAAAAGGAAGATGGGAAGCCCGAAGATAATCAGGTTTTGAGGAACAACAGGAGATTGAAGAGATTAGGTTTTGGAATTGGCATTCCTGGATCCCAACCCCGTTTCTGCAGTTTGTTACTTGCCTGATCTTGGGCAGCGTTCTTAACCCTGAGCCTCAGTTTTCTCATTTACAAAACAGGGATAATTTTGCACCTACTTCATTAGGTTATTGGAGGGCTTAAGAGAGAAATTCCACATAAAGCACTTAGTGCAGTGCCTGAGTGTTTTCCACTTTTAATTATTAATGGTGATGCTGTTTTGTCAGATAGAGAACAGGAAAGTAGGAGCAGAGGTGGGAGGTGTTAAGGAAGATGGTTTCCACTTTGATGGGGTGAGTTTGAAGTTCCCGAGAGAAATATATTCAGCAGTTTCTAGGAGACAGAAATGGGGGACTAGGATAGAAAGCGGCTTGCCTGTGCTCCTGCAGAAGTAAGGGTCTGCCACTAAGTAGCTTTGCACTCATTCTGTGACACTGCTTCCTGGATGGGCTCAAAGTTCTTATTGTTTGAACCTGTGAAAAATGTTTGGTCGCCTGAACAAGCTCGTTAGCATGTGCGTGGCTAGGTGGAGAGTTTTTCCAACCACTGGCGTCAGTGCTGCTGCATGTTTGTTCACTGCTCTAGGGTGCCCGGCCCAGGGGACAGTGAGGTGAAAGCCAACTGCACACCAAGCCGTGTGCCCTTGGCTGCATGAATGGGCTGGCAGTGTCTCTGCCTCAGAAACGTTTGCCTCGCGCTTCCCTGGTGGCACAGTGGTTAAGAATCCACCTGCCAATGTAGGGGACACGGGTTCGAGCCCTGGTCTGGGAAGATCCCACATGCTGCGGAGCAACTAAGCCCGGGCGCCACAACTACTGAGCCTGCGCTCTAGAGCCTGCGTGCCACAACTACTGAGTCCGCGTGCCACAACTACTGAGCCTGCGCTCTAGACCCCACAAGCCACAACCACTGAGCCCACGAGCCACAACTACTGAGCCTGTGAGGCACAACTACTAAAGCCCACACTCCTAGAGCTCATGCTCCACAAGAGAAGCCACTGCAATGAGAAGCCCGCGCACCGCAACGAAGAGTAGCCCCCGCTCGCCGCAGCTAGAGAAAGCCTGCGTGCAGCAACAAAGACCCAAAGCAGCCAAAAATAAATAAATAAATAATAATTTTTTTTTTTTTAAAAGGAAATGTTTGCCTGCTCCCTCAGTGGGTGGGGCTTCGTGTTGAAAGGCTACCAGCTGTTGAAGTTAAACTCCATGTGGTCAATGTAATGTTCTATTTTAAGGACCATATACTGGGGTTACTTACATTTTTTTTTTTCTTGCAGATCATCAACGCCGTGGTACTGCTGATTCTGTTGAGTGCTCTGGCCGATCCAGATCAGTATCACTTTTCAAGTTCTGAACTCGGGGGTGACTTTGAGTTCATGGACGATGCCAGTAAGTACATCAGACGACTATTGTAGATATTTTGGTATTTTCAAGGGCAGGGAATCCACCTGCCAGTTCTTCCTATTAAATTACAAATATTGATTCATGGGCCAATTTGAACTGATACTTAACGCTCTTCCCATCATTACAAGTCAGAACAACAAATATTTACGTGCTACGTGTATTCTGTCTCTGTTCTAAGTGTAAGAGTCTCATTAAAATCTCTTTTGTCTTTCTTTTTTTCATCTTAATGTTAACACAGCCATTTTTAAAAATTGTTTCTTTGTCATAATCTTTTTACGCTGGGCCTTTTGGCTAGGAGAGGGAGTCAATGGCAGGAAGGAAGGGTCAAATGATATTACGTATCTTATTGTATCTTCTATTATGTTTCAGTATTTACCATTCTTCCAGGAGGTGATCATTCTCCATTCTAGAAATCCTTTTGATGATTATTTTGTTGCTTTTTCCAGATAAATAGAAATGTGCACAGGGATGTGGATGTGGGGTGTGCAGAAAGGAGGCTAGGCCCCCAGCTCTAAGATCATGGAAACCTAAACATCATACAACTAAAGTCAAGCTGTGTCCATGCTAACTGAAAGGGGCAGAGCTGTGCACAATCCCAAACAAAAGGTCATGCAAATTTATTTTTCATTGGCTTTGCAGAACTTTCAGTGCATTAAAAAAAAAAAAAAGTGTCTGGAGCAAAGTGAGTAACGTGGAGAGGGGCTGAAGATGCAGTTTTAGGGAATGAGTAGTAGCATTCAACAGACAGGGTGAGACTTGTGAAGTTTATTCTCGGAGTGAGAAAACCATTCAGTGGTTTTTAGTAATTCTGCGGTTATGAACTGATATGTCTTTTCAGAAGATCCCTTTTGTTGCTGAGTAGAGGATACATTTAGGGGACTGGGTGTGTGAGTACAGAGGCCTGGAGACTGGTTTGGGGGGTGTTTCTCTGCGATCCAGGCTACACTGGGGATGGGGAAGAGGGTGGGTTTGGAGGTGGGATTGACAGAACTTCCTGGTATGGGCAGTGAGGGAAAGGGAGGAATCAAAGATGACTCCTACTTTTCAACTTGAGTATATATGGTCTGCATCCTTACTGGGGTGAGAGAGTCTAGGGTCAGGAGATGGGAACACACCTTGGAGAAGACTCGACTGATTTTTTTTTTAAAATTAATTTACTTATTTTTATATTCATTTTTGGCTGTGTTGGGTCTTCGTTTCTGTGCGAGGGCTTTCTCTAGTTGTGGCAAGCGGGGGCCACCCTTCATGGCGGTGCGCGGGCCTCTCACTATCGCGGCCTCTCTTGTTGCGGAGCACAGGCTCCAGACACGCAGGCTCAGTCGTTGTGGCTCACGGGCCTAGTTGCTCCGCGGCATGTGGGATCTTCCCAGACTGGGGCTCGAACCCGTGTCCCCTGCATTGGCAGGCAGATTCTCAACCACTGCGCCACCAGAGAAGCCCGTCAATTGATTTAAGTGGCTTAGCATAGTTGCTAGGAGTGTGGTTCTGAGGCCAGAGACCGTAGTTTGAAACCTGACCCTGCCATGTGTGAAATGTGATAACATTGGGCTAGTTATGGACGTTTGTGTGGCTTAGTTTCCCCCTCTGAATAGAGGGGTGATCGTAGTCATCTACCTCGTGGGATTGTTGTGATTAAATATGTTAGTGTACGAAAAATGCTTCGAATGGGGTGTGGCCCATAATAAGGGCTCAATGTATTTCACTGTTTTACTCACTGTTCTTAGATATATTAAAGTGGAGAGATTAAAAAGGTAGTTTGATATGTGAACCAGACATCTGGGCGGAGGTAAATTTGAGGACATAAGCTTCAAAATGGTATTTACGTTAGGGAGATAGTAAAGAGACTTTTCCTGAAGGAGCCCTGACATGAGAGGCCAGGGGGAGGAGCCTGAGAAGAGCTGGAAGTGAAGTAAATGCAAAGCCGGGAGGTGCTTTGTGTCCATCATCTCCCACCACCATTGCTTCTAGTAGATACCAAGGCATTGTATCATCCTGGGGTTCGGGACCTTGTCAGACTGAGACATGACTTCTGCTGTAACATTGCTCATTCTCTCTGTTCTCAATAACCCTGTTACCCTGATGAATTCCTCCAGAAAGATAATGAATTCCATTAATATTAAATTAATATCTCTCTGCCTTCCTTCCCCTGAGTTAAAAGACTGTATAACCTCTAAATACAATGTTTGATTGACGTTTAAAAATAAGTTACCTTTCACTGTTTCCAGTAGCAGGATTCCCTTTCTAAGTAATTGAGGTTAGCAAAGAAGTTTTAAATGATTCAGATACAGTTGTGTCTGAATCAAATAGTCACACTGCCTGCCTTTTTCTAATTGCCAGAGATTAAGCTGGGTGGTGAACTGTCTGACAGTATAGGCTTAATTTACCTGACCTCGAAGTCTTACTGGTACTCAAGACCTTACAATAGTAATTGTTTGGTAATGACCTGGATATTAATTCCAGTGCATTTGCAGTTTCTCTGATATTTCATATATTTGAAAGAAGTGAATGAATAGTTTGTAATTACTTTTAGGACTACCTATTGATCATTTAAATTGCATGGTTAAAAAGATACAGAAGGATGAATATTCATTCATGTGAGTGAATCTTTTTTTAACTTTCTTCTTACATTTTCCTTTCATATGTTTTGATCTCTCTCTCTCTTTTTTTTTTTTTTGGCGGTACACGGGCCTCTCACTGTTGTGGCCTCTCCCGTTGCGGAGCACAGGCTCCGGACGTGCAGGCTCAGCGGCCATGGCTCATGGGCCTAGCTGCTCCGTGGCATGTGGGATCTTCCCAGACCGGGGCACGAACCCGTGCCCCCTGCATCGGCAGGCGGACTCTCAACCACTGCACCACCAGGGAAGCCCTTTGATCTCTTTTTATTTTTTTAATTTTTATTTTTTGTTTGTGGTACGCGGGCCTCTCACTGTTGTGGCCTCTCCCGTTGCGGAGCACAGGCTCCGGACGCGCAGGCTCAGCGGCCATGGCTCACGGGCCCAGCCGCTCCGCGGCATGTGGGATCTTCCCGGACCGGGGCACGAACCCATGTCCCCTGCATTGGCAAGCGGACTCTCAACCACTGTGCCACCAGGGAAGCCCTGATCTCTTTTTAAAAAGAACTTTGTAGGTCAAACATCATCATGGCTGACAAACCTTTCTATATTTAACATACACGAGGATACAACTAAATAGTCCTTGAAATGGGTACAATCAATTGCTTTGAATTGTGCTTGAAAGTTATGGTATATAACAATTTTTTTGTTTTGTTTTGTTTTTTGCGGCTTGCGGGATTTTAGTTCCCTGACCAGGGACAGAACACGTGCCCTCGGCAGTGAAAGCGTGGAGCCCTAACCACTGGACATCCAGGGAATTCCCGGTGTATAGAAATTTTAAGTTGATATCTTTTTGGAATGGTGGTAGTCATGTCAAGGTTTTATCCAGAAGGACAGAGCAGGAGTGTATCTCACTTTTCCATGTGATCTTTTCCTAAAATGATCTGGTAGAAGAAAGTCAGATCCCTATGATTTATATTAAAATGGGGCATATAGGAGAATCCACTGGGATAAAGAAAAAAATATAAAGAGTTCTCTTTTTAAAAACACCTATCTCGGGCTTCCCTGGTGGCGCAGTGGTTGGGAGTCCGCCTGCCGATGCAGGGGACGCGGGTTTGTGCCCCGGTCCGGGAGGATCCTACATGCCGCGGAGCGGCTGGGCCCGTGGGCCATGGCCGCTGGGCCTGCGCGTCCGGAGCCTGTGCTCGGCAATGGGAGAGGCCGCGGCAGTGGGAGGCCCGCGTACCAAAAAAAAAAAAAACACCTATCTCTTCAACATTTGTATTTTTACGTAATTTATATACAAAAAATTGTAATATATATTTATAATTTACAAATAAACATATTTATGTAATCAAAAATTGACTATGCTAGGAAAGACTGGGAACTGTCATAGATGGGAGGAAACAAAGGAGATACAATTACATGCAGTACAAGACCCTGGATTAGATTCTGGAATGGAAAAAGGACATGAGGGGGCAAAGAGAAACAGGTAAAATTCAAATAAGTAGACTTCACGAAATTTTATTTGTGAAATTTTAATGGACTGGCAAGGAACTGTAACAGGAAGTGTCAGAGCCAAACATAATGCCAAGCAGATCATCCAAATTAATTTCTGATTCATTTTGTAGCAAAATTGTCATTCAGGGGCTTCCCTGGTGGCACAGTGGTTGAGAATCCGCCTGCCAATGCAGGAGACACGGGTTCGAGCCCTGGTCTGGGAAGATCCCATGTGCCGTGGAGCAACTGGGCCCATGAGCCACAATTACTGAGCCTGCGCATCTGGAGCCTGTGCTCCGCAACAAGAGAGGCCGCGGTAGTGAGAGGCCTGCGCACCGCGATGAAGGGTGGCCCCCGCTTGCCACAACTAGAGAAAGCCCTCGCACAGAAACGAAGACTCAACACAGCCATAAATAAATAAATAAATACATTTGGGGAAAAAAAAAAGTTAAAAAAAAATTGTCATTCAAGCCAAACTTACTTTATTCACCTGCCCTGGGGAGGAAATGGCCATAAAAATAATGAAGAATTTGTTTATAGGAACCTGGTTTAGGATAAAAACACTACTGCATTTATTGGAGAAATGATGGTCTTTATAGTCAGTGGTTCTGGGTGAAATCAAGAAGAGAAAAACAGATAACTTCATCAGAGAAGGTATCCATATGACCAATAAGCACATGAAAATATTCTCCACATTATTAGTTGTAAAAGAAATGCAAATTATAAGCACAGTAGTGAATCACTCCACCCCTTCAAAACGGCAACATGAACAGAACTGACAGTGCCACCTGTTGATACGGCTTTGGAACCACTGGATTTCTCAAGCTACAGCTGGGAGTGTAAATCGTTCAACCACTTTGGGAAAACCAAAGCTATATAGATATACATCCACCCTGTGACCCAGCAGTTTCACTCCTAGGTATGTACCCTACAGTAAATGAATGCTTGTGTCCATCATTAGCCATGTATAAAAATGGCCATGGTCGCTTTATTCATAATAGCCAAAAACTGGAAACAGTCCAGATTTCCACCAGTGGTAGAATGGACAGAAGCGAAGAGATGAAACAATCCAAACAGAATGGGTGCTGGAGATTCATTATACTTCTGTGTACGTTTGAAAGTTTTGGTAATACAGACTAAGAAACAGGAGGGAAAAGAAGATCGGCTGAGGCTTTCCATGTGGCTCTTGGCACCACATTGGGAAAGGCCCAGGCTGCCTACCTGCTGTCTGTTCACATACCCTCAAACCAGCGGGGCACTTGGTCTGCAGAGCTTGTCCACTTGTGCGTGACATGCCAATGTCTTGAGGAAATAGACATACATATGCGACAGCCGGGAGAGCGGAGCCACAGGACCATCCTGGCCCTTTATTTTCATCCCTCTACCCTCCCATCCTTCCATCCTGTCATCTCTTTAGCTTTTTTCTTTTTTAAAAAATATTTATTTATTTGGTTGCACCAGGTCTTGGTCGTGGCATGTGGGCTCTTTTAGTTGCGGCAGGCGGGATCTCGTTCCCTGACCAGGGATTGAACCCGGGCCCCCTGCATTGGGAGCACAGAGTCTTAATCACTGGACCACCAGGGAAGTCCCATCTCTTTATCTTTTAAGTCACATGGCTCAAAAGGTTACATATTCTACACCTTGACAACATCTTATTTTTTTACAAGGATAATTCAATGAATATTTATTTTCAAGATCTTTTTACAAAGATGGAGGTGTAAGAAGACCACTAGGGACGGTGAAGTAATTTGCTTAATCAAGACCAGCTGTTACCATCCCTAGATCTGAAAGAGAGATGGGAGGCAGTGGCTACTAGAGCTGGGAATGAGCGTCATACAGAGTTGAACTCCTTATAAGGAGCAATGCTACCTTTTTGGTCCGGGGCCAACCGAGGCAGCCTCACAGCAGGGGCCAGCCTCTTCCTCTCTCTGATCCCTTGTCTGGACTCCTCATTGAGTGAACTCAGCTAACGCCACAGGGTAAGGGAGCCCTGTTGATGGCCCCTACCTGTGTGCCTGCTAGGGCAGATAACTGGATGGTGAGAGTGGGTTTGGAAAGACAAATGGAAGACATCTGGTAGAATCATTCACCTCCTTATCTAGTGTTCCACTTAACCAAACTTGGTGGACATTTCCCCACTTTGCCTACAAGAAAACCATTAAAAAAAAAAAACACTTTACTAAGTGACTTTTTAAAAATTAGATACAATAAGCCTGTAGAATTCCTTATTTGTTTGAGTTTGCCAGCGACTGAGCAGGAACTAAACTAGCACAGGTGTCCAGTGCTGCTTCTCTGATGATGCATTTTGTTGTTGTTTGCATTTCAGTGGTTTTGAAATTAGGATGTGATTTACAATTTAACATAGATTTAGTATTAGTATCTTTTTTTTTTTTTTTTTTTTTTTTTGCGGTACGCGGGCCTCTCACTGTTGTGGGCTCTCCCGTTGCGGAGCACAGGCTCCGGACGCGCAGGCCCAGCGGCCATGGCTCACGGGCCCAGCCGCTCTACGGCATGTGGGATCTTCCCGGACCGGGGCACGAACCCGCATCCCCTGCATTGGCAGGCGGACTCTCAACCACTGCGCCACTAGGGAAGCCCAGGATCATTTTTTTTTACTTCAAATCTTTATTTTGAAAAAATTCAAACCTTTCAGAAAAGTTTGCTATACAGTGAACACCTATCTTGCTGTTTTCATTAACAATAATTTGGAGTTCCTCATTCTTTATAGGATTACCTCTTATTAAATATTGATTAAGTGTAAAACAATGTTTATAAAATAAGCTGAGTAATTGTAAGTACTTGTGCACCCACAACTTGATTTGAGGAATTGAATTTTACCTTAACTTTCGAAAGAGCCCCTCTGATCTTGGAGATAGCTGCCACTCTTCGGAACTGTTTATCATTCTTTTGCTTTTCTGTATAAACTTACCACGTATATTTGTATCACTCAGTGATCTATTGTTTAAGTTTCACGTGGTTGAACTTTATATTGTGGATTCACACAGTGCGCCTTCTTCTGAGACTTGCTTTTTCAACTTTACTGTGTTAATGAAAAAATTATTCAGATGCTTGATAAAGATGATAAGGAAGACTTGATTCAAGATTGGCTACTGTAGTGGGGGCCTTGCAGTAGGGGAGAGAAATCGAGCTCAATCCCCCTCCAAAAAGGACAGGTGGGGTTTATAGCCAAGGAGCAGGGTGGAGGTCAGCGAATGGAAAATCACTAAGAGGAAACATCAAGGCTGGGGGATTCTTGCTAGATAACTCAACAGGATTCTTGCTAAAGGCAGACCAGGGTGATATGCTATTGAGGGTGAAAAATAAGGAATTTGACCAGATATCAGAGTCATTGGATACCAAGAGTGAGGTATACTAACTCCGTAGGATTCTTGCCAAAACTTAACTAAGTGGGCCAAGGATAGAGCCTAAGGTGTTTGGTCAGAAGAGAGAGTCTTTGTTATGTGTCTGCGTCTAATTGGGAAAACCTGTATGCTTCCAGCACCCAGTTGTAAGGGAATCTGGGAAATGTAGATTTTAGCTTTCTAGCCTCTGCACAATAGGAAGGCACTTCAGAAGGTGGGAATGAGAGCTTGGTGCCAGTTCACCACCTCTCCTGCAAATATGTGTAGTATATGGTAGGACTAACCTACCTTCTGCTTCAGAAATCTGCTTGAGCACCACATGTCCAGTTGTCAGGAAATACTGCTGTATATCTCTGACTGTTAAATTTGTTGATTAGCTGAGGGAGAAGCAACATCTTTACATGTTGTATTTTGGGCATCTTTTTTTTTGAAAAACGACTTTATTGCGCTATAGTTTGTATGCTGTAAAACCTACCTATTTAAAATGTACAACTTCATGATTTTTAGTAAGTTTATAGAGATGTGAAATCTTTAAAAAGTCTAATTAAAACTTATGCCTTTCCAATTGTGCAAGTCTTCTTTAGTGTCCAGCAGTAATGTTTCCAGAACTGTTCCAAATAGATCATGAATATTTTTTATTAAATTTATTTTATTTCCTTCTCTTAAGGTCTAGTCACACATCTTGGTTCTCCAGTGACAATAATTACAAAAAATGTAAATACTCCTTATTGGTTTTTCTGTTTCTGTTTTTAAATTTATGTATGTATGTATGTATGTATGTATGTATGTTTGGCTGCGTTGGGTCTTCGTTGCTGCACGTGGGCTTTCTCTTGTTGCAGCGAGCGGGGGCTACTCTTCCTTGAGGTGCGCGGGCTTCTCATTGCAGTGTCTTCTCTTGTTGCAGAGCACGGGCTCTAGGTGCGTGGGCTTCAGTTGTTGTGGTGTGCGGGCTTCAGTAGATGTGGCACGCGGGCTCAGTAGTTGTGGTTCGCAGGTTCTAGAGCACAGGCTCAGTAGTTGTGGAGCACGGGCTTAGTTGCTCCACGGCATGTGGGATCTTCCCGGACCAGGGCTTGAACACGTGTCCCCTGCATTGGCAGGCGGATTCTTAACCACTGCGCCAACAGGGAAGTCCAGGTTTTTCTGTTTTTATATAAGCAACCTTTATGAGACTTAATTATGTCAGTATAAATTTCTCAATATGAGAGTAGCTGGCAGGAGCTAATTTCCTTATCTTAGAAAGTGAGGAGTTAACAGATTCTCTGAACTTGACATTTTCCGTATATTACTTAACTAACTAATCCTTTGTAACTTATAGTTTAAATCTTAACACCTGACAACATGTATGAACCTTGAAAATATTATTCTAAATGAGATAAGCCAGACACAGAAGGCTGCATATTGTATGATTCCATTTATATGACATGTACAGTATAGGCAGATCTAAAGAGATAGAAAGTACCTTAATGGTTGCCAGGGGCTGGAGGGTGGGGGGGGAATGGGGAGTGACTTCTAAGGGTATAGAGGGGTTTTTTTTTGGGAGAATGAAAATATTCTGGAATTAGTGGTGATGGCTGTGCAACTTTGTGACTAAAAAACCCACTGAATTATATATATGCTTTTTCAAAGGGTGCATTTTATAGAATGTGAATTATATCTTAATACAGAAAATTTATGAGGGGAAAAAAAGACCCAGCCCAAATAACCACATCCTCCCATAAATTCTTTTTTGTTTCTCTTGGCTGAAAATATTGTCCCCTCTGAACTCCCCTAGCTTGTCATCTGTTATCTGCTATTGAATTCTTCCATCCCTTCCTAGTAGATGCTAAGCATCTGAGAGCAAAGATTATGTCCTCTTAATCTCTGCAGCCTCGCATTTTTATCCCATGTTACACACCTATTTAGTATTCATGAAATAAATTTGGGGTTTAAGAATAAAGTTGTAAATTAGCAAGTTACAAGAAACCCCTCTTCTATCTGAATTTACTTCAATAAAAAGTTATAAGCAGTTGCCTCACAAATAACAAACAGTATATTAGAGCTTTGCTTCTGTTTTAGGGGAATAAAATTAGTGCCTTATGCTTATTCTTCCCCAAGCTTTCAACTTCAGAACGTGAGGCCCCATAGAAGGGACTTACCTGGGTTTTGTGTTTACCCCCGCAGGGGTTGAGGGCTTTTGTATTTTGCTCTCAGTAGCTTATAGTGTTGCTGTGAGTTCACCTGAAAATAGTTCTCCTCTAGACTTAATGGTGAAACTATACCCCAAATACTGTTTGTTTTCATGAGCCAAAAACATGGCCGAAAATTGAGCCATAAGAATGACTCGTGACTAGGCAAGTATGATGTGAGAGCATAAATCAGGTGCTAGTTATCTATCTAGCTACCAGTTTTATGGGAAGGACACAAACCCAAGGAAGTGTTAAGGAAGAGTAGAATTAGAAATAGATTATTTTAACAAAGGCATTTCAGGGAACTCCTTTATATGCCTATTCTATTTCAGTGATTAATTGACTAAGTATCAGGAAATGCTTTCTAATTATGCCTTTGTGGCCTGTGGTGTAGCTTTTCTTTGGAACCTTTTCAAATTAGAACTGAGTCATTAAGCCAGGAATTTAATTTAGGAAACAACTTGCCCACAGTGTGCTCTGACTTTGGTTGGTGGAGCTGCTGTGCAAAGAATAAGTAAAGGATATTCCTGTCACTGACCAGTACTTTACCGATTGTAAACGTTCCTGTATTGTTAGTAGGACCAGTTACTCATTCGCCTGTTGACATAATTATGAAAGAAATGAATTTTCATTCCTCAGAGTAACTCCCATGTTCACCATGGTACGCCGCACACTACTTCAGAGGAGCTGACTTGTGCTCTAGGTTGCTAGGAGATACAAGGTTCATTAACCTGTTTTATCTTCTCTGCTCTGTGTTTTTATTTGATTTACGCTTTGATCCTACCTAAACTATTTGACATGCTTGTGATATATTCAGTCTGTTCAGTGTGGTTGGTGTAGTCATTTATAGGACTAGAATTTTGAAAATTTCCTCATCTCAAATTAACATTTTTTCTGTGGTATCTCATTGTGAGTGGTGATAGGATACTTTATGACTTTCATTTTATTTGTGCCTTTTAAATTTCTCCTGAGATTTATATTCTTTGAAAAAGATGGAAATTTTAAAAATTTTAATGATTATGTGAGATTTTGTTCTGGAGTGGTTTTCTTTTTTTTTCCAGAATAGGACATAAAATTATTCAAGATTTTAGTGTTTTATTCTGTATTAATATTTTATATTAATAAAGGTTTTATTGATATGCCTAATATTAATATAAAAGATAATTTATATAAATTTTATTATAACATAAATATTAATGTAACCATTATATTTATATATTTTTTTCTTTTTAAAAATATTTATTTATTTATTTTTGCTGCGTTGGGTCTTCGTTTCTGTGTGAGGGCTTTCTCTAGTTGCGGCAAGTGGGGACCACTCTTTATCGCAGTGCGCGGGCCTCTCACTGTCGCGGCCTCTCTTGTTGTGGAGCACAGGCTCCAGATGCGCAGGCTTAGTAATTGTGGCTCACGGGCCCAGTTGCTCCGCGGCATGTGGGATCCTCCCAGACCAGGGCTCGAACCCGTGTCCCCTGCATCGGCAGGCAGACTCTCAACCACTGTGCCACCAGGGAAGCCCTATATTTTTATTTTTAAATAAAGCCTTAGATTTTTTTGTTTGCCTGTTTCTCTCTCTGTCTCTCTATTTCTCTTAAGATCTATGAGGGAGTCAAAGAGTATCCTCTAATGGGCTACCTTTTATAAAACTCATTTTTTCTCATTATAAAATAGGCTTGTACAGAATTTGGAAACCGTCAAAGTAAGACAAAGAAAATAATAAATTTCTGCCTGAGTTCAATCAAGTTTTAGAGATTACTACAAGTTCTGATAGGCTTTGCACATAACAAAGAATGTCCACTCCTTTTAGGGAGGCTCTCTGGTTTCCCAGGACTTTGACCTCCACTACTGCATTTGCTTTACCTCCTTCGCAGCTGGGTAGCATGGTGGCTAAGAGCATTGCCTCTGGAGTTAAACTTCTGGGGTAGAATAGCTCCTCCACCACTTGCCAGCTGGGCAACCTTGGGCAGGTTACTTGCCCGGCAAAAATACTATGAGGCATACGTGAAATGTCCTTGTTGGTACCTCTTCCCTCATAATAAGGGAAGGTGAGTTCATTTAGCATTAAAATTATAAAGTAAACTATAAAATATATATGTATCCTGAGAGAAATCATGCTCTTTTAAGTACTGACTAGTATTAATTATCTCTTATAACCTTCTCTTTTTCTGAGAGTCAAATTTTTACTCCTTTAGTAAAAGTCATCAACTTTATTATAAATGTACTGCATTAAATCTAGAGACCATTTTAAGGAAGCTTCATTTTTTTTAAGGTGCCAAATGGTCTTTGTTGATATATATACATCTGACACAGAAAGTACTTTGACCTTATGATTCTGTTTGTAAACCTGCTTAAAATATCCTCTCATCTCCGAAGCTGAGGATATAGTGTGGGTGGCTCTAGAACTGGAATGCTTTCCTTTGGAGAAATACCTGTAGCAAGCGACAGCCTAGGTTGGTTCATTTGGTCAGTATTTAAAAGCTTAAGTAGAAGCAGCATCGTATAGCAGAGAGAGCCAAAACTTTGAATCATAAGAGCTGGATTAGTCATAGTTTAGCCTTTTGATGCAAATGCTATCTCAGCAAGTTACGTAACCTCTGAGCCCTGGTTTCATAATCCATTCACTGGGCACAGTAACATCTACCTCAGAGTAATGAAGACTCAATGAGGTATCTGTGAAAATACCTTGGAAACTGTCAGCACTATACAGATACTTTACTGCAAGGGTTTTTGTACTGTCTTAGCCTGATTATAACTCTACACGTTACCTTCAGAAACCCAGATATACTGTACTTCTAATCAGAATAAGTCTTCAGTTTGTACCTACTGTGAAACAGGCTTTGTACTAGAGCTGCTCTATTCAACAAAGATATGATACAAGCACACAAGTAATTTTAAATTTCCTAGTAGCCTCATTTAAAAAGGTAACAACAAACAGGTGATTAACTTTAATAATGTATTTAACTCAGTATATCCCAAATATTATTTCAGCTTGTAATCAGTATAAAAATCATTAATGGGATTTTTTTGTTTTTGATACTAAGTCCTTGAAATGAGGAGTACATTTCAATCTTACGGCACATCTCAATGCAGATTGACCACAGTACAAGTGCTCAGCGCGCACATGCGGCATCTGTCACCTTCTCGGTGTTGAGTTTGCGGTAGTGAACGAGACACAGCAGCAGCTCCTTTTCCTCAGGAGGGTTCCTCTAGCAGAGACAGACAGTACACGAATGAGCTAGATAGTAGTGAAACATGCCGTAAAGAAAATGCAGCAGCCACGTGGGCATGACTGGGAGGGTCACATTAGCTAGGATGGCCAGGGAAGATCTTGGAGGTGTTGAGCTGAATGATTAAAAAGGCGGAGCCAATCATGTGAAAATATGAGCGACATTACTTCTGTTCAGTGGGAACTGCAAATGTGAGGCCCTGGCATGGGATGATTTGGCTGTGTTTAGTGAACTAAATGGTATGGCTGGATTACAGTGAGTAGGAAAGTGTGGGATGGGATGAGAGGAGATTGGAGAGGTTGGCGGGCTCTAGACTAAACAGAGACATAAAGGTCCTGATAAGAAAAAGAATACCTTATTTGTTATATATATAATTCAGTGGACCAGAAGACCAAACTTTGAAATATATATATACATAGATATATTTATAGATATATTTAATATAGACCTATGTGTGATTTAGGGAGAAAATCTTTTAGGCACTTTGCTTCCCTTAACAATGGTCGTCTCAGATTCCAAAGGAACTCTGGTGTTTAACTTAGTATAAAGTTCTTGTCTATAATTGGTTTATAAACAAAATGCCTTTGAGGAGTGGCTTTTAAAAATGTTAAAACAGTGGAGCTACTACTGACTTTCTTTTTTTAAAAAAACTTTTTTGCAGACATGTGCATTGCTATCGCAATTTCTCTTCTCATGATCCTGATCTGTGCAATGGCTACTTACGGAGCATACAAGGTAAGCAGCTTAGAAATAAGGTCCTGGGCCTTTTCCTTGGTCCCTTACACATGTAATCTGTGCAGCTATCTGTAAGAAGTGAGGAATGATCGTTCTCAGTTTCCTGTAAGAATCTTTAAAAGTTTACATCTCTTGCTAATGTTACGTGGAAAACCAATGTTACAGTCTCAGAAGTGTGTTCATTGAGGCTTGTTGGTTTGCTGCTTTTGTTTGGTTTAGCAAGTTGCCATCATGACCTGCTTTAATGAATTTCTACTCCTCCGTTTCCCTTCAGATTAAGAAAAGATTTCTCTGAATTCAAAAAAATATTGTTTTGTAATATTGAACATATTAAATGTTAACATCCTGTCCTGTCTTACGTTTAGCAACACGCGGCCTGGATCATCCCCTTCTTCTGTTACCAGATCTTTGATTTTGCCCTGAACACCTTGGTTGCAGTCACCGTGCTTGTTTATCCAAACTCCATCCAGGAATACATACGACAGCTGGTATGTGACCTTTATAATTACTATGTCTCTTCGTGAGGGAGACCTGGTTAAGATAGAAATACAAAAGACGTAGAGATAAATATACATATACATATTAATTTGTGGCTCACTTGCATCTGAGTCACTGATTAGAGATTTTTGAATAAAGATAAGATTTTCTTATCTCTTAGAATGCTTTTTGGGAAAACATAACCCCCTGAGGTAGATAAGTTGGTGATGATGGTATTAGAGGTGCCTGCCTAATTTACAAGCTACTTACTAATTGTCTTAGTTTTGTAAAATGCAGTTTGCTCAGTTATCAGCAGAGGATGATAGCCTTTTGCGTCTGCTGTGTATGGGAAAAGTGGAACTCTAC
The DNA here is from genome assembly GCF_937001465.1 of Orcinus orca. Taxonomy (NCBI): domain Eukaryota; kingdom Metazoa; phylum Chordata; class Mammalia; order Artiodactyla; family Delphinidae; genus Orcinus; species Orcinus orca. The sequence continues at coordinate 49,299,241 of NC_064575.1, forward strand.
CATGTACTGTTTCCTGAACTTATTTGACCATAGAACCCCTTTCTTCTTCAAACTTCTTTTTTTAAAAAATTAATTAATTAATTAATTAATTTTTGGCTGAGGTGGGTCTGTTGCTGCGCGCAGGCGTTCTCTAGTTGCGGCGAGCAGGGGCTACTCTTCGTTGCGGTGCGCGGGCTTCTCATTGCAGTGGCTTCTCTTGTTGCAGAGCACGGGCTCTAAGCATGCGGGCTTCAGTAGTTGTGGCTCATGGGCTCTAGAGCGCAGGCTCAGTAGTTGTGGTGTACGGGCTTAGTTGCTCCGCGGCATGTGGGATCTTCTTGGACCAGGGCTCGAACCCGTGTCCCCTGCATTAGCAGGCGGATTCTTAACCACTGTGCCACCAGGGAAGCCCCAAACATCTTTCTGGGGCTGGTTTTCTACAATATTAAATGTCCTTTGTGACCACATGAGCGAATATTGGTGGCTGGCTATTAAGAAGCTCGTGGAGGGTGTGAGATTAGAGTACTTCTGTGCCTTCACATTTTTTAATCTTTGTGTTTTAAATTATGTACCTTAAAATTTAATTTCTTCAAAATCTTAGAATGCTTTAAATGGAGAGAATAGAATGTTCAGTCTTTAGTTTTCATAGTAGTTTCTGAGGACTTCCCTGGTGATGTAGTGGTTAAGAATCTGCCTGCCAATGCAGGAGACACGGGTTCGAGCCCTGGTCCGGGAAGATTCCACATGCCATGGAGCACCTAAGCCCGTGCGCCACAACTACTGAAGCCGCTGCACCTAGAGCCCGTGCTCCACAACAAATGAAGCCACTGCAATTAGAAGCCCACATACCGCAACAAAGAGTAGCCCCCGCTCACCACAACTAGAGAAAAAGCCCCTGCACAGCAACGAAGACCCAATGCAGCCAAAAATTAATAAATAAATAAATAAAATATTTCCTTTAAAAAAAAATAGTAGTTTCTGAGCATGGGGGAAGGAACGGGGTTTTTCTGGGATGGAGGTACAGACTGGGGGTTTGATGTGAAAATGGAGGTCAGGAAGTTCAGTGGAAAAGAGGGATGGAGGGGATGGAGCCAGGTAGGAAGTGTGGCCACAGGAGTTTGTGATCTTCTGGCAGTTGGCCCAGAGCACGTGACTAGTACTCAACAGACCTAGTATGAAAAGCCTCCAGTGTGTTGCTCCTTCAAAGCATTAGGTTGTCATTGTTGTAAGAAATAGCTTCTTTTTGTTTCTTAGAAATAGATCTATGTTTTCGTAGAGTGTAGTGTCAAGAAAATTGTGGTGTTATTTCCCATGTGCTAATTTTATGTGTCATCTCTTGTGATAACAGCTAAGTGTTATATGTGATGAACAGGTTGTAGAATTACCTCTGTCTTTCAGGACTTGAATTCTACTCTGTAATAATGATCTGGCACTGAGCTCCTAAAATCGTCCTGGAATTGTGGAGGAAACATAGTCTCCACAGAGCCCATCACGTGAGGGGGCCGGGAGAGGGTGGGTTGGAGTAAGGGGACACCAAGGCAAGTCACATGCCAGTTCTGACTACTTGAGTCTATTGCGTGCTCCATCCCATGTATTTGGAGATTTATAAGGAGGAGAAAGGCTAATGTGCAGGCCAGCGTTTAGAACACTCAGGATACTACCAAGACTTCCTGTTCCACCTGCATTGTTCAGTCACTACTTCCTGTTCCACCTGCATTGTCCAGTCACTCCGTACCCAGTTGTAAAGTCATAATATTGGTGGTGCTCACAATAATCCTCATAGGAGTTTAAAAACTCACTATCTACTTTTATTTATAATTATAAACCAAATAATACAAGTAGGCATCTTCTGCATGTTCGACTTGAAGATCAGTCTGGGCTGGAAGAGCGAGACCTGCAGGTTATCACAGTGCCTAAGAGACGGCACTGAAAGGGGACATTAAATTTCCACTGCTGTTGCCCCTCCTGTTGACAAGTTGAGATATACAGTGAATCTGGGGAGGCTTGTCTGAGAAGGCTGCTAGAGAGCACCACTTAATCCTAGCGCCCGTTCTTTTTATGTGGAGTCTTGTAAAACACAGTTAAAGTAAGTTATGTGTGTGTTTTGGTAGGTTTTAAGTGGATGTAGAGACCACGTTCACTTTTCTGGGGGAAAGAGTGTAAAGATCTTTGTGGAAAGGCTCATATATTTCCACTGTAATAGCGGTTGTTTTTTTTTTTCCACATTCCTGGAAACAATATGATTTTGTGTTGGTCTTGTAGATAACATCAGTTTTTTTTTTTTTTTTTTTTTTTTTTTTTTTTTTTGCGGTACGCGGGCCTCTCACTGTTGTGGCCTCTCCTGTTGCGGAGCACAGGCTCCGGATGCGTAGGCTCAGCGGCCATGGCTCACGGGCCCAGCCGCTCTGCAGCATGTGGGATCTTCACGGACCGGGGTGCGAACCCGTGTCCCTTGCATCGGCAGGTGGACTCTCAACCGCTGTGCCACCAGGGAAGCCCCAGTTTGTTTTATTTTTGCCCTTTGAGGTCAGTACTACAGACAGCCTTTTTAGGCTCCAAGGGCAGGGGCCAGTTTGATGAGCTGATCACAAAAAGTGACTTAGATTTTATTACTTAGGTATTTTGCCAGAGTGAAAGGAGACTCTGAAAACCACTAGGCGAGGCTCATCCTGGGGAGGAGGAGCCAGGCACGAGTCACGAGTTTTCTCCTTTGTTATGTCTGGGAATACTGCTCACGTGGGATCCAGACACATAGTAGTGGGTGATGAGGGGAGATGAAGGGTGACCGCACACGGGGCTGCCTTCTGTGCACACTGTGTAAGCCGTTTGCAATGAGAGCTTCGATCCGTTTGCAATGACAGCTTCGATCAGTGCTGAGCACGAGATTCACGGTGACATCCTGTCATTCCCGTGAACCATAGTAGCAGATTTCAGTCCTGCTAAAAGGGTTTCTTTTGACCTGGTAGTTAATCATTATGGTCAGATGGTAGGACTTGTGTTTTTTTGTTTTTCGTTTTTTTTTTTAATTCAAGTACAGTTGATTTACAATGTTGTGTTCATTTCTGCTGGACAGCAAAGTGATTGTTATACATGTATATACATATTCTTTTTCGATTATTATCACAGGATACTGAATATAGTTCCCTGTGCTATACAGTAGGACCTTGTTTATCCATTCTATATAATAGTTTTGATTTTTTTAAAATGCTGTAAAAACCTACTAATATAAAGGTTCTGCTCTTTGAGGAGAAGTAGCATCAGCAAAAATGCTCTATATTAAGAAGACACTATTTTAATAGGGTTCTGCAACCCTTGCCCTACACAGCCCATTAGAATGGTCCAGAATTTGCAGAAAATCCAAATTTTGAGGAGTTGTAAAGACCATTGACTTCTAACTTTCTATATGGTTGGAGGGCAGAATTAGGTCTTTACGTCTCATGAATCTTCCACTGAATTTTTTTTCTTTCTTTCTTTCTTTCTTTTTTTTTTTTTTTTTGCGGTATGTGGGTCTTTCACTGTTGTGGCCTCTCCCATTGCAGAGCACAGGCTCAGCGGCCATGGCTCACGGGCCCAGCCACTCCGCGGCATGTGGAATCCTCCTGGGCCGGGGCACGAACCCGCGTCCCGTGCATCGGCAGGCAGACTCAACCACTGTGCCACCAGGGAAGCCCTGAATTTTCTTTTTGAGAGTTACTGCCTGAATTAAGAACAGACTAGCCTCTCCCCATCACACTGTTTATAGCTTTTTCATTAGTAGAGGTAGACTAGAAATGTTGTATTGTCCTTAAATAATAACTATCTGCTTTAATTAATTGCTTTCTGATAAGCACATCTGGTTAATGCTTATGGAATAGAATCCTGGATCGTTAATGAGATTTGCTAATGAGGTACTTTTCTTTTGTAGCCTCCTGATTTTCCTTACAAAGATGATATCATGTCAGTGAATCCTACCTGTTTGGTCCTTATTATTCTTCTGTTTATCAGCGTTATCTTGACTTTTAAGGTAAGCATGAAGATTTTACTTATGGTCTAAATATTACTAAATGTATTCATGAATGCTAAAGAAGTAAGAAAACTTGCTGTTAGTTTATCTTGTTTTAGATTTCTGAACTGCTTTTTGAATTCCTCACAATTCTGTTCCTTCTCTTATCTATATGAGAGAGATAAACACTAACCAGACTTCCACAGGCCAACCCAGGGTTCTTCTAAAATCTATTTGGATGTAAATAATATAATGTTGTACATTTATGTGGTGTGTATTAAGTACCATAGCATCCATTACAAGTCTATGAATACATTCTTTTGTAATTTGTGGGTTTTTTCCCTAAATATTTATTTATTTATTTACTATATTTGGTTGCAACAGGTGGGCTCCTTAGTTGCGGCTCGCCTGGCTCCTTAGTTGCAGCACGCAGGCTCCTTAGTTGCGGCATGCATGTGGGATCTAGTGTCCTGACCAGGGATCAAACGTGGGCCCCCTGCATTGGGAGCGTGGAGTCTTAACCACTGCTCCACCAGGGAAGTCCCTGTAATTTGTTTTTAAAAATGTAATCGATTTTGAACATTATTCTGTAACAGTCTATTATGAATTTATCATTTTTATAAATTAGTTATTGTTGGACATTGAGATAGTTCCTACTTTTTCACTTATAAATAGTATGGCAGTGAATATATTAAATTAATTACATCTTTTGTATACTTATACATTTATTTTCTCAAGATCTATTTCCTGAAATTTGAGGGTATGCATAATTTGAAGGTTTTTGAAAGTTTGTCAAATTGATCTCCCCTAAAGTTGAATGCCTTAACACTCTCATCTGCCACGTTTCCCTCACCCTCATCCGTCGAGTGCTATTTTTCATCTTTGTAAACCTGATAATAAAAACATCATTATAATTTGTGCTTGTGTGCTAGTAATAAGTAGAAAATTCTTAAGTTAGACCTTGAACTTTTAATTCTTAACATCTTTCATTGTCTTTATTTTGGCATAAAATTACCGAATTCTTTAAAAACCAAGCTTGGTGAGTTTTGAAGAAGCTGCATTTAGGGAGAAAAGTCATTTTAAATGGTAATGTGTTGAAGAGGAGTAGGAAGAAAGTGATTCATTGAAAGTCACCGAGGTCTGCATCGCCCTCCATACAACATGCTCTGCATGGCTTGTTACTGCATGTGTGGCTTAGTGGTCAAGGATTTGGGTGAATTTTATACACGGATGTTGAGGCTTCCTGCCCCTGCAGCTCCTACCTCAACACCCCAACTTCCTGGCTTCTTAGTCAGACCACCAGCTGTGTGGAGAGTGGGCAGAGCCACTGGCAAAAGGCTTCAGACCCTCAAATCCCACTCACTGCAGTTTGCCACTCAAGGGTAGACTCCCCTTTAGCTTCTGCCTGTTTTGGGCCCTTCAGCCCTGCCTTCAAATAGAGTCTGTGTGTCTGTGTGTGTTTATTCCAGACTTTATCATTTTTACCTGGAAGAAGGTTAGTCTGACCAAGCTACCCTGTGCCATTACCCAGAAGCCGGCACCTCCCACTGCGCTCAAAAAAGGCATTTTAACTGTGTAGGCATTTACATCTTTATTGGAAATGCTTACTTGAGATTTGAGTCAGAGGACCTAGATTTACCTTGTGTCACTGCCATATAGCTATGTGACCAGAGCCTTGGTTTCTTCATTTACTAAGTAGCAGTAATAGCTAAGAAAACATTGTGAAGGGTAACTGTGAGGTTAATTGAGCTAATGGATGGGAAGATGCATCATTCATTTATTTATTCAGTAAATATTTGCTGAGGGTCTCCTGTGTGCCGGGCTGTGTTTTAGCTGCTAGGGTTTGGTGGTGAATAAGAAAAATCCCTGCCCTGTCTGTGGTGCTTTTATCAACTGCAAACAATATTATTTATCATAATGACCTAATAAAAGGCATCTTATAGATGGTTCACAGCACTGTCTCCAACCTGTGTGTAATGTGTTAATATTTCATTATATATGTATCTATCTCTACTAACCAGACTGCATTTCCTTGAGAACGTAGACCCTGCCTTCATTATTCTATCCCTTGTGGAGACTCAGTAATTATTAGCTTAAACAAATATGAACACATATATGTGTTGCAGTTTCACATAACAGTTTACCTGATTAGTAGCTCTCACAACCTAAATTCACTGTTACTCTTTAATAAGTTTTATCACTAGTGATTCCCTGGGAACCCAAATCACAACATGTATCAGTTTTTCTCTGTCCTTAGTTGGTAAAGGGAACAACGCTTACCACCTAGCTCTGCAAGTAGCTGATGGATGTACTCTTGTCAGTGCAAGTCTGTTTGGGAAATATACCAAATATTTAATTTATTCAAGATTACAGAAATGTCAAATAGGAAATAAGGTCATTGAAATAAATTATTGGTCATTGAAATGAGTTTAGAGACAATAGGCCAGGTTTTTCTCGCATCAGAGTGTTTAGTGGGTGAACGCCCCTGGTGTTGCAGGGGGCATTCAAGAATGCTGACTGGGTGTATGGGACCCCAGACACTGGGTATTTCCCCTCCGCAGTTTAACCTTCAGTTATAGATTTGTCATTTTGGAGGCCTCACATCAGAAAGAGTTCTTGTCTTAAAAGAACCTTCTGTTCACTGCTAAAATAATGGATGACTTCTTACATAGTACACAACAGAATATGTCCAAGCATTCCTTTTTTATTTGTATTAAAATTCTCAATGAGTCCAGGGTTTTGTTTGTTTGTTTTAATAGAGAAGCAAGAGCGTTGTTGAGTAAACTGAAGATTTGAGTAAATTCAACATATTGTTCAAGAAAAATGCCCTTCCCATCTCTTTCTCATTGTTGATCTCTGGTTTCAGATTATTGCCATTCAGAAAACACTTTACTAAAATAGCATTATGCATTTTCATATTAACATTATCACAGAAAGTCTCACTGTAGGAAATAATCACCACCAAGTATGAATGCAGCAGGCTTCCCTGGTGGCGCAGTGGTTGAGAATCTGCCTGCTAATGCAGGGGACACGGGTTCGAGCCCTGGTCTGGGAAGATCCCACATGCCGTGGAGCAACTAGGCCCGTGAGCCACAACTACTGAGCCTGCGTGTCTGGAGCCTGTGCTCTGCAACAAGAGAGGCCGTGATAGTGAGAGGCCCGCGCACCGCGATGAAGAGTGGCCCCCGCTTGCCGCAACTAGAGAAAGCCCTCGCACAGAAATGAAGACCCAACACAGCCAAAAATAAATTAAAAAAAAAACAAAAGTATGAATGCAGCTTAAGACAGCATTGTGAGTTCACAACAGAACGTTTACCTCACTTCTGAAAAGTGTTGACGAGCACTCCTTTTGTTGTTAAATGTCTTCTTTTTTTATAAAACAACTTTCTTGAGATATAATTCGCCTATCATAAGGTTCTCCCATTTAAGTGTACAATTTAGTGGTTTTTAATATATTCACGGAGTTGTATAAACACAGCTCTGTGGTTAAACAATGTAATTTTAGAACACTTTTACCATATGACGTTTGCCCTTACCCCCATCCCCTGGTAACCACTAATCTATTTTCTGTCACTATGGCTTTGCCTCTTCTGGACATTTCATATAAATGGAATCATATAATATGTGGTCCTTTGTGACTGGCTTCTTTGACATTTCCAAGGTTCATCCGTGCTGTAGCATGTTATCAGAACTTCCTTTTTATTGCTGAATTATATTCCATTGTATGAATATACCATACAATGGAATATTTTGTTTGTCTATCCAGTCCTAAGTTGACAGACATTTGGATTGTTTTTACTCTTTTGCTATTACAAATAATGTTGCTGTGAACATTTGTGCACAAGTTTTTGTGTGGACATATGTTTTCATTTCTCTTGGGTATATACCTTGGAGTGGAGCCACCGGGTCACATTTAACTGTTTGTTTATTTATTTATTTATTTATGGCTGCGTTGGGTCTTTGTGGTGCGTGGGCTTCTCATTGCGTGGCTTCTCTTGTTGTGGAGCGTGGGCTCTAGGCGCGTGGGCTTCAGTAGTTGTGGCGCGTGGGCTCTAGAGCGCAGGCTCAGTAGTTGTGGTGCACGGACTTAGTTGCTCCGCGGCATGTGGGATCTTCCCGGACCAGGGCTCGAACCCATGTCCCCTGCATTGGCAGGCGGATTCTTAGCCACGGCACCACCAGGGAAGTCCCCACGTTTAACTGTTTAACCTTTTGAGGGACTTCCAGACTGTTTTCTAAAGCAACACCGTTTTACATTCCCACCAGCAATGTAGGAGGGCTCCGTTTTTTCCACATCTTTAACCTTTTAATCAAAGAATTTCAAAGCTAGAAAGGGGCTTTGAAATCATTTTGTTTTAATCTGATTGCACATGATTGGAATGAAAGTACAAAGACTTCGTATTTTAAACATCTCCCATGAGCTCATGCTTTCTATTTCCAGCATGTCTTTATTCTGGACCTTAATTTTAATTATCTTCTGTGGATATTTCATTGTGAAAATGGAAATGTTTTAGTGAATTGTACTGATCACAGAGCGAATTAATGTGCTATGAACGTTTTTTTTTTTAAGTTGACTTGTATTATAAAATCATTTTTAATGATATAGAATAACGATCCGAAAGACCCAGAGTTACAGTGTGATGAGAATCGGCTAATGAATTGATTGTTCTTTGGGGGCAGTAAATGTTTGCGGCGATTGCTCCTTTCAACTTCCTTTTCTTGGAAATTCTCTTTCTCTTTTCAGCCCCACCCTTCCCCATCACCTTCTGTGTAGTAAGGCTACAGTATCACCCTTGGCCAGAAAGCTACTCTATCCAACATTTGTAATTTTAAAGCCTTCTCGGTTTAGTAGAGTTAATGTGTGTTTAAAATTTATATAAATGAACATTTTGCAATATGGCTTTATCCATGATGATATTGTAAATTGTCTGAACTTTGAAAATTAAATCTCTAACAATCACTACTTACTTACAGGGTTACTTGATTAGCTGTGTTTGGAACTGCTACCGATACATCAATGGCAGGAACTCCTCTGACGTCCTGGTTTATGTTACCAGCAATGACACTACGGTAGGTGTGATGTCACTTCACGTGGAGATCTCCACACATCCACTATACGATGGCTTATAAATATTTCTAGTGTTTGCTGCTTTTTTTACTGTTGTTGAAACATGTTCATGAGCTGCTTAGTCATCAAAGGATTCATAGTTGAATGAAATGTGTTTTGTTTTCCTTACAAGACATTAAAATCTAGTTGGCTCAACTCTGGTTCATTTAAAAAAGTATTACAAGTAGATAATATATGTGCCTCTCCACATTTATGTATCTTTCTTTTTTTTGGCTGAGTGGCATGTGGGATCTTACTTCCCTGACCAGGGATTGAACCCATGCCCCCTGCATTGGAAGTGCGGAGTCTTAACCACTGGACCACCACGGAAGTCCCAACATTTACGTATCCTAAACCTGCATTATTAAAAAACCATGGTAGGGCCTACCTGGTGGCACAGTGGTTAAGAATCGGCCTGCCAATGCAGGGGACATGGGTTCGAGCCCTGGTCCGGGAAGATCCCACATGCCGCGGAGCAACTAAGCCCATGCGCCACAACTACTGAGCCTGTGCTCTAGAGCCCGTGAGCCACAACTACGGAAGCCCGCGTGCCTAGAGCCTGTGCTCCGCAACAAGAGAAGCCACCTCAATGAGAAGACCGCGTACTACACAGAAGAGTAGCCCTTGCTTACCACAACTAGAGAAAGCCCGCGCTCAGCGACAAAGACCCAATGCAGCCAAAAGTAAATAAATAAATTTATTTAAAAAAAAAACATGGTAGGTAATTCTAGGTATCAATTCTGCATAGTTTGACTATACTATCTCACTTGACGTGTGAAATTAAACTTAAAAATGTCATTTTATAGGTAGAGAGATAAGAATGGCAGAGATTACTGTATCTTTAAAACTTGCCCCGCACATCGGGCTTCCCTGGTGGCGCAGTGGTTGAGAGTCCGCCTGTCGATGCAGGGGACATGGGTTCGTGCCCCAGTCTGGAAGATCCCACATGCCGCGGAGCGGCTGGGCCCGTGAGCCATGGCCACTGAGCCTGTGCATCCGGAGCCTGTGCTCTGCAACGGGAGAGGCCACAACAGTGAGAGGCCCGCGCACTGCAAAAAAAAAACAACTTTCCCTGCATATGAAAACCTTAGCAAAAGAATTTAGATGATCTGTGTTCTGCCACTAGTTGTTCATACTTAACTTTTTTAAACCTATCAAATATGATTTTGAGAAACATGCCTTCACTGGAAGAGTCCTCAAAATCATTTGTCCTTTATATAATTATCTTGCCTGGCTCGTGGTAAAAGTACAAGTCCTCTAGATACTAATCTCTTTGTGTCTCCATCACCACGTGTGATGCTCAGTACAAGTAAATGCTCGAGGAGTGGTTAATGGAAAGGATGGGTGACATGAGCCTGTGGGATGGGTCCAGGTGGATAGGTTTGGAGGGGACAGAATGGACAGGACAGATGAAAGGATAAATATAAATGGTGTTTATATTTAAACTAGAATGGAGTTTTATATTTGGTTTTGTATTTTTTATTATTTTATTTTTTTAAAAAAAATATTTTATTTATTTATTTTTGGCTGCATTGGGTCTTCGTTGCTGTGCACAGGCTTTCTCTAGTTGCGGCGATCGGGGCTACTCTTCGTTGCGGTGCGCGGGCTTCTCATTGCAGTGGCTTCTCTCGTTGTGGAGCATGGGCTGTAGGCACTTGGGCTCGGTAGTTGTGGCGCACAGGCTCAGTAGTTGTGGCTGGTTGAAGCCCTGGTTTTGTTTTTTAAATTGTGGTGACTTGCTTACTCTGTGGCCTTACTGAAGTAATTTAGTCTGTCCCTGACTTGACTTCCATGTGTATAAAATGGGGATAGGGCTTCCCTGGTGGCGCAGTGGTTGAGAGTCCACATGCCGATGCAGGGGACACGGGTTCGTGCCCTGGTCCGGGAAGATCCCACATGCCGCGGAGCGGCTGGGCCCGTGAGCCATGGCTGCTGAGCCTGCGTGTCCGGAGCCTGTGCTCCGCAACGGGAGAGGCCACAACGGTGAGAGGCCCACGTACCGCAAAAATAGATAAATAAATAAATAAAATGGGGATAAAACAACTTCAGACTTTATACTAAATACACAGGTGCAAGCTGATATCACTGAGTTCTCTGTGGGATTTCTGAGAGAAAGCGTGTTATGCGTGAATAGTTTTCTTAAGTCCTCAGCAAGGAATCGTTGGTTTGAATCAGAAGTGCATGAGCAGTGGTTTAAGAGGAGGCTCTGCCGCGATCAGATGTACAAACCCAGCGTGCCCAGGTGCTGGGGGGCCCTTTGGGGGCCGTGCAGAATCCTTTGCACTGATCACAGTAGACACATCCTGCCTACTAACCCTTTAGAGAATCCCTCTTGGGTCAGTACATCTCTTTAAAGAAATAACTGTTCACAGTTACTATAATTTTGATAAAATTACTGGTGTAAAGAATTTTTTCCTTCTCTCTGAGTTTCTGAGTGTTAGTTATCTATCAGTATCTTTCTGTTTTTTCTTTAAAAAGATATCGCAGAGTACTTTTATTGCCCTGCTGAACTAACGAAAAGTCGAAAAGTTTGAGCTGCTAAACAAGCAAAGTGTGTTAGAGCCCCATCCTAAATATTAGGGATGTGTGGGACTCACAAAACTACTATCTTTGAAAAGTATCTCAGCGAAGATAATGCCCATATCGCATGTTTGTTTGGTATACTTCTGGTGGTGGTTTTTTCATTGCTTTCTGAAGGGTTATGTGTATTTTTAATAGAAGCAAGGTGGAAGGGCTGGGTACACGTTGTATAAATACACCTGAAATCAAAGGATATTCTGAAATTGTAGAAATTGGGGTGCTTAGAGAATTTAAGAATCATGAGTGTGTCCCTAAAATGCATCCAACTAGCTTTTTAGAGGAAGTTTTATTTTCCACCCTTTGAAAGATTCAAAGTTAGGTATGGATAGCAGGTAAGCTGTATTTAGGCTAACATACACTCAAAAATAGTTGTACTTTCCAGCTAGACATCCTAGGTCTTCTAATAATAGACCTTTCTTCAGAAAGGCTTCCAGCTTGGCAGTAGTTTGTAGTAACTAGGGTTTGGGACCATGGACTAGTGCCAGCTGTGATTGTTTCCTTGTGTGTTGACAGAAGGTCCTGGGGAATTGCTTGATGATAATTATTATTAGTCATTATCTTCTCAGTCATTCTGTATCAACTTGCCTTTTTTGTTTTTGTTTTTGTTTTTTTGCGTTACGCGGGCCTCTCACTGTTGTGGCCTCTCCCGTTGCGGAGCACAGGCTCCGGACACGCAGGCTCAGCAGCCATGGCTCACGGGCCCAGCCGCTCCGCGGCATGTGGGATCTTCCCGGACCAGGGCACAAACCCGTGTCCCCTGCATCGGCAGGCGGACTCTTAACCACTGCGCCACCAGGGAAGCCCCAACTTGCCATTTTTAAGATAAGGAAACTGATGATTTGTTTCTGCTTTCCTAGAGAAAGCCCGCGTGCAGCACCGAAGACCCAACACGGCCAAAAATAAATAAATAAATATTTAAAAAATAATGGTATTGTGGATATTTTTCTAAAGAGTACTTATTATATCTAAAATAATAATTCCTTAATATAAAATATATCCAGTGAGTGTTTAGATTTTCAATCGACTCCTGTTAATTTTCCTAGCAATTTATTTGAAACAGGATCTGTGGGTCAGTATGCATTTTAAGACTTTGTAATTTTTTTAAAGAAACAACTGGCCCACAAACTAGATTTTACTGATTGCATACCTATAATATAGATCTCTGTATTTCCAGTAAATTAGTAGTTGGATCTAAACGCTTCCTGTATTTATATTCCCATTTTCCTCTTTTTGTAAGATTGCTTTATAGTTGATAATTTTTCTTCCATCAGGATGCAGGTGATGTCTGGTTGATTCTGTCTTTCTGGGATGTCAGCAACCATTGATATCATCAATTCATTAGGAATTGCAATATGATGACATGCTATCATTTTTCATTTATTAGCTGGAATATTTCTATAAAGAGACACTTTCCCTCGAGTAGTATTTAGTTACCCAGTGGTACTTGGGACAATGATAAATATATGTGCTTTTGTTCTCTTTATCAGTTTTCAAAATGACAAGTTGGTCCATCATTCTCTAGTGATGGCCAGTGAGGGTTTTTTTTTTTTATGTAATAAATGAACTAATGAAAAGAGGCCTGTTATTAGAAGAGCTGGGGATGTTCCGTTGAAAAGTACAGCTATTTTGATTAATTTTATCAGTAACCCTAAAGAAAATTTACCTACTGTTCCATACCTATTTTAAGACTTTCTAAGGGGAAACCCAAAATCTTCCTCTGAACAACTACACCATAGCTAACATCCTTATGAGTGTCCTAATTATGCCGTCTTTGCCCAGTTGGAGCGTCTTCAAGTTGGCATCTGAGTCTTTTTACACAACTCTGGTAGTGTGATCGCTTCCTTGCCGTTCTGGGCTCATCTTGTTCATATCCTGTTCCACACCTGGAGCTATTTCTCCAAGGACCCCTGCTTCCTTTCAGTAGAGACCATAATCTGTATTTCTAGGGTTGGAGAACTAGATTTTTTTTTTAAAGAGGGGCTCTGCATATTTAAAGGTTGTTTTGACTAGTACTAAAGGAGTTCAAGAACCAAAGGAGTTCTAATTAAAAAAAAAAAAATACTGGAGTCTCACTCTGAGATCCTAAGTGGGGCCTGGAATGATCTAGTTCTGTCATTTTCCCTGGTCTCCATAGCTATATTAAGATCCTTATAGTGTGTCATGTATGTTTCTCTTTTGTCCATGTCTTTATGGGGAATCCACACAGACACGTTGTGTCTTTCACTTCCTATCAAGTATTAAGCCAGATGGCTTTTCTCCCAGGCTGAAGAGTCTCAGGGTGACTTCTGTGGAAAGATACTGGGGCTCTTGTTGGTAGAAAATAAATGTGCTGCTTTTTTCTTCTCTAAAACAGTACACATATTATTAGCCAGGTATCTACTTTTCCAAATACTACTCAGGGAGAATAGATAACGTTATATATTGGAGATCATTCTATGGATTAATTGCTCCAGTTTCCTAACTAAACCAAAGCAAAAACCTTTGAAAGAAACGCCTTAAGACAGAGAGGTCACAAACTCTGTTAGTTCATAATGCCTCTTAGGGTCTTGGTATTTTTTTCATGATGCCCTTAGGCCAGAAGATATACCTAGCTGTTTACTTCATTAAGTAGTCAGGTCCAGACAACTTCAGAGTAGTAGTTAGTGTAGTACCTAACAGGCTTTGTAGTGTTTTCCTTGGAAATTTAAAATATCCCAAGGTGTCCCTTTGAGTCACTGCCATACACGGTTAGGTACCCTGGAGAGATGCAACCTTCCCTTTAGAACACTGTATTCAATAGAAATCACATTCTGGATATATATTACATAATACCACATTTTCTCCCCTACCTTCATCAAAATCTGGCCTTAAGAGGAAAAATGTATTAAAATACTAAATAGTAGAAACAGATTTCTTTCACCTTAAAATTTATGCAAATCGAGATTTGAAAAATCCTTTTAATCTGCTAATACCAGTGCAGACTTGAGTCGTGGCAGTACCCAGTGTTGCGTTAAATCCATGAGGAGGGAATCAATTGGGGCACTTTAAAAGCAGTGAGATGAATGTTTATCCAAAGTAGTATCCGAAATTCTGATTTCAGATAAAAGGGTCATAGTCTTGGGCAATGTAGGAAAATGGCTATTTAGGGATAAATAGGAAAATTTTAAAGTTCATGGAGTCCGTTATGCCATATCATATTGCAGGTGCTAATCTTGGTAAACACTATATACAGGTTTATTGTTCTGACTTCAAAAAGTGTTTTGCCGGGAATTCCCCGGCAGTCCAGTGGGTGGGACTTTAACTGCCTGAGACCAGGTTCAGCCTCTGGTCCGGGAACTGAGATCCCACAAGCCATGTGGCATGGCAAAAAAAAGTGTTTTGTTGTGTGGGGCTGCCTTTTGATCCTGACTGCTTGAAAAACACAGTTAAGAAAAAAGTCAGTGACCTGGTGAAGGCCAGATTATCTCCCCAGCAGTCATTTCCCTGTAGATATCCCTGAGAGGATGAGATTAATTAAGGCTGACCTTGGGCTGTCAGAAAGCCACAAAACACTCTCAGTTGACTGTGAAGGGTTGGAGGTGGGGTGGATTTATTTAGTAGTCCTCTCAATGACTTTCAAAAATTGTGCATAAAAAATTCCATTGTTTTTTTTTCCCTCCTGCTGCTTTTAAAATGAGTTTGTTCATTACTTCCTAGGCATAGATTACATGTGATTAGAAACAAGTTCTTGACCAGGTGACATGAGTTGTGTTTATTCTTTTCCCACATCCCACCCCCAGAGACAGAAGGGGAGGGAATGAACTAAATTGATAGCAGGAGAGATTTTTTAGACTTCAGAAGTTCCTTCATATCTGAGAAACTAGACTGTTACCAAGATGAATGTATAGTCATCATCTTGCAGATTCTTCAGAAAAGTCATAACTGATTTTCGGAAACTGTGTGAGGAAGGCTTCGTTTAAAGGTGGTAATGAGGCTGGCTCTGAAGATCTCCTTCAGTCCTGGGCATTTCAGATTCATGTACGTTAAACATACCTCACAAAATACACCTTTCACCACTGTCACCTGCCTGTATGAACCAGGGGGTACAGGAGGCGGTGGGGAGGGGGCGGGGGGAAGAAGGCTCTCCAGTTACAGGACTTGTAGAGGATTTGAAACTCCAGCCTGTGAGTTATTGGCTCTGAAGCTTCTGGCCTAGTAAGTACTGGAATACAAGAGAGACATCTTATTCATAATACCTCAATTTTAGATATCTCTTTTCACTTGTAATTTAGTAGTTTGTATGATCTAAGCTTTTGCTTTTTTTTTTTTTTAATTTAAAAAATGTGAGAGGTTTTGATAATAGACTGGGTAACATCCCAGATAAGCAGAGAGAGCAGCCAGGAGACCATTTCCGTAGTCCAGATCACTACAGTGATGAAGACCATGCAGTTCTGATGCAGAGGGCATGAGGAAGAGGGGGAGGATTTGAAGAGGGCTGTCAGACGTAGCAGCGATAGTTGATAGTGAGGGGCCACGGAGTGAGCATGAAGCCCCAGGATGTGTCTGGTCTGTGACTGTGACTTGAAACGTTAGATCACTCACCTGAATGGTAGGACCAGACCTTGAAAGTTAACTGACCCTCTCTCATCTCCTTAGCGGTGTTCCCACAGGTGTCATCCAGCCGAGCGCTGAAGAACTCCGGTGAGGTTCCGCTCTTCTCTGCATCTGTCCTATCTCCCGCTCTGTAGCTTTTTGTACTGGGAGTTTCTCCCCAGACACTTAGGTAGTGGTTGCCATCTGCCAGGCTCTGCGGTGCGGGCTTTCTATATATGAACTCAGTCTCACAAGAGTCCTTGAAGTAGATCCCTGGGTACAAAAGAGGAAATTACCAAGTGGGTACCTTCCCACGGTCACACAGCTCGTGCGTGCCCGGGGAGCGGAGGGGGGATCACAACCTTCGCAGCCTGGCTCCGGTCTTTCTTTACCCGCCACCCTCCTCCTAGACTGTCATCTGTGCAGACTGCCGCCAGGGCTGGGTGTTCTTCCCTGTTGCTGCTGGCGGGGCATTGACCCAGGACAAGCAGCAGTAAAGCAGGAAAGTAATTCATTTTGATGATTCTTCTCAAGTCAAGTCACAAACTTCCAAAGCAGTGAGACTTTTCGTTTTGTTTGCTTATTTTTGCTCTCTAGCTCAGGGGAAGGAATGGGAGGGTGGATTAAAGAAAGAGGTGGAAGAAAAGTTAGAAGTAAACTTGGTGACACCAAGGCAGCTGCCTTATTTATTTATTTATTCATTCATACATACATATACATATATCTATTTTTTTTCAAGTTCTTTTCCTATTTATGTTGCTACATAATATTGAGCAATACAGTAGGTCCTTGTAGTTCCCTTGTTGTGTTAGATAGCCCTCCCTTCTGTAACTCAGCCCCACGCATTTTCCTAATAGCTTCATATGGGCACATGGCTTCAGACAGACTTGGCTGTTGGTTCTGATAGAAAAGCATCGTGGATAAGATTGGACTGGATGCCCGCTGAGATTTCCTCTGGAAAGCGTTTCCCCTGCTTTAACGTATTCCATGCTGCAAGCTGACAGTGTGCGATGTTAACTCAGCTCGTGTTTCTTTCCCTCCTTCAGTAAAATACAGCTTTTGAAAAAAATATACTAATCTGATGGAAATTATCTCTGACCCGTATAAGTTTCCAGTTATTTCATCCAGAGAACAACTGGAGCGGTCAAACCAACACATAGATAATTGACACCTAAAAGTTCTGGAAGAACGGTTCAAATAGACCCAGTTTTCACTGTGAACATGAATAAAGGATATTAATCAATCGCTCAATGGTAATCTTCCTATAATAGCAAGTAAGAAAAATTTAGAGTAGCTTTGCAGGGAATCAATTATAAAATCATCCTCTATTTTCATTGTGTTTTACTTTAAAACACACTCGGCACTTGACTTATTTTATCCCACATGTCCAAAATAGAATCCGTGTTGATTTTACTCTAGGGACAAAGGAGACATTGAATTGTATTTTTCAACATTCTAAGAAAGTTTCTGGGAATATATCTTAAGGAATTAGTAAAAAAAAAAACGTGTATAAGATATTCATGCGGCATTGTTTTTTAACAGCAAAAGTATCCAATTTCACTGTCTAGTAGTTGGGAACCAGTTTGATTAAATAGGGGTATGCCCACTTGATAAAATCTCCTTATTGCCATAAAAATTATGAGCAGTGTAACAGCAGAAGAAAGGCTTATGATGCTTTAAAAGAACATAGAAGTTTGTGTTACGGTTACAGCTATGAGAAAGCAAAGCTTGTAGACAACAGATTAGATGGTAATAGGAAATTACGCGATTGGTTTCTTGAATACTAGAAAACAAAGCAGAAGATATTTCTCCCTTTCCATTAATTCGAGGGAGGGAAGTGTGTGGGGAAGGAGAACAGGTAAAATGGGAGTCTGAGGTTCTGAGCAGTCCTTCCAGCCAAAGTACCCTGGCAGCCACTGAGCACAGTCAGCTGAGCACGGCCTGGTTGGCAGCCCGTGCAACACACAGGGTAGAACCCCATCCCCAAAGAGATGTGCACAGTAGGTGGCGCAGCACATTCAGGCCTGGGGGACAGGAAGCAGCTGAGATGCCTGTGATAGGGCATTCCCTCTACTTCCTCAATAGTTATATATTTTAATTTTAGATAAAAATGTAGCTCTTAAGATACTGATTTTGACAAAGTTATATAGTTTTAAATATAGTTACTTTAGATATATTTATTTGAACATTAGATGTTTTAGTGCATCTTAGCTTTCAATTTGGGCCACGGTATTGTTTTGGTGTTTCCTGCCCAAATATCTCACCAGTGAGGATTTTTGACCCAATACGGAAGATTTGAAATAAGAATTCTATATTGTAAGTATAATCTGTGAGAGAATTTGAGTAGCTTCTCTGCTGAGAATTAAGGGAAATAATGACGTCCTCCTATAAAATCAGGTGAGGACAGTTTATACTGGTTCTTCAGTGAATTGAGGATACAATTACTTTCCACCTTATTTGTCTTTGGAAATTATTCCTTCTGTAGGTGGGGGAAGGTTTCACTAGGATCTTCCAAATTTGTTTTTGTTCTTCCCGACCCCTGGTGTGTTGAATTGAGTACAAGATACCGTTGGTTGTAAATTGCACCATTATCTTAGGTGCTTCTTATTGTTAGGTGCTGTTAGTTACAAGGCACAGCCTAAATTCAGACGTTAAAATGCGCAAAAATGTGTACATTAGAATCAGAAATAAATGGTTATGTGTATGTGTGTGTTTACTGGTGTATATTATAGGTGGAGTTATTTTAAAAGTTTGGAAACAGTTATTCTAAATGCCTTAAAGATAAGCCCAGGCAGGCTTCCCTGGTGGCGCAGTGGTTGAGAGTCCGCCTGCTGATGCAGGGGACATGGGTTCATGCCCCGGTCCGGGAGGATCCCACGTGCCGCGGAGCGGCTGGGCCCGTGAGCCATGGCCGCTGGGCCTGCGTGACCGGAACCTGTGCTCCGCAACGGGAGAGGCCACAACAGTGAGAGGCCCGCGTACAGCAAAAAAAAAAAAAAAAAAAAAAGTTAAGCCCAAACTTCCTGTTTGCGATGATCCTATCGCAAATGCCCAGATGGCTGTTTCAGTTAATCTTGGAGATTCATGGTTCACCTATCTCCCCTTTCCTGTTTGGCCCGAGTAAAGGAAGCTCACATCTAAGTAGGCAAATGTGGTGTCAATGTAAATGCTGCCTGTTTTAAACAAGGTACATTGTAGACTGTTAGGGGTGTAACAAATGGTAAAGGAAAAAAATATTTTGGCTACTTGGGATTAATTTAAATGGACCATGGGAAGATTCAAGTGCCCCTAAATGACACGATTGTTTTGGGGCTTTGTACTTTCACATCTGATATTATCACATCTTCCAAGGTCAGAATTCAGGGTAATGCTTTTCCTTCGTTCAGGTGGAGGCAAACTGTTTTCCGTAAAAGCCAGATAGTAAATACTTTAGGCTTTGCGGGCCATATGGTCTCTGTCATAGCTATTCACCCCTGCTGTTGTAGTGTGAAAGCAGTTGTAGAAAATACATACACAAGCAAGTGTGGCTGTGTTGCACTGAAGTTTGAGTTTTATATAATTTTCACACATCACGAAACGTTTTTCTTTTAAAAAATGTAAAAACCGTTCTGAGCCCTCAGGCCATACAAAAAAACAGGCAGCGGGCCAGGTTTGGCCCATATCGTTCACAGACCCCAGCCTTCGTGGCAATTTAAGCTGAGTTTTCTAGGTGTTTGTAGGACGACTATTTGAACCATCCCAAGGGATTTAATAACCCTACTTAGGGCCTGCATAGAGCTTTCCCCTCCTGCAAGTGGAATGGCAAAGAGCAGCACCTAATCTTTTGGTCCTTTTTATAAGGATATTTTTTTTCCTGAGAAAGTTTTCATTCTCCCGTATTTATTATTTTGCCAGTAGTTCTAAATCCAGCTTATATTTAACAAACTATAGTGGAAATCAATAAGAGAATAATTCACTTGCAAAATAGTTGCTAACGTGTTGAAAAACCGCAGCTAAAGCTCTTATGCAAAGATAAGAAACTATCTTTTATACAAAGATCCATTCTATAAAGTCCTGTTTTAGTTTACTGCCAGAAAAAAAGTAACACACACACACACCCCCCTTACTTACCTCTTTCCCTCTCTCTCTCTATACTTATTTGTCAAAATATGTATATACGTATCCATCCATCCATATATAGAAATAAAAACTTGATAACCCCCAAAATCTCTATTTTGCCTTGTTTCTGGGTCATTTTAACATTCATTTGTCTTATTTTGTATCCTGATCAATACAGCAAGCCATCTCATCCTTTCACAAATGTATGGAATAAAATTCAGATTTGTTGAGCCTTAGTGCCTGCCGTGTACTGTGCTAATAATAAGCACATAACTTGGGCTTATTCATTTCATTAACCTTGTGAGACAGACTGGTCTCGTCCCCATTTACAGATGAGGAAGCTGAGGCTTAAAGAAGTGACTGGCCCCAAGGCCTCCAAGTTGGGAATTTTGTCGGCCCACACGGTTGACTCCACAGTCCATGGCTGCTACCCCAGGGCACCCCAGTCTTCTCAACATGGTGGCAAACAGAAAACTGCAGCATTTATATGGCACACTGTTGTGAATGGACACCGGTTGAGAAGCTCTGCACTTCGCCATGGAAGAAAAACTCTGTTTATCAGACTCCTCCCCTAGCACATAAGCTGTCTGCTGGCTCGGACCTTACAAGTGTCAGTGGTGTGGTATCCTCAGTGCCTGGTACATAGTACGACCAGCATTTGTTGATGAAATGAATGAACAGTATTTAACAAATCATTTGTCTTGCTCTTTTTTTTTTTTTTTACTGACTTGAAGGAAGTAGCTTAGATTTTGTGACCCAGATCAGCTCGGTGCCCATGTCCCCAGTCATCCTGTGGTCATCTCCAGAGAGGATCCCACTGCAGAGCTCACTCCATTTCTTCCGTATCTGCTTCTTTTCTTAGATTCTAGTGAATGGTAGCAATGTCCACTTAATCACCCAAGCCTGTAACTGAGGGGTCATCTTTAAACTTGTTAGAGTTAGGCTTTTAGCCTCTAGCCTTGAACTCTACTTTCTCTTCGGTTTTTTCTCTCTGTTGCTGTCAGAGGATCTAAAACATAAATCTGGTTTTGTCATCCCTGGATTTAAAAGTCTTCAGGGGCTCTGCTGTTGATAACTTTAGCAGTTCTCGACTGTGATGTCACTCCACTTTGCTCTATGACAGTCATTTGTGACTTGTGGGGTAGTATTTAAAATCTCAGTTTACCAACGGTTTGCTTTTTCTTTGTCCTTTGAATAAATAAGGACAGCTTTAGGATTATCCCTGTAACAACATCAGTCTCAGCTATGCAGTCTTGCGTTCTGATATTTTCTTGAGGCCAGAGAAGGGAGTGGAGTGATAACTTCATCCTGCCAAGTTCATCTTAATTGTGAAGCAGCTTTGAGGGACTGTTACTGATTGTGTTATCAACAGTCGTGGGTCTCGTGAGCTATTGTGCTCTCATGAATACTGTGCCCCTTGCTTCCTACCCACTGCCCCACAAAGGAGCCAAAAAAAAAAAGGAAAAAGACGTCTCCATTTATAGTGGTATTTTTTTTTAATAAACTTATTTATTTATTTTTGGCTGTGTTAGGTCTTTGTTGCCATGCGTGGGCTTTCTCTGGTTGCAGTGGGCAGGGGCTGCTCTTTGTTGCAGTGCGCAGGCTTCTCACTGTCGTGGCTTCTCTTGTTGTGGAGCACAGGCTCTAGGCGCACGGGCTTCAGTAGTTGTGGCACGTGGGCTCAGTAGTTGTAGCTTGCGGGCTCTAGAGCGCAGGCTCAGTAGTTGTGGCGCACGGGCTTAGTTGCTCCGCAGCATGTGGGATGTTCCCGGACCAGGGCTCGAACCTGTGTCCCTTGCATTGGCAGGCAGATTCTTAACCACTGCGCCACCAGGGAAGCCCTATAGTGGTATTTTATTTGTCCATGCTTTAGGGGGAGAGAACGGCAACTGGTTTTGTAAAAACACACCTGTGTATGCCCACAGGAGGCTCTGACACATGAACATCACCAAAGCTCCCATCCCCCTCACGCTGGGGAGGACGACTGGTTGTTAAAGAAGAAATTTTCACTTCCTGGTACTGCTTGCAAGCCTGGCTGGGATCTCGCCTGTTGTTCCAGGCTCATCCCTTGTAATCCCGACTCACGCACCCAGGTCTCTAACTAAAGCAAACCACCTACACCTTTGCAGGTGTTTCTCGGTCTCTTGGGACAGTTCACGTGCGCTCTCCCCCACTCCTGGGATGGGCATCCTCCAGCCTTCCATCTCCGCCTCCCCGGCAGCTGGCACAACAGCTGCCCTCTGGGGGCTGCTCGGGTGTCCTGGGGTGAGGAGTGAATGGACGGACATGGTGTTTCAACCACACTCACTTTGGCTTTTAGAACTATAACTATGTGAGAGGTGCCCACTGCTCCGCAGACCTGCAGCCTGCGGTAGAAATGGTGTCCACTTTGTCTCCTTTCTCATCATGCAGTTACTTTTGTTAAGGAAGAGTTAGGCTCAGAGCAGCTTAAGTGGTTAGCCTCTTACACTTCCTGCAGCCACCTGAGAGGGAAGAGGAACTCCTTTTCTGACCCACAGGAATCAATTTGTGAGTAGTGTTTACTGGTGTCGCTTCCTTAAGGAAGGTGTGTAGTTGAACTAGTTGGACAGTCATACCGCGGTTGTTATCTCGCTGCAGTTGGGGAATTGCTGCCGTTTACTGAGCGCTCAAGTGCTCAGCCTGTACTTAGTGCATTAGGTATGGCGCCTCCCTTACATCCTTAACAGTCTTTTGAGGAGTATCCATCGTGGTCTCCATTTTATAAGTGTGGAAGCTGACGTTCAGGTAGATTTACTAACTTTCTCAGGACCCCAGGGTTGCTACGTCCCAGCTGGAATTTGAACCCATGTCTCATTTCAGTTTGACTCCCCCCACCCCATATTGCCTCTAGAATTTGACCGTGGCCATAGAGCTGAAATGATAGGACTCAAATTTGGACACACCTCTGTCTAAAAACCAGTACTAAGAAAGGACTATGGAAGTGTAAGAGTCTTGCCTTTTAGAAACTTTTTGGAGAGGAGAAAGGTAAATGTTTACAAGACCGTTAATAATAGTACAAGACAGCATATAATTTAATTGATAAGCCAGCTATGTAAGTGCTTTAAGAGAGTGGTTTTGTGTCTGAGTTCAGAGTGCTGTACTGTAGTTACTGCCATTTCTAGTGTTACGACTTCATGTTATCTATAAAGAATATGGAAATATCTAACTGGTGTTTTTATTTAAAAAATTAATTTGTCATACTGCAATTGCACAGCATAACTCCGAGGAGAAGAGAGTAATCGAGGCTAGACTATTTCAGATCTCCATGTTGGAAGTGATTTTAACATGAGCTTGGGGTTGTTTGGGCTTTGTACGGAGTGACATACAAAGAAAGAAGAACATTTGAGGAGGGAAAAATCATAGGGAAAAGGAGTCAGATTGGTAATGAACTTGCCGTGCTAGGGAGTCATGGAAATAAATGAGACAGGAGAGAGCCAGACACTGGCTCTGGGCATGAGTGGCGTGAAGAGCAGGTATCCTGGGGGCCCCTCGTGGCATCGTAGTTCTCTAGTTTCCATTGGTATTTGGGGCACCCTAGATCGGGTGGGGTCTCACAGGTCTGGAGGAGAGTCTCAAGCAGGCAAGGGGCCAGGTCCTGACCAGCTGCTCCGTGAAAACACGTTTCACCTCCTAGGCAGGGACCTCCATCTGCGAGGCGCTCCCTGGCTGCTTTGTTAGCGTCTCAACTGCCCGAGTCCAGCCCCCACCACCCCTCCCGGTGTAGAGAGGGGCATCTTGGGCAAGTTAGGAGCGTTTTCCAGACCCCTGCAGGGGCTCACGGCGAACACACATGTCACCCACCAGCCAAGAAGCAAGAGGAATGAGGTAGCTATGAGCCTGCCCACCGCCCTCAGGTTGAAAGTTGCCCCTTGATGACTGACTTCTTTCCTTCAAGACTGCCATGATTATTCTTTTATTTTTAAAATATCACTTTTATTTTTAACACAGCATTACATGTACATAGCTAAAAATCATGCTAGTGAAAGATTTATTTTTCTCCCTCTTTTTTTGCCTCGCACCTTGCAGGATCTTAGTTCTCTGACCAGGGATTGAACCCGGGCCCTCAGCAGTGCAAGCGCTGAGTCCTAACCGCTGAACTGCCAGGGAATTCCCAAGATTTATTTCTCAGTGGTCCTCTGCCATTCTCGTGACTATCCTCCACTTTTCACCCCAGCTGTAAACACCGTCAACTCTTACTTGTTTCTTGTATTTACCTCCATTACCTACATATTTTATTTTATTTATTTTTTCTTTTTTTTGCGGTACGGGGGCCTCTCACTGTTGTGGCCTCTCCTGCCGCGGAGCACAGGCTCCGGACGCGCAGGCTCAGTGGCCATGGCTCACGGGCCCAGCCGCTCCACGGCACGTGGGATCTTCCCGGACCGGGGCACGAACCCGCGTCCCCTGCATCGGCAGGCGGACTCTCAACCACTGCACCACCAGGGAAGCCCTACCTACATATTTTAAAATAATATGTCTGTGTTACTAATTTTTCGATGATCAATTTGAGATACCTTTTGACTTCCCGGTGTTGAATAGAATTGAACTTTTACTCTCCTCCCCGTATTCTCCACTGCCTTCATCCACCTAATACAGTCACATCAGATTTTTTGGTTACATCACCAGTTAATGTTTACCTTGATTATGTGACTATTGTTCCGTGCACAGCTCTGTCATGTACATTCCCTTTCTTGTACAATTTTTGTTTTTCTCCAGCAGACATTTGCCTTGTTTTTTCAGCTGCCAAGTGTTTGACCTTTTACCTCACCCCGATCTCCCAGGTCTGTCAATTACCTATCAATGCTTTCCAAATGTTTGACTCTGTGAGATAACCGGTCAGTCCTCGTTCTTTGCTGGAGCTTCTCCTGCTCCAAGGTGGATGAGGTGCCACACAGCTGTCATCCTGGGCCTTGATTTCATTTTAACTTACCTCACCCTTATTAGGATGCGGGGCCAGCGGACAGACTTCTGGTGCAATTTACCTTGTGCCCTGTACTGCCCTCCCCCCCACCCCCCAGTCCTGGACCCCAGAAACTCTGGATGGCTCTTTGAGAATCTAATGAGAGCTCTGAACACCCTCCCCTGGAAAATAAATGCACACACGTAAAATCTGGCACATAATTTTGTGAATGTCTGAAGACATTTATGTGACTTACATGTAATGTAGTCCTAGCAAACTGTACAATTCCAAATAAGCCTTTAGTGCCTTAACTCTGATATTACAGTAAAACTCTAACCATAGGATCCAAACATTTCTTATTTTTCCCAATAAGTAGTTCTTTCCTCTTGAGCGTTTTATTATTTCCTACTATTTGATGGAATTAGTTTTCCAAATTTTAATGGCTTGCAGATTTATGGCCAGTTGGAATCACTTCTAGTCCAGGGTATTACATTTTGCAGCCTTTGATGTTAATTTATTTGTCCCTCCAACTGTTCTGTGTGTTGATGTAGCTGGGAATGAAGTTTCCCTCGAATATTTGTTGAATTGAATTGAAATGAATGCTGAGCTGCTCTCCCAGCAGCGCACGTCACCTAGCATAAGAGCTCCTAAGAGATACTATATATAGATGGATGCTAATCTTCCTAACGAACAGATGCCCTTCTGGGGTCATTGACAAGAGGGATTTTCCATCTGTGTGGAAGAGAGTTCCACCATCAGTCACTCTGTGGTTGAGATCCTATTAAGACAAACTCCAAGGGTCTGTACTTCGATTAGAGTTTTGGTTGTATTGAATATTGCTTGAAGTAAAGTGGTGCGTGGCTGAGATATATAACGCATTTGTGTTTATCGACTCATTGAGTAGCTGCCGTTTACCAGACAGCAAAGGAGAACATGACCTATAATTTTAGTCCTCAGAGATTATTTTTTGGTCATTCATTGTTTTATTTTATTTATTTATTTTTTTGGCTGTGTTGGGTCTTCGTTGCTGTGCATGGGCTTTCTCTAGTTGTGGCGAGTAGGGGCTACTCTTCGTTGCGGTGCACGGGCTTCTCATTGCGGTGGCTTCTTTGGTTGCGGAGCACGGGCTTTAGGTGCTTGGGCTCAGTCGTTGTGGCTCGTGGGCTCTAGAGCGCAGACTCAGTAGCTGTGGCACACAGGCTTAGTTGCTTCGTGGCATGTGGGATCTTCCAGGACCAGGGATCGAAACCATGTGCTCTGCATTGGCAGGTGATTTCTTAACCACTGTGCCACCAGGGAAGGTCCTGGTCATTCATTGTGAATGATTAAAGTTCTTAAAATAAAAAACTGGGCTTAAATAAATGCCAGCTTCTAAAAATGTCAAAATCATTGTGTTTTACTTTATTTTTTTTATTTTTATTTTTATTTTTTTCGGTACGTGGGCCTCTCACTGTTGTGGCCTCTCCCGTTGCGGAGCACAAGCTCCGGACGCGCAGGCTCAGCGGCCACGGCTCACGGGCCCAGCCGCTCCGCGGCATGTGGGATCCTCCCGGACCGGGGCACAAACCCGTGTCCCCTGCATCGGCAGGCGGACTCTCAACCACTGCACCACCAGGGAAGACCAAAATCATTGTGTTTTAATCAGTTTTGTATGGCATCTTCTATCTTAATTGACCCTATAGTTATTTTCTCCGATTTCCAAGTACTTCATTGATATTAGAAGAAAAGGACAGTAGCAAGTGTTTTTAGTCAGTATTAACAGACTGTAAGACAAACAGTATGGCAATCCTGACTTCACCAACCCTTCCTTGAAATCATCATTAAAAATTAACATCATTTAGATAATAAAAAAAGATGACACCGTCACTTTAGAATTTAAAACCAATTCCGTTTGGAGAACTTTTCATTGAAAGTAGTTCAGAGAACTTCCCTGGTTGTGTAGTGGTTAAGAATCCACCTGCCAACGCAGGGGACACAGGTTTGAGCCCTGGTCCGGGAAGAACCCATATGCTGCGGAGCAGCTAAGCCCATGCACCAGAACTACTGAGCCTGCACTCTAGAGCCCACGAGCCACAACTGCTGAGCCCGTATGCCACAACTACTGAAACCTACGCACCTAGAGCCCGTGCTCTGCAACAAGAGAAGCCACCGCAATGAGAAGCCCGCGCACCACAGCGAAGAGTAGCCCCCGCTCGCCGCAACTAGAGAAAGCCCATGTGCAGCAACGAAGACCCAACACAGCCAAAAATAAATTAATTAATTAATTAAATTAAAAAATAATAAAAGTAGTTCAAGGAGCATGAAGTGCTCTGTGAAGAGTATTTTTATGGTCAGCATTTAGTATGTGGTAATGGGGAGGTGAAGACAGGCCTGAGAGTGTCAGAATCTTAGTGAAAGGAGAATGTCTTCACCAGGCATCTTGACTTTGGTTAAAGGGTCCAAGGCAATAGAATATTTGAGAGAAAAAGCCATTAGGATGTTAATGATTCGAAATGAAACTTTAAAACAAGTTTGAAAATAAATAGCCAAGCCTACCGTGAAAATAAGTTTTTAACAAGCGAAAGGCAAATGTGCAGGACTTTTTTCTTCTTTTTAAAGAAAATTTTGTGTTTAATCATCTGTGAACATTTTGGAGAATTTGAGTGTTACGTTTTGCTCAGGGAAAAAAATAAATTGGATGTGATGGCTGATTTCACCCCCTTTTAAGTAGCTCCACTGTGCTTCAGGGTCACTTCTCCAAGGATAATGACAGATAGGAATCAGCTATTTGTTCAGTGAGGTTGGGGAGCATAATGCTGACACTCAGTCATGCAAAATCGAATGTTTCTCTTGCTGATCACAGCTCTTTCTGCTGGTTATGAGTTACCGCATCTAACGTGCGCACACATGGGTGCTGGAGGCTCAGTCCTTGAGTCAGATGTGCAGACGCAGAGGCCAGGGCTGTGGCTTTGGTGTAGAGAATACACTTTGTTCCTCAGCTCGAGCTGGGACTTGTAGGCTTCCTAGTGGAGACACTGCTGCCAAAGACTGGAAAAGCTCCTTAAGGTGGACTCAAGGCCCTCTCCATGTCCTGGCCTTTGCCTGTCTTTCCCGCCTCTTCTACACCACGTTCTCCCCGAAGCATTCACATCACAACCCCTCGGTTCCCAGAAGGAGCTCTCCCTCCAGCTTCCCTCCTTTTGCCTGTGCTCCTGCCTCCCCACCTGCAGTGTTGTCCTCTTTCCTCTCTGCCTGATTCAACGTGTCCTCCTGAGGACCGTCCCTGCCCTCCGGCCCAAATCAGTTGTCCCTGTCTGTGCTTTCACATCTCATCTACCCCCACAAGTTGATCATGCTCAGTCTTAACCATTGCGCCCATCTCTGCCCTCTCCAGGGTGTGAGTTCCTCAGCAGACAGCGAGGTGTGTTCCGGTGTGTGTGGGCACGACCCAGCGCCCTCTGCGTCCTCGGTAGGTGCTGACCTGTTGGGTGCAGAGCATATGGTTTCGTTCTGTGGGGAGCACACAGGAATGCTTCCTGGTCTTGGACTGGCGTCCTGTACTGAACGTGCCCTGGATGCTCCTTCCATTCTAGCACCACCAGCAGCCAAACATTGGCCCTGACTCTGATTGGGTAACGCCTGATACGAAGGACTCGGGACACGGGGGCAGCATCACCGCCACTTCGGGGAGCTATTCTCAGGCCCGTTGGCGTCCTCGTGTCTTGCTGAGCCAGTTACCCGCTTCCTGCTGTGCAGGTCCCACGTTCGCAGGTCGGCCTGCTTGGAGCTGGCCTTGTGACAGTCTCCCCTTTGCCAGCCACCCCGCCATCTGGCCTTGTGGGCAGAGTGCTCTGGAGGAGGCCAGTGTTTTCTTCCCCGGTCTGTGTGTGCAGTACAGCATCCGGATCTTGCTGGCCGCGGCCCCCGGGGCAGCGGCACCGGCACTCCCTCTTCCTGACGGCCTTCCCAGCGCACCCCCATCTCAGGCAGTTTCCAGGGCAGGTGGTACCCCCCTCTCCCCGTGAACAGCACCTCTGCAGCCGTGTCTCAGCAGGTGGTTCACTAGCTTGGCCTGAAACGTTTCTACCATCCAGTGGGTTGAGCCAACAGTGTCTGATTCCCAGCCTTAGGGAGGCGAACCCTTTCCATGTTTGCTCCTTTCTTGAGTACCCTCGCTCAGCACTAATATCTCTTTTTTCCCCCTTAGTTAGTTCTCCATACCTCCAATCCCCTGTTAATAATTCTTTTTTAAACTTTCTCTGTTCAAACCACTGGGTGGTTTCTGTCTCCTGATTGGACCCTAACCATGCAGATGCCCCCTGCCTAGAATGCCGGGCTCCATCCCTGCCCCAGCACCAACCGTCCAGTCTCCAAGGGCCAGCCTAAATGATACCTCACTCATTTATGTGACTGACATCTTCTGAGTTCCAGCTAGTACATAGGCCCTGGGCCCAATCCTGGGGTTAAGTAAGACAGGGCTTTAGCCCGACAGGAGCTGTAAGACTGGAAGAAGAGAAAACTAAGTAGTGAACTGTGTTGAGTTAGAGAGGGGGTGTGTGTGTGTGTATGGGGGGAGTAGTGTAGGACAAAAACTTAGAACAGAAACTTGAAAAGAGAATTTTAGTGTCCTCCCTAAAGGGATAAGTGAATGAAAAGTCATGAAATTGATAACCATTTACCACTTTAAGTAATGTCCATAATAGAAAAAGTAACAAAATGTGGTTTTGTTTTCCATTTCATTTGTTAATATTCTTTCTCCTTCCACAAAGCCCTTAAGCTGGGTGTTTTTTTGGTTTTGTTTTGTTTTTTAATTTATTTATTTAATTTATTTTATTTTTGGCTGCGTTGGGTCTTCATTGCTGTGCGTGGGCTTTCTCTAATTGCGGTGATCGGGGGCTACTCTTCGTTGTGGTGCGCAGGCTTCTCATTGCAGTGGCTCTCTTGTTGTGGAGCACAGGCTCTAGGCACGCGGGCTCTAGAGCGCAGGCTCAGTAGTTATGGCTCGCAGGCTTAGCTGCTCTGCGGCATGTGGGATCTTCCCAGACCAGGGCTCAAACCCGTGTCCCTTGCACTGGCAGGTGGATTCTTAACCACTGCACCACCAGGGAAGCCCGAGCTGAGTAAGGTCTTAACTCATCTCATCTCTGATTTCCTAAGGGCAGGAACTGTCACATAGTAGGTGTATAATAAATGTTAGTTGACTGAATAAAGGCTAATCATATCGAGTTGATATTCTCTCTGTTTTGGAGGAAGGAAGCCAAAGTCAGCCAACGTTTTTTTAGGTTGACGGTTCATAAACAATTACATGCAATTGTTTTTATACTTGAAATGTGAACAGAAACGTTATTAATCTACTTAATGCTGATACTTATTGGTTCCTCTCTAGCCGTTTACAGATAACATCTGCCGTGTCAGGTGTGTATCACACAGTATGTTAGGTATTTTATAGACCTCTAATTCTCAGCTATCCCAATTGTGCAGGCATAGATATTGAGGTTAGCTAACAACCTACCCATGGTGTTGCTGATCAGATGTGGCTGAGCCCTGCTTTGAGTCCAGGTTGGTACCAAAGCCCTTGTGTTTCCCAGTCCAGTGCTCAGGCATCAGCACGAGGGGCCCCTTGGTCAATCAGGCGCCTGCCCTATTTGAGTGTACACACGTACACATCACCCTGCAGCCTTTTTTCCTCTTCAGAGCCACCACCGCCTCCTTCCTTGTCCAAGAGGCACAGCCCTTTGGACCCGCCAGGCACTGTGACATCCAGGTACAAGTGGACACGGTTTGGAAAACTCAGAAAGGTCCAAAAGTCTCTTCCCTCTGCTTCTTTAAGGATTCAAAAAGTGTCTCATCAAAGTCTAGCCACTTGCTGGAAAATTGATATTGGTACAGGTTATAGGAAAAGTTCAATTAAAATTAAAGCTCAGGGGACTTCCCTGGTGGCGCAGTGGTTGAGAGTCCGCCTGCCGATGCAGGGGACACGGGTTCGTGCCCCGGTCCGGGAGGATCCCACATGCCGTGGAGCGGCTGGGCCCGTGAGCCATGGCCGCTGAGCCTGCACGTCCGGAGCCTGTGCTCCGCAACGGGAGAGGCCACAACAGTGATAGGCCCGCGTACTGAAAAAAAAAAAAGAAAAAAAATTAAAGCTCAGGGGAATGTGTGTGCACCTTTAAACACTAACCCTGTCTTTTCTTCTTCCCAGGTGCTCTTACCCCCGTATGATGATGCCACTGTGAATGGCGCCGCCAAGGAGCCGCCACCACCTTACGTGTCTGCCTAAGCCTGGAAGTGGGGCGTAGCTGAGAGCGACAGTTTGACTTGCATACATCAGAGCAATAGTTCTTCAATTTTACTTCTGAGACGAGCTCTCTGAGCTTATCTGTTGCTGAAATGCTACAATTTAAATTTTTAGATGTTAAGTTGAGACTCTGTAGTTTGAAACATATGCTTAGCTAGAGCACTGTGATAGAGTAACTGTAGAATTCTTTCTGTGCGAGTGCGGTGGGCTCCCCTAGGCTTTCCTCGGCATTGAAACTAGCCAACAATCCGGATGAACCTTCTGTCCGAGGAGTCTGTTGTACGTGCTGAGCCCCAGAGTTGAAGAATTTGTGACACTGTTCTCTCCGTTCCCTCCTTTCTCTTTTGAAAGCGTAAAATAAAATCAGAATTATGCAGTGCTTCTCTTAGGCCATTCCAGTGTATAGAACAAGCCCTTAGGAGAAGAGGAATCGTGTAAGGAGTCCAGATATACACATAAATAAAACAAGAATTTCCTTAGATCCTTTATGATTTAAATTCAGTGACAGTTTGGGTTCGCCGGTCAAGGATTTTGTCCACGGGCTAAATTGAGACCCTGTGTCAATTCCCGGCAGCGAGGACAGTCAGTCACCACCCTGGAGGCTGCTCTTGTGCACCCACCTCTGGGGTCACGGCGTGGAGTGTTAGAGGGGAACTGGTTGGTACTGTGTGGTATCAGGTTCTCCCTTTCTCGCAGTTTCCTTCCCATCCCCGCTCAGAGCCCCCTTTCACTTAGCGTTCTGTCCTAGCCTGACTCAGGGAGGACCTCCATCAGCCTTTGTCAAGTGGAATTGCTGATACGTATTTACCCAACAATCTGAAAAAAGGTTTTCTTCTCTCCCTGCAAGGCACATCCTACTACTTTGAACTTCTGAATACGCCTTGTCATCTTTTAAAATAAGTATAAAACGGTCTTCGGAAAGACGGGAGGTGGCAGGGGTGCTTCCTTGTGAAATGCCCTTATCTTGACTACCTGAATTTCAAGAGACTTTTATATATTCACGTGTTCAAAAGTCACAGCTCTTCTGTTTGTTCATTATTGAATGTGCTGTAAATGAAGCCATTTGCAATTAAAATGAGAGTTGCCCATATCCAGGAAAACCACCTTTTGATTCTGGTGATTGTGCCTGGGAACCCTTCTTGCCCAAGTGGGGCAAGAGGCCTAAGGAGGAGGTTTTATGGCTTGTCTCACACATATGTTTTTTTTTTTTTTTAATATTTCAGTGCTGGTAAAATCAGAGCATCTTAGGCCAAGAGAAATGGAGAGGAGCAGACACGAGCTTCCAGCATTCCCGACCCCGCCTCTGCCGAAGCTCTGCCAGCTCGGCTGCTTCGAATAGGATTGCTTTCTGTCCACAGTGCAGTTTTAATACGCTGTTCAGATTGTACTGTGTTCCAAGGGAGATTAAAATAAGAGTGGCTTTGGCTTGTTCCTGAACGGGTATTTCAGATAATTTGGAAATGTAGAATAAAATAAGAGGCAAGGGGGATGACTTTTATCCCTGAGAATCAGCCTCCGTCCTTTCTCTTGGTGTATCTCATTAGTATTCTTTGTAAACTCGACCTCGGAAATGCTGTTCCTTGAAGTTTTATACCCAGAAGATTAACACATGAAGGGCTGTTAGGTTTGGGGAAGGCCCGTCAGGTAGTTTCACTGATCCCTGTGGAAAGCACATAGGAAATCACAGTTATTTGCATGTTACTCCCCATGATTTTCCAGTGCTTTGCCTAATGCTTTTTTTACAATATGAAAAATGGCACATGGTCAGGTGGAGAAGAGTGCTGGTTTGGAGACTCTACGTAGGGTCCTCGGAGAGGCTCTTGTTCACGTGACACTCAGTAGCACCACAGACACCAGGATGTCACGATGCTGCTGGGCTTTCCTGACATACCAACCCAGGCGGAGCTCCAAAGCTGCCCCCGTACTTACCTCTACGCGGTAAGCAATTGTCTTCCTGTCTGCACTATGGAGAGGTTGTGATGCTTGGATTAAAATGACCCCCCCAGAGCACACTCAGCAATTCGCTGTGTCCTTGTCATTGCCAATCCAGATATATACCTCTCTTGTAAATGTGTTTTAAACCCCACTTTAATATCCTGCTCCTTTCTTCTATTTTGTTGTCTACAGAGAAACAAAACAGTCAATTACCTCAATTGCTCTCGTGCCTGTATACTTCCTGGTCACTTGTCTGAGGGTTCCTGGGGGTTTTCATCTTGACCCCCCAAAACCCTATTTTGAGGTCATGGACATTCAGTCCAGCACCACCAGGTGTGCAAGTGGGCCCACTGATAAGCAGCCCCGTGGGAGGGTTTGAAGTCTGTTTGCTGGACAGAGAGAAGAGGAAAACACATCTTTCGGCTTAATGGGGTCTGGCCACCCTAGAAACCAAGCTTCCGTTGCACAGGCCGGTCAGGTTTCCAGAATGGCACAACACATGGAAGTTTTCAGGCCAACAGACTAGTCACTCCCCTTCCTGCACCTTCTTCCTACATAAACACATGTGCCGCATCTCCCCTGCGTCTGTCCTTGTCCCTGCCCCACCCTATCCTGTTGTCCCACAGGTTGCCTGACACTTTCCCCTCCCTTTCTCCCCCCATTTTTGTTTTTTAACTCTCTTCTGGCCCCAAACAAACGTTTGTTTAGTTTGACTGCTAAACTGAACCACACCTCATTGCATTTGTCTTTCCACCCTCAGTTTGTTAAGCAACAGTACTTCTCAGTAATGTTCTCAATAGACCACCTTTAGAGACTGTAACCATTAAAGTTTTCTCCATAGAGGGGATATATTGTATTTGAAATGGTCACCATTGGAGAAAAAATCCTGCTGTGCAAATGGAGCTTTTGTGATAGAGGAAAACCGATGAGACTATAAAAACACTATTTCCATTTAAAAAGAAAAGATACGGCAGCTTTTGCAGCCGGTCTGGAAACGGACCTAAATGTTACTAAGTAACATTGCTTCTGGTCACATAGGCAGACTCCTATGTTCTGGAGGGGAGAGGGCAGATGTAACTCATGCCAAAGGACTGCCTGCTAAATTGAGCCATTTCAATACCAGAAGTAGTGCCTGCTGCTGTGTAGAATGAGTTTTGGCCAGCTCGCATGTATGTCCTAAAAGGGAAGGAAAAAGGAGGCATTGCAAGGATGTCTCCACACCCATGGAATTCACTTAAAGTGTTTTTGCACGCTGGCCAGGTTTTCTGTCAGATGACTGGTGTATGGAAGCCAGCCACATCTGCGACCTTCTGCCCAGAAGCCCACGCATTCCTACCGCTGACTGGTGTGTGGAGACAGCAGAAGAGAGAAACTGTCACCTGGCCAACCCAGAAGAATTTACCTCAAAGCAAAACTCTCGGCTCTCTACACCCATCAATATGACCCTAGTTGGCAAAACAGCTGCTGCTTCAGAATGAAGAGTTTGGCTCAAAACAGCACAATGGACTAAGGTTTTATTTATTTTATCCCATCTAAAACTTTACACATACTTTTTAAAAAGCCATTGGCAGTACAAACAAAACAAGTTTTAAGTAAACTTATTAAGATGGGAACCTCTTCAACTCAGCAAATATATATATTCCTTGGTGTGTGTCAAGATGTCCAGGGTATATTGTTGCAATAAAGAGAGTTTGGAGAGGAACTGTGTGACCCGGGTAGATTGGGCGTAATTAGCCAGCATCAAGGGACTGAGCCAGTTTCTCAGGAAAGCCTAGGAGGGAATGTGCTGTCAGATTTTCTGCTAGTCACAGCTCAGTGCTGCGGCGTATCAGCTCCCCCTATGAAAAGCCATATGCAACAACAGCTCCTGGATTCCTGGGACCCTGAATTTGGGGCATCCAACCTAGACCTTTTGAAGAGCTGATGAGGCTCCCATCTGTGGCCTCTCCACCTAAGGAAACTCCAGCTCTGGGGAAACGAAGGAACATTGGGTCTGCTCTCTGTGCGACGCACACAGCACAAAGGACACTGTCTTGTGTGGTGGCCTTTGTGTGATGTCACTTTTCCCCCAGTATTCATTTTAGCTAAACAAATGTATCTTTATTTCACTATTGTAGTTTTGCAAGATCTTCCTTCAGTTCTTTCAACGTTAGGTCTTTTTTTTTTTTGCGGTACGCGGGCCTCTCACTATTGTGGCCTCTCCCGTTGCGGAGCACAGGCTCTGGACGCGCAGGCTTAGCGGCCATGGCTCACGGGCCCAGCCGCTCCACGGCATGTGCGATCTTCCCGGACCGGGGCACGAACCCGTGTCCCCTGCATTGGCAGGCGGACTCTCAACCACTGCGCCACCAGGGAAGCCCCTAGGGTGGATTTTTTTACTTGAGGTTTATATCACAAGTAAAGCTGTCAATTTTCTGTTTAATTAGGCTGAATCGTGTTCTGTGAATATCAGCTTTTAATTCTTATCATAAAGAATTTATTCAGCTGTGGTGACCTAAGTGGGAAGGAAATCCAAAAAAGAGGGGATATATGTATACGTATTGCTGATTCACTTTGCTGTACAGTAGAAACTAACACAATATACTCCAATAAAAATTTTTTTAAAAAAAGAATTTATTCAGGTAGGAAGAAATCAACTGAGGTGGGCCTCTTAGAGTGGTTAATTGTTTTAAGTGAGCAGTTTTCTTCTGAGGAAATTAGGCACCATTTTAAACTGCACTGATTTATCTTTAGGAAGAATATGTACAGTAAGTTTTCAAGCATCATAAGGGAGTAGAACAGTGATGTAATGTGTCTGCATTACCTTGGAGGAATAGTTGGGGCCGTGAGACCCAACTGCCTTCATTGTCCCCGCCCCAGAAGGCCTATCTCACGGTGTCTGTTTTCACGCCTCTCAAGTAGAGGCAGACTAGAGCAGCCCTCTCCCATGCGGCTGTAGGCTTTCTCCCACCCTGTGAGGTTAACGCACTAAATCATCTGTGTCCCTGAGAGCCAACTTCCTTAAACGTCTTAGTAGTGAATCCAGGTCTGACTCGGGCATCAGGAAACATTATAAATTTGTGGGTTTTTAAAAAATTACATAAGGGAATTCCCTGGCAGTCCAGTGGTTAGTACTCAGCACTTTCACTGCAGTGGCCCAGGTTCAATCCCTGGTCGGGGAACTAAGATCCTGGAAGCTGCGTGGCGCAGCCAAAAAATAAATTTAGGGCTTCCCTGGTGGCACAGTGGTTGGGAGTCCGCCTGCCGATGCAGGGGACACGGGTTCGTGCCCCGGTCCGGGAAGATCCCACATGCCGCGGAGCAGCTGGGCCCGTGAGCCATGGCCGCTGGGCCTGCGCGTCCGGAGCCTGTGCTCCGCAACGGGAGAGGCCACAGCAGTGAGAGGCCCGCGTACCGCAAAAAATAAATAAATAAATTAATTTAAAAGATAAAAATAAAAAAGGACATAAGTAATGTATTGCAAGAAAAAATAGAAAATAAAGCCAGTAACATCCTTTGGGTCTCACCTTGAAAGTCACTTCCTTCTGGAAGCCTTCTATGACCCACTAGTTTGGAAGAGATTCATTTTATGTTGTCCCATAACAGAGCATACCATAGCATACCAGTCAAGGCTCATTTTACACTCTGGTTCCTGTGGCTTCTCTCTTCTGTAATCTCCCAATAGATAAGAAACTCAGACAGAAGCTGTGTCTGTTCCTTCCCCAGCACCTGGCACTTGTTTGGCACATAGAACGAACTCAAAAAAAGTTACTAGAATAGGAATAAAATAAGCATGAGAGGAATTAAAACCACCTGTAACCCCACCCATGGTTATTGTGACTGATTCTTAAACAACAACTCAGTGGGGCTCAAGCTCCACAGAGACCCCTTCTCCCAGAAGAGCCCACTGGAGAAAAGCAAAAATCTCATTCCTGTAGACTGTGCAAGGGAGCAAAGGGAGGTCTCTCCTCCATAGACCCTACGAGCGTGTCTACTGTGGGGCGGGGGTGCCTTGACTTCCTAGAAGTTGTAAAGGTGATAGGCAAAACTCAGCAACACGGTAATAGAAGGATTGATCTCTGCAGGAAAATTAAAGGACAGCTAAGACGAGGGGCTAGCTGATGCTCTGCCACAATTTGCAATCAAAAGGAAATGACATTCTTAGCTCTATTCTTGTGATCAAGTGCCTTTTATGTGAGCCTAATTCAGTAGGGCTGAATTCAGTAGGGCTCTGAATGAAAAATTAAATTGCTAGATGTGCCTCTCCCTTGAACTTTCTCTTTTCCCTTTCCTAGTAGATCAATGTATTGTTAAAACAATCAGTGACCAGGACTTCACTGGTGGCGCAGTGGTTAAGAATCCGCCTGCCAAGGCAGGGGGCGTGGGTTCAATCCCTGGTCCGGGAAGATCCCCCATGCCACGGAGCAACTAAGCCCATGAGCCAGTACAGCTGATGTGTTCTTCAACTTCCTGGGCACTTCAGATTTAAATAGAACCCCTGAAAGGCTGTATGTGATAAAGCATGTTTGTCTTGCAGCCTTTACAAGAGTATCTCAAGCAACAGTAAAGCCGTGCGCATTTCTCTGTGGTGGGGACCACGGACACTAGTCCAGAAGTCCCCACCAGCAGGTAAGTCCTGCAGTGGAAAGTAATTATCAGAGGAGGAGCGTGAACTCCAGAAAAGGTGCTGAGGAGTGGGGCAAGAAGCCCCCTGCCCATGTGTGAGAGACCTGGTTCCAGGAAGGAGAGTGTTTCAAGCAAGGTGTGCAAACATGGAAGAGAAGCAGTCTGATTCAAAAAGAGACTAAACGTGTTTGCATGAGGACTCGGAACTAAAACCCGCCCTCTTCTCATAAACCAAAACGTATTAAGATGTAATCCACATGCCATAGAATTGTATGATTTAACGGTTCTTAATATTATTCACTGTCATGCAACCATCACCACTATCAGTTTTAGAACATTTCCATTAACCCCCAAAGAAACTCCACACCCATAAATAGTCACTCCCCCTTCTCCCCCCAGACTTCTCAGCTCCATGGGTAGTCTGGAGCTAACGGTGAAGCACTGAGGGTCTGCACCCTCTCATTAGGCCTGGCCAGGGATGCTGAGCTGTCTTAAAACTTGCTCTAGCTAAAAGAAACTCTCAGCTCTTTCACACTTTGGTTATTGCATCTTCTTTTCTACATGTTTTTGTTCAGAGCTAGTGTACATATAGCCAGTAATGTTCTGGCACTTTCTATACTTGGGAATTGCTTTGTCAATTCTTGTTTTAAATGAGTCAAGACATTTCCATTGCTTCTTTTCAGAGAGTGCTCTACCAACAAAACATTGTTCACTTCATTGCATTACATCTTATTTTTCTCCATCTTATGATTTATTGTGGCTCTCAGCAGTTCACTGCCTTATTCCTTATTCTTTCCACTGGACCATCTGTAGCATTTCCCCTTCTGTTGGATCCCGGTAATAACCATGTTCCAGTTATTTTCTTCAGCAAGAGAGAACGTGGAAAAGCCACGTTCTTTCTTCTGATATTTTTGTTATTCTTGAGTTTATTGAGCTTTGCCAGAATGCTGGAAGATTTTATAGGACAGATACACATACTCATTGCCCAAGTATCTTGCAGTCTGATTTAACACCAGGCAACCGATGCAGACAGAGACTCAGTAATGGCGTGGCGAGAAGGCAGTTAGCTGAGTGTCACAGGAATGAGGCTACTGGCTTCTAATAGCAGATGGCTCTTTGCCAATTCCTGGGCTTCAGGAGGCAAGAAGCAGCAGTCTGCGTTGCTGAGTGATGCTTCCACACATAGCAGGTCCATCCTCCACTTCCAAAGTGGAAACTAGTCTCCAGGGAGACGGGCAGTGTTTCAGCCTTGTCAATATCCAAGAAAACGAGTCAGATTCCGTTCAATCTTGCCCAGGTTTTAAGGCTCCCCACTCCATCCTATTATCTCATACCTGATAAGTAGCATCATCAGCCTGATTCCACAAAAACCACTCTAACCTCCAGGTTTAAGGCCACAGCAGCTCAGTCTCTTCCCCAGCATGGCATAAGGAAGATGTGTAAACAAGTTAAGGTGTGGATAACATAAAAACATTTGAATCCTCTTTCCAAGGTGGGGTCATATGTTTATTTAGAAATCATTTCACTTGGGATGATGGTGCCGTCAGCTAGCCTGTCCTCAGGGGGACCTCTGACACGGAACTAGCTGTCCACATTGATGGGGCATCTGGAAGGAAGCACTGCCCCATGTCAGAGGGTTCCTTACGCAAGGCTGGAGGCCCCCCTCTCTACCTTATCTCCTGTTCTGACCAACTGGCAGGTGCCCCAAAGGAATGACAGCTCCTCTCCCAGGTGAGACATCCTGCCCTTCTGCTTGAGTGGGACAGGGACGGGCTCCAGGAGTTTACATGTGACTCAAACATCATCAGTCACCTAGAGAAACACGGTGCGAGTGAGGTGACATTGCAATTTTAGATTCTTCCTCATTTGTGTTCCGTGGAGCTGCCCGTTGTGGCCCTATCTTGTCAATAAAATTGGTGTTTCTAGGGCTTTCCTGGTGGCGCAGTGGTTGAGAGTCCGTCTGCCGATGCAGGGGACACGGGTTCGTGCCCCGGTCCAGGAAGATCCCACATGCCGCGGAGCGGCTGGGCCCGTGAGCCATGGCCGCTGAGCCTGCGCGTCCGGAGCCTGTGCTCCGCAACGGGAGAGGCCACAACAGTGAGAGGCCCGCGTACCGCAAAAAAAACAAAAAAAGTTATTTTAGGCTATGAGTTCTGTGAGCCAACCTGTCTGCTCTTTGTTTTCCTTATATTGTGGTCCTCTTCTCTTTGATAGAGTCTCATTTTAATCTGCCCTCTAGGAAGGATTCTAATGTGCAACACAAAGCAAAACAAAAAGTTCTAATATTTACAAGGAACAAATGAATGCTTAGGGCCAAAGTCTATATTTGAGGCTATTCATGAATGTGAGGCCGGGGTCAAATGACTGCCCCTCCCCGCCCACCCCTCCCCCCCCCCCCCCCCCGCCGCCCCCGCCGCCCCCGCCGCAGCCTCCTTCTGTTCCACAGTAGACCCCCTGCAGAGACAGAGAAGTGAGCTGAACCCAGCATAGCTAACAAGGTGTAAGTAATTTAAACAGTTGTGGATTCTAACTCATGAGTTCTGAGATACTACACACCCTTGTTCTTGTCTGCTTGTATGAGTGCCCACCTGAGAACAAGACATCATACTTTTTCTGAATAAGGTTCTCTACATTAAGCCAGTAGCAGGGCCTCTGGCAGAAAAGGCAGATTTGGGCTTTCCCCAGCAGCCTTTATTATTATCAACTTGCATTCACCCTAAAGGTAACTGGGAAACTAAGCCATTGTTTTTTCTTACTTGATATTTCTGGATACTGAACTCGCTTTTGCTGCTGCTTTTTTTTTTTTTCCCAGCAGACCTGAAGATCATTCCACGAGGTGAACAACTCACTGACCTATTTGACGTGGCTGCAGGCGTGCTTTGTACAGAAATTTCCTCTTCTGAAGACTTCTGATAGAACTCCCTGGGGAGAAACATCCAGCTTACTCGGCATACACCAGAATCACTGAAATCTGTTACTACTACATTACAATTCACCAAAATTTGTAAGGATTTCGGAATTACTATTGTTTTCCTGGTTAAATTACCGGATCATACTGGTGTCTTGAAATTAGGCAACACATTTAAACTGTAAGTTTCCATAAACTGTAACTTCACTTCCCCAGCTCCTAGGGGATTTTCACTGGCCCAGACTCAGGAAGGATTTTCATTGGTGGGATCCAGGACTTCAGAGACCAAACATTTCCTGAAGACTTTCCTCTACTTTCTGACTTCCACCTACCTCCTCCCAAAGACATACAAAGAAACTATTTCTGATCAGTGCAGGCGGCCAAGAGTGCCCAGTGGGCCTAAGGTGCAGCGTGAGGGAACATGAATCCAAGATTCTTTCCCGGCATTAGGATACCACTGAGTTGCCCGATGGCTTGAGTATGTTGACCCCTTGCCTTATGGCTAGGATTTTAATTACCCACCTGGAGCTTTCCTGAAAATTTGATTTTGTACAAGGTTTTTACTCATATTCCAGAAACCAACTCTATCATCAAATAGGAGTGACGACGGTTCAGAGTAAAGGCAGCCAAGAGGACTTAAATGATCAGATTTTGGCACCAGACGTTTTGAAACTTGCTAGTTCTGCGGCCTCTACCCCACAGCTTGTTAAAACCTGAACTGAGTGGTTGGGTTAATGGTTTGGGGTTAGAATTCTGGAGCAATTATTAGGAGATGTCCTAGCCTGTTGTAACGACCCCACTCACCCCCAGCTGCCCAGGAGCAGGGAGAGCTGGTAGAGTGGCATTCCCCAGCCCTTTCCCTGCCACTGACCAATCCTGGCTTTCGCATCCCTCCAAAGTTCCCTTGGGGACCTCTCAGGGCACGTCCCCCCGCTTCACAAAATTGCAAACATCTTTGCCCATAATTTCAAAAGTCTTGCCTGGACTAGACTTTCTCTGCTCCTTCAGGGTAGGAACCTTGTTTCCTTTCCGTCCTGGCATCCTTAGTCCCGTCCCCACCCAGGGGCCTGGTTTCTGGCCAGTGGGCGCTCTGTTAATATGAACTGGCACCGGTGTTCTGGGTACTGCCAAGACAGTTCCTGGCACTTGTCACCAGTTAGCCCAATTCTCAACACTTTCTTCTTCATCACCGTCATCGATGGTCTCCTCCTGTAGATCATGACCCCCAGTTCAGGAAACAGGACCCCCGT
Organism: Orcinus orca; assembly: GCF_937001465.1. Taxonomy (NCBI): domain Eukaryota; kingdom Metazoa; phylum Chordata; class Mammalia; order Artiodactyla; family Delphinidae; genus Orcinus; species Orcinus orca. The sequence continues at coordinate 49,341,431 of NC_064575.1, forward strand.
CATGCCTTTCTCCCTCCAGGAGATGCTCTCCTCCGCTCCCCACCCCACTCCCCTCCGCCAAGAGCCCAAAGCTCCTTGTTTTTCTGAGCCTGCGTGCGGCTCCAGACCCCCGGGGTCCGATCCCCGCCTGGGCTTGGGGACGGACCGCGCAGAGCGAGGTGGCAGCAGGCAGGGCGTGCGGCCAGGGTGCCCAGCTCCCGGGGCTGCCTGCAGGGTGGGGCGGTCCTCGCGGCCTATCCCTCTCCGCTCCTGCCCCATCCCCAAACAGTACACCCCTCCTCCCGCCGGCCCTCTCCCCACCCTCCGCGGCGCCGCCTCCCCCGCCGCCTGCCGGCGCTGGCCCAGAGCCGCCCAGGCAGCCAGCGAGCGAGCGGAGCGCTCTGGGATGGGACTCGGAGGAAGCGGCGAAAGAGGAGACAGCGGCAGCACCTCGGGCTTCTTCCTCGGCTCCCACGAGCGATTCCCGAGGAGAGCCGTGGCTCTCGGAGCGGCGAGGAGGCCAGCGACGAAGAGCCGGGAGTCTGCGCCCCTGTCTCGCTTCCCAGGCGCCGGCGGTGGCTGCAGGTGAGCGGGGCGCGCTCTCCCCGGGGCCCTGCCTGGCCCCGCAGCCCCGAGGCGCAGACAGACAGACGGACAGACAGAGCTTGGGCACCCACGCACGCGGGCGCGCCCAAAGGCCCGCGCCCCGGCCCGTGTGCCCCCGCGCGGTCCCTCCCGTCGGACGCCCCCTCCCGCCCTGGGCCCCTGGCTCCCGACCCCTCGGGGCAGAGGGCGAGAGGGAGGGCGGCGCTGCGGGACCCCCCGGCCGGGGCCAGTTGGGCCGCCCTGGCCGGGCGAGCTCCGCGAGCTCCCTGAGCCCGGCGCAGCGCGTGGCAGCCATCCCGCAGCGCCCCGTGGGGGCGCTGTGCCCCGCCGCGGGGCCGCCCAGACCTGGCCTCCACCGACCCCGGGAAAGGGAGACTTGTTGAGCGGGGATGCGGCGTGATTGCTGTCCAGCTGGCCAGCGGATCGATTCCGACTCCCCGCCTCTGTCGGCTGTTATTTTAATGCCCGTGTCATCTGCATTTTGTTCTTGGTTCTCTAGGACAGCTAAAGCTCCAGCTTCCCTACATTGCGGGGAAAGGAAAGAAAGGGGAGGGCGTTTTGTGGTAGTTGCTAGAAACCCCGAGGGCAGTTTGGAGAGAGGACAGAAAAATGGGGACCCTCTCTCGTTAACGTCTCCTGGACTGGACGCACAGGAAGGTGCACAGGAAGGTAGCTCCTCGGGAACACATACTCCCGCCCGGAACAAACCCAGTTGACCAAGTCCCAAATCGTCATAAATCAGGGAGCTGGGCTGCATCTGCACCAAGTGCATTTAATTGGTTTCCCGCTGCGGGGGTGGGGGAGGGGTGGGGGAGGGGTATGGTCAAGACCAGAGACTCTGGGGTTCGCTTGCTTAGGTTCAGACCCCGGCTGTGAGTGAAGCTTACAGGTTGGCAACTTCGGAGTTACCCAACTGCTCTATGCCTCACTTTCTTCATCTGTCCAATGGGGTTGATAATACCTAAAGGGCTGTGAGGATTGAATTCAAGTCCTTAGAACAGTTCCAGGCATTTTAAGATTGGTGATTAGTTCCATCACCTGTCTCTCCAGAAAAGCAAGGCGTTCCTACAAGCAGTCACTTCCTCTCCAAATCAGGAAGGTGGGCCCTCTGTGGGTACGTGAGGGTGGCAGGTGATCTACATGTATTTAACTGGAGTTTTCCATTCAGGAGTGCATCCTACACGGTTCTCCCTGCCTGTTTCTCCCAGCCTCAGAAAACCATATTGCTGTTCCAGGATGGGTTTATGGTCTGGAAAGTTTCCTCTCAGCCCCTGAAGCTTGGTCCCTTAGAACCCCCTGTTGAGAATGCACGTAGATATCTGTTGGGTCTTCACCTTCTGTTTTCCTATCTGCCCAAACTTTTAGTCCTGCCAGTAGAATTCAGTCAGACCTCTGTGTTGCCGGGCTTCTCTTTCCTACAAATCCAGGGTTCCGGGCTCAGGAGTCCAGGCCCTGGCAAGCTGGAGGCACTGAGGCCTGAGCTCACTGGCTGGAGGTGCCGTACTAGAGTCCACTTCTCAGACACCCTCAGATGGCTGTCATGCTCTAAGCTCTTACCAGCATCACCATATATCTCTGTTTAGCAAGAGGTAGTTGAAATGAGGCCCAAGATTTAAAGCAAAGGAAATAGAAGATTGCTCCTTGAAAGGTAGATGAGGAATACGAGGATCACTGAAGGTTCTACAGAGAAATCCCACAGTTTTCCTAGAATCAGCTCTGCCTGGGGCGAAGAGGGAGTGCCAGTGTAAACGCTGGCCTGCAGGGTGTTGGGTGTGAGGCTGGGTGGGAGGTGAGAAGGGACGTGCTGGGACTCAGGGGTGAGCAGCTGCGTTTGAGGCCAGCCAAGTGAGCCAGAGCCTCGAATGCTATCCCTGGGACGGGACTGGCTCCCCTCTGGTTTATAGCATGTGTGTTTAAGAGAGCCCTTTCCTGGGACTCCCTGTCTTTAGGGAGGCTCAGGAGGGCACCCCTGTGTAATGTACATGTGGGGATAAGTCAGGAGGGTCAGAGGAAGAGGGAGGCCGAAGTGCCAAAGAGAGAGTGGAGGCTGTCATTGCTGCTGCTAGTAAACAGTGCCAGGGAGGCCCTTCCAAGGGACCAGTTGCCACTTGGAGCTCTAGCCGTGAGGTCGTCTTTGAACCCTGCCAGGTGGCTCGTTAGACAGCCACCACTGCCTTACCTGGTAGGACCCTGAAAGGGACTCAGAGAGAAAGGCAGGGCTGGGCTCTATCCCAGAGGCCTCGGCTGTTATCAGTAATTGGTGGTAATGATGCTGACAGTGATGAGAGGTTGTGGGAGTACGACCCTGATCTTGGCACCTGAGGGACCTGGGTTCCAGTTTCAGCCCTGCCACTCATTACCTGCAAGGATTTTGGAACGTTACTTAGACTCCCTGCCTCAGTTTTCTCATCTGTAAATGGAAATAGAATTGTTGGGAGAATTAAATTAGTTAACACACATGAAGTGCTTAGTATAATGCCTAGCTCAGAGTAAGTGCTCAATATTTATTACCTATACTTATTATTATCTGAGCCTCAGTTATATCATCCATCAAATGGGGACGATACGATCTATGTCATAGTGTTGTTATAAGGGTTAAATGAGATCATTAATGTGAATTAATCTGCCAGTGCTTGGAGTGAGTTGATTGAAAATAAGATTTTTACCGAACTGTCTGTATGTAAAGTCAGTGGCTGAGCAGGTGGGCTAGCTAACATTTTTCGAAAGTTCTTTTTAGAGTATTTATTGTCAGGGAAAACTTTACTGTTGGAGACCGTGGCTCCATCCCCATTGGAATACCCCACTGCTATTTTAGGTTATTGTACTAGTTTCTTATTGCTGCTGTAACAAATGACTGCAAACTTAGTGCTTAAAGCAACACAAACTTATTGTCCCTCAGTTCTGGAGGTCAGAAGTCTGAAATAGGTCTCACCGGGCTAACATCAAGGTGTCGACAAGCTATGTTCCTTCTGGAGGCTCTAGGGGGAAAGCTGTTCCCTTGCCTTTTCTGGCTTCTGAAAGGTGCCTATGTTTCTTGTCTCCTGGTCTTTTCCATCTTCAAAGCATAGCAGCTTCCAGTTCTTCTCTCCCTTCCCCCTTCTCCCCCCTTCCTCTCTCTTTTATAAAGACCCTTGTGATTACGTTGGGCCCACTTGAATGATCCAGGCTAATTTCTCCTTCTCAATATCCTTAGCTTAATCACATCTGCAAAGTCCCTTTTTCCACAAAGGTAACATATTCACAGATTCCGGGATGATTAGGTCATAGACATCTTTGGGGGCATTATGCTGCCTAATAAACAGTTATTATTAGAGAAAATGATGTAACGCAAAGGATTTTTTAAAAAGATTTATTTATTATTTATTTCTTTATTTTTGGCTGCGTCAGGTCTTAGTTGCGGCACGTGGGATCTTTGTTGAGGCATGCGGGATCTTTCCTTGTGGGTGCAGGCTTCTCTCTAGTTGTGGCATGTGGGTTTTCTCTCTCTAGTGGTGGCACGCAGGCTCCAGGGTGCGTGGGCTCTGTAGTTGAGGCAAGTGGGCTCTGTAGTTGTGGCATGCGAGCTCAATAGTTGTGGCACGCGGGCTTAGTTGCCCCGCGGCATGTGGGATCTTAGTTCCCTGACCAGGGATCGAACCTGCATCCTCTTGCAATGGAAGGCGGACTCTTTACCACTGGACCACCAGGGAAATCCCAATCAAAGGATTTTATCTCACTTCTGTTGAGGGCTTATCCTTGCACCTTCCCAGTTAGGTGAGTTTGTTTTCACTTGTCTTAAAGATGAGAAGCTCAAGACCACAGAGGTCAAGGCTATAGGTCAAATCTTTTGTGAGCCCTGGGTTGCTTCAAACTCAGTTCTGAAGTTGCTACTTTCACAGTTTCTCCCTTTCTTTGACAAACCCTCAGCTTTTAACACTAGCCCCTCAGAATGGTCTCCTTTTCCCCATCAACAGTGTTTGCTGATTTTTTCTAGCTCCTTCTCCTTCTCCATTTCCATTGAAATACAAAGAATGCCCCCATCCCCAAGATCTCCTCTAATAAAATTACCACCTCTCTGAAATTTCCAGACAGTGTGTGTATTAGTTTCCCACTGCTGCTGTAATAAGTTACCACAAACTTAGTGACATAAACCAAGTTTATTGGAAGCAACCTATACATCTATCCACAGATGAATGGATAAAGAAGATGTGGTATATATGTACAATGGAATATTACCTAGCTATAAAAGAGAATGACATAATGCCATTTTCAGCATCATGGATAGACCTAGACATTATCATATTAAGTCAGACAGAGAAAGACAAATATCGTATGATATCACTTACATGTGGAATCTCAAAAAATGATACAAATGAACTGATTTACAAAACAGAAATAGACTCACAGACAGAAAATAAACTTATGGTTGCTAAAGGGGATAGTGGGTGAGGGGGGAGAGATAAATTAGGAGTTTGGGGTTAACATATACACACTACTAAATATAAAATAGGTAGACAACAAGGACCTACTGTGTAGCACAGGGAACTATACTCGATATTTCATAATAACCTATAATGGAAGAGAATCTGAAAGAGAGTATATATATATTATATATAATATATATATGTATAACTGAATCACTTTGCTATGCACTTGAAACTAACACAACATTGTAAACTATACTTCAGTTTTTAAAAAGTTTATTATCTTATGTTTCTGGAAGTCAAAAGTCTGAAATGGTTCTTACTGGGTGAATTGTTCCTTCTGGAGGCTTTAGGGGAGAATCCATTTCCTTGCCTTTTTCAGCTTCTAGAATCTTCCCTCATTGCTTGGCTTGTCGCCTCCTTCCATCTTCAAAGCCAGCAATGTCAGGCTGAGTCCTTCTCATGCTGCCTCACTCTTCTGTTTTTAAGGACCCTGGTGATTGCGTTGGGCTCACCTGGGTAATTCAGGATGCTCTCACTATTTTTTTCTATTTTTTAATTGAAGTATAGTTGATGTAGGGTATCTCCCTATTTTTAAAGTCAGCTGATTAGCAACTGTAATTCCCCTTTGCTGTGTAACATAACATATCCACAGATTCTGGGGATTAGGACATGGACATCTTTGGAGGGACATTATTTTGCCCACCCCAGGGCTTGAGAAGGAGTTCCAGGTCAGGACCAGCTGTGCACCCTCATTCTTACTAACACCTCTTCCAGAATGTGCACAATAGCCATCTCAAGAGAGAACACCCATTAGCCTCTCTCTAAAATCTCTGCTGCAGCTCACATCTCTCCCTGAATCCCTTTGTCCATGGCATGATCAGAGAGCAAGGGTGGCAGGAGTAGTACTGCACACTTCACTTGTTAAGTAAAATTTTAATCAAAAGAACATATAAAAAGATGCACAAACCATAAGGGAACAGTACAATGGATCTTTTGCAAAATGAGCACTCTTATGTGACCATCTCCCAGATCGGCACCCCAGAAGCCCCACTTTGTGCCCACAATTACCCAATTAATTATCACCTCCCCCTGAAGGTAACTGCTCTTCTAACTCCGTTTGCCTGTTTTTTAAGTCAACTTTTTACTGAAGCATACATATAGAAAGGTGTGCAAATCTGGCGTGTAGCTGGATTATTTTTCATGAACCTGCAGTCAGCATACTGAGTAATCAGCAGAACATTCCCAGTACCCCACAATCCCCCCCTCACGCCTCCTTCTGCGCACTGACACCTCAAGTGTAACCACTATCCCGATTCCTAAGATTGTAGATTCATTTTGTCCATTTTTGAATTTAATTTTGTTCAATATTATGTTTGTAAGTTTATGATGATATTGCGCCAAGCGGTAATTCACTCATTTCTATGGTTGTGTAATAGCCCATTATATGCCTCCACCACAGTGTATCTGTTCTCTTGTTAAGGTTGTTTCTATTCACAGTTCAATTTGAAAGGGAGTGATTCCCTCCCTGTATCTCCATCGTCCTAAACTCAATCCAACCAGCGGTAAGAGACGTTGTATGGAGCTACCGGGCTGGAATGGAGGGTTAATATGTGTGTGTGTGTGTGTGTGTGTGTGTGTGTGTGTGTTGGTGGAATGGATGGGGGTGTTTCTGAGGTTAGCATTGTAAGACAGGGCCAGATTATGGGACTTTGAGTGCTAAGCTAAGGAATCTGGATTTTTTTTTTTTTTTTTTTTTTTTTGCGGTACGCGGGCGTCTCACTGTTGCGGCCTCTCCCGTTGCGGAGCACAGGCTCCGGACGCGCAGGCTCAGCGGCCATGGCTCACGGGCGCAGCGGCTCCGCGGCATGTGGGGTCTTCCCGGACCGCGGCACGAACCCGTGTCCCCTGCATCGGCAGGCGGACTCTCAACCACTGCGCCACCAGGGAAGCCCAGGAATCTGGATTTTATCGGCTTGGTATGTAGAAGTCACTGATAGTTTTTGAGCAGGTGCATGATAAGCATGATATTATGTTGGGAAGATTGAATTCAGCTAGTGCCAGATGGCGTCAATAGGAGAGACTTAGAAACAGTCAATTAATTAGGATTATGATCAACTCCAAGTTATACAGAAAACAGAAATGACAGTGACCTGAAGAAGGAAGTTTATTTCTGTCTAGAAGCCTGGAGGCAGCGTGTCCAAAGTGAGCATGGGGTCGGGGACCCACAGTTTTGTGCCCTGTCACTTCTACCATGCAGCATGACTTCCATTTTCATGGTGCCTCGTGGTTCAAAATGACTGGTGGGTTTCCAGCCAGGATGTGCTCATTCCAGCCAGCAGGAAGGAAATAGCAAGGCGGTCATTCCCCCACCCCTCCTTTAAGGACACTTCTCTGAAGTTGTACTCGCCGCATCCACTTCCATGCCCCCTAACCCCCATGCAGTCACCTGATAGGGAAGAAGGGAAGACTGGGCATCTTGGTCTTTTTCCAGCCCCATTATGTGTCCAGTTAAAAAGTGACGGTTCTATTACTAAAGAAGGAGGGGAGGATATTGGGGGGCAACAGCAGTGTCTGCCAGGACCTTTGTAGTCTCTCCAATATGAATAAGGGGCAAGCCTAGGGCTGTGACCTTGGTATGGATAGAAAAGGGAGAAGGCATGCGAGACCTCACGTGGTAGAACATGGTGCTTGATTGAATGGAAGGGAGGAAAGATAAGGTAGGAATGACCATATATTCCAAAATATGAAGTGAGGGGTTTTTTTTCCCTAGAAAATGATTCCTTGGAAAAGAGGAAATTGCTGTATATGTGAGTCCTTGCAAAGTCTCTCAGAGTATGTGGAACTCTTTGAAATACGTTGAACAAAGTACTACTGGGGGAAGACACGTTAGCTTGAAATGTCCTCAATCAGTGTGCTAATTTTGAATACATGTAGAAGTCAATGACCAAAACAGTAAAAGAAAAATCAACTCACATTTAGTCATTATTCCTCTGGGCACAGTTTCACAATTGCAAGGGCTGGACGACACTGGATACGATACTTTAAGAGCAGCACAGTGAATGAGTAAGTTGCAGAGATGGTGAATTTATGCCTCCAGGACATATTAAAAAACCCAACAACTGTCCTCATGTTACATAAGTGGGAACTGGTGGTCTGAGATAAAATTGCCAGTGACAGCATCATATATAGATTCAGAAAGTGCTGTCTCTCAGACAACCTAGAAGTAAAGATGTCAGAAAACAAAAAAATCTTTAACGTTGATGAAATACTGATGTTAGAGAGGCAAGCATTTGAAAACTGTTTTATGACATGAGAGAAAACACTGGTTTCTGAAACATTTTTAATGAATAAAGCATTATTTCTCAGTGAATATATATTTTGTAATTTCAGATGTTTTGAATATGCATGTATGAGTAAATGGATACTTTAATTATTATAACTAGATATTTGATATTTCATCTATATCATTTAAAAATTATGTATTCAAGGCCAAGGAATCTGGGGCAGAGGCTCCTTCCATCATAGGAGAGAGCCATTAGGGTTGCCGGCGTTAAGGCAAACAGAGTATGTAGACGAAGACCTGGGCTCGGCCTTGGCAGTTGTCAGGTGCAGAACTAGGGCCAATTTGATTCAACATTTATTGATCTTTTGTTGATCAATAAATGTGTTTATTCAACATTTACCTATTTTCTAAAACTTTAGTTATGAAATTCAGCATCTAGCACGTGGGTGTGGTTTCAAGGAACAGTTCAGAGTCTAGGCAGGGAGACAGATATGGAAACAAGAAAAAGAAACACAGTGCTAGGGAATTCCCTGGTAGTCCAGTGGCTAGGACTCCGTGCTTTCACTGCGGTGGCGTGGGTTCGATCCCTGGTCAGGGAACTAAAATCCCACAAGCTGCGCAGCGTGGCCAAAAAACAAACAAACAAAAACCCAGTGCTAGAGCAGACAACAAACCCGTTGTCAGGGGTGCGTAGAAAAGTCAATCCTTGCTGGGAAAATCGGAGAACATTTTAGAGGGTGGGTGACATGTGACTTGAGCCTTTAGGAATGAATGCGTTTTTGAATAATACAGAAGGTAGACCAGGCCAAGGGACCAGCATGGATGGAGGCACCCAGCTAGGACAAGAATCTGAATTCTTTTGGCACCGGTAGAGGGGCTGGGGTGCACGTGGGACTGCCATGGTTGTAGGGCGGGCAGTGGTCTGTCATGGAGGGCCTTGAACATGAATGTTACGTAGTAAGGCCATAGGTGGGTTCTGAGCACGGAAGGGGCAGGACCCAAGGCAGGAAGAGCAGTTCCAAAGCTTCTGGAGAAGTCTGGGTGAGAAATAGACTGGAGCATTGCTGCAGTGGCAGGAACCGTCAGGAGGGCTGGAGCAGGGGCGGGAAAGCCAGGGCTTGTCCACCCATGAATGTGATGGTGACGCAAAGGACACATGGAAGCTGAGGCCGAGTTTCCAGTCCGGGTACTGGAGCAGATGGAGTTACCTTGACCATGAAAGGACTTGAGTCTGTACCTGGAAAGGCTGGGCGGGTAAGCAGGCCTTGACCACTGGGTGAAAGTCACAGAAAGCCAATGTCAGGTCAATATCTAAATGTCAACATCTAAATGGAGGTTGGGCTCCATTTGCCGGCCCTGTGGGAGCTGGGGATTCTGGTCTGAGGTGGGAGACGGGAAGGAAGGCCTCTGGGGCTGCTGCGGCCCCAGCCCTGTGTGACTGGTTCTCACTGAACACAGAGTAGTTAGTATGCACACTTGGTGTGCCAATGGAGTGGCCTTTGAGGGACAAAACTCTTAAATATGATGTCTAAGAACTTTCAGAATTGGAGAGGGGACTCAAAATCTCTTTTTTAGCAAGTAGGCTGGCTGCCTGAGAGGTGGCGGGGGTAGAATCTTGGCTTTGTCACTTAACTAGCTCTGAGACCTTGGAGAGTGTCTTTCTATCTGCGGCCGCCGGTGTTCCTCCCATGAAATTGGGACCTCGTCCACCTCACAGAATGACTGTAGGACCAAATGAGATAACAATATACAAGCGCCCAGCTCACTGCCTGGCCCATAGTAGGCACTTAGAAAATATTAGTGCTTTAGCTCCTTTGTCTTCTTGTGCGGGGGCAGGAAGAGGGTGTCATGCCCATCTTCCTCAGGGGAGCAGCGTTGTCCTGTCCTGGGCCCCTGTCCTGGGCCTGTGGTCTGGTTTAGGCTGAGGAACGCTGCTTCCAGACCACGCCTTTCATTTCGTGGCTGACTCGTTAAAGCCCAGAGAGTTAAATCACCTAACCGAGGTCGCAGCGTGTTGTGACAGAGCCAGGCCTCTCCTCTCAAGGCCCACGGCACGTAGTGCTGGCTCTGATGGGATGCTACGCCATCTGTCGATTTACTTGAAACAGCGATGCTTAGAACAATCCCCTCCTCTCTCTCTGCCCCACCCTCTTGGTGAAGCTAAATGAAAAGACTCATTGTCTCATGGAGAGGAGAAAAATTGCTAGAACAAAAGTCAAAGCTGTTTAATTGTTTTAAAAAATATTCTTTCCATGCCCCCAAATGCTTCATGGAATCTGTTCTGATTGAATTAACCTCTATTTCTCAGCACAACAATGCTTCTCATATGCCCATGTGTGAAAGGAACTGTTTCTCAAACATCATTTTGTTTTCCAGTTGGAACTGGATCTGGCTCCTGTTCTTCAAATGCTAGCAGCTGTAAATGCCTCCCTGAGAAACAGTGATTAATGTGCGCTACGTGTACTGACTTATTTTTTCTTGTTTCGCTGCCATTGCATTTTTTTTTAAAAAGCCTGTCTTGTCTGATATGAATATTGCCATGCTGGTTTTATGTTGACTTGTATACAGTGTCCTTTTCCCCATTCTTTTAGTTTCTATTAAACAGCTTTTTAGAAGTCCAACTTAAAACAATCAAATTCATCACTTTTAAGTGTATAATTTGATGGGTTCTGACAAATGTATAGAGCCATGTAACCTCCACCATAATCATGATGTGAACATTTCTGCCACCCCTGAAATTTCCCTCCCGCCCCTTTGTAGCTGACCCTCTTTTCCCATCCCACTCCCTGGAACCATTGATCTTTCTGTCACAGAGTTTTGCCCTTTGTTGAATGTCATATAAATAGAATTGTTCAGTATGTATTCTTTTTGTGTCTGGCAGCTTTCACTCAGCCTAATTATTTTGAGATTCACCCATTACATCATTCCTTTAACTGCTGAGTAGTAGTCCATTGTATGGATGTACCACAATTTATTTATCTGTCGGTTAATATATGGACATTTGCATTGGTCCCAGTTTTCACCTTTTACAAAGAAAGCTTCTATGAGCATCTGAGTATAAGTCTTTGTGTGGGTGTGTTTTTATATCTTCTGGGTAAATATCTAGGTTGCTGGTTTGCCCAGTTTGCCCAGGACTGAGTTTTCTGGGATGAAGAACTTTCAGTGCAAAAACATAGGCAATTCTAGGCAAACCAGACCAGTTGGTCACCCTGTGCTGTCTCATTTGGGAAGTGTATGTTTAACTGAATGAGAAACTGCTAAATTGTTTCCCTAAGTGGCTACACCATTTTGCATTCTTACCAGCAATGTATTAGGATTCCAGTTTTCCACATCTTCGCCAACACTTGGTTATATCAGTCTTTTTAATTTTTGTTATTCTAGTGGATTTGTCATGGAATGTCATTGTGATTTTTTTTTTTTTTTTTTGTGGTACGCTGGCCTCTCACTGTTGTGGCCTCTCCCGTTGCGGAGCACAGGCTCCGGACGCGCAGGCTCAGCGGCCATGGCTCACGGGCCCAGCCGCTCCACGGCAGGTGGGATCTTCCCGGACTGGGGCACGAACCCGTGTCCCCTGCATCGGCAGGCGGACTCTCAACCACTGCGCCACCAGGGAAGCCCCATTGTGATTTTTAATTTGCATTTTTCTAATGACTAAGAATGTTGAACATCTTCGCATACGTTTATTTGTTATCTGAATGTCTTCTTTGGCAATATGAGTGTTCAAATATTTTGCACATTTTCAAGTAGGTTGTTTGTCTTTGTGTTGAGTTATAAGAGCTTATGTCTGGAGATAAATGATATATCAGATAATGTTTTGTAAATCTTTTCTACCAGACTGTGACTTGCTGTGCCATTGCATTTTGAAAAAAGAACATTTGGGCTTCCCTGGTGGCGCAGTGGTTGAGAGTCCGCCTGCTGATGCAGGGGACACGGGTTCGTGCCGCAGTCTGGGAAGATCCCACATGCCGCGGAGCGGCAGGGCCCGTGAGCCATGGACGCTGAGCCTGCGCGTCCGGAGCCTGTGCTCCGCAATGGGAGAGGCCACAACAGTGAGAGGCCCGCATACCGCAAACATAAAAAAAATTAAAAAAAGAAAAAAAAAAAGAAAAAAAAAGAACATTTAAGAGAAATATTTTATTGAAGTACAGTTGATTTACAATGTTGTGTTAATTTATACTGTACACAAAGTGATTCAGTTATACATATACATACATTCTTTTTCATATTCTTTTCCATTATGGTTTATCACAGGATATTGTATATAGTTCCCGTGCTATAGTAGGACCTTGTTGTTTATCCATTCTATATATAATAGTTTACATCTGCTAATTCCAAACTCCCAATCCATCCCTCCTCTCCCTCGGTAACCACAAGTCTATTCTCTATGTCTGTGAGTATGTTTCTGTTTTGTAGATAAGTTCATTTGTGTCATATCTTAAATTCCGCATATAAGTGGTATCATATGGTATTTGTCTTTCTCTTTCTGGCTTACTTAGTATGATAATCTCTAGGTCCATCCATGTTGCTGCAAGTGGCATTATTTCATTCTGAAAAAGAGAGTTTTAAATACTTTTAGATACTAACATGTATTTTCAAATTATGGATTTGTGTGTCATTGTTTTAGTAGAGTAGTCATAAGTAAGCATCAAAGTTAATATAAGGTACATTAAATGGCTCAATATGACAAAAATTAGCAGTGTGTACTTTATATTAATTGGTTTGATTGCATAATGATGATAATAATAATAAGTAGCTATTGCTTCTTGAGCACTTACTATGTGCCAGGCAGTGTTCTATGTGCTTTACATATATCTGAGCTGATATAATTCATGCAACGACCAGGTTTCTTCATTATCCCCAGTTTAAAGATGAGGAAACTGAGGCAGAGAGAGGGAAAGTAACCTTCTCAGGGTTAGACAGCTAGAAGTGTTTATTTCTGTTTATTTTTTAACTCCCTATCCCTCATCTATCTTCAGGGCCTTTTGGTTGGCCATGGTAACTTGAAAATGCAAACACTTCTTGAAATCCACAGTAAACCCAAGCCACATGAAGTGGTATTTGTTTTTTGAAAATGATAAGTATCCACCACATCGTGCTCTAAATGTTTGGATTTAATTGCAGATGTGTCAGGATGGACGTGCGCCTTCAGAGCATGTTGTATACATTTTAAAAGAAAGAAACGCGGACTTTGTATTTGCTCAGATGGGAGGAAGGAGAACATCATTAAGATAATAAATCACATATAAATGACATAACACACTTAGAATGTCACATAAAATGTGATAAATACCAAGGAAACTTGACAGTAAACAGTAGGTTTAAGATCAGAGAAAGAGGGAAAATCTTTTTTCTTCCTTTTCTAGAAAGGAATCTCACAGATTAAGCTATGAATAGGGAACAGTCCAATTAGTAAAGAGTTTAATTTGTTCATAAGGGGTGGGCAGTAGTTATCTGTAATGAACTAGCAATGCTCTGGAGCTTCACCCCTTTATCAGCTGCATACCCTTGGGCAAATTATTGAACTTCTCTAGTTCCTGTAAGAATTAAATGACTTAATAAATTTAAAGCACTTGGCCCAGTGCCTGGCACATAGTAAGTGCTGAATAAACATCTGCTATTTTTAATAGAATTTTAATGCATAGTGAAAAGTGAGCTAGCTCAACACAGCAAGTGTGAAAAACTGTGGACTTTGAAGGTCGACATACCTGGGTTCATCTACAGGTCAATTCCTGAAAGCAGTTTGCTGAGCAAACAGTTCACTGAATTATTGAGTATTTACTTTTTCATGTTTTAGGAAGTGGTCCCTGCCCCTGCCCTGCCCTGTTTCCATGTCTGGTGGTGAAACAGCTATGGCCTTTCATGAATTGCCTTACGGGGACTTGCAGCTAATCAAGTTTTCTCTCATCGGTGAATTGGCAAATTAGCCTCTTACCCTGGGTTTGAATCCTTACTTTGCTACTTACTTTAGCTGGGTGACCTAGGTCAAGTTACTAAACTTCTCTGGGCCTCAGTTTCCCCATCTCTAAAAAGCAGAAATAATAATTCTGATTTATGCGAGATAGGTCTGAAGATTGAATGAAATCAACTGGGTGAAATTGCCAAGCACAGGATGAGGATTTAGTAAAGACTTTACAGCAGATGATCTTCCTTAAATGTTGTTCCTCCTTAAATATTCCCTCCTCCTCACTAATCTGTATAAATTAATAAATTGCTATGACACCCACTATAATGACAGAAACTAGAAGAAAAATATGTTTAAACCTAGTCCCAGGATATTGCCTTCTCCACGAGGGTTTGCCAGGCAGAATAGGCAACATCATTCACCATGTGGAAAGTACCTTTCTCATCCCATGTGAAACACTGAGATTGGCCATCCTGGGAAACCCTGGATCTGACCATGTCGCTTCCCTGCTCAGAATCTTTCCTCCAGAGCCTTCACACCAGCTACTCTCCAGGACCAGTACAGAAAACGGGTAAAGTCTGGTCAAGAGTGTGCTACTCTGGTTGAAACTCCCTCACCCCTGTGGATATCTGAAACTCAACTCAAGAGTCAAAATCCTTTCTGCATCCGAGAGCTTTGTGCTCAACGTTGCGTTTGATCCTATTCTTCTCTGGTCCCCTAACGCTGTTGCTTGTTTGCTTGTCCTTGCCTCCCCATGTGTGCCAGACACTACCCTGAATGCTTTCATTACGTGGATTAAGTCACCCAATTAACCATATTCCCACATGGCATGAGGAGGTTAAGCAGATTGCCCAAGGTCACACACAGTTAGCAAGTGTCAGAGCCAGGACACTTCAAAGCCAGGCGGTCTGGTGCCAGGGTCCAAGCCCTTAAAAATACTGCACCACGTTCCCTCTTAATAGATGTGTGTGGAAGGCAGGGAGGCTAGGAGGCTAAGTCATGCTATCTTATGCAACTGTATATGTATTCCTTGGGAAACATATATATTAATTTGTAGCATCCACTATTATTAGACTAAGAAAATATTGTTACTTGGAATCCTCAGATGTAGTTTTTCCTTTTTCAAATCCAAGATATAGAATGTGACTATGAATAATTGATAATGAACTTGATTGAAAAGAAACTTCAGGGTAGAGTTTTTTCCCCCAAGTTTTCCATTCAGTCTTACAGTGACAAAAAATTCAACTATGTACGCCCTGCTCAGAGTATCCAAGAACCTACCAGTGGGTCTGAGGGTCATACACACAAATGGAATTTTCAGTACAAGTGGCCTGTCTCATCTGGGGAAAGGCAGGGGGTGAGTCTGCAGCACCTAGCATTCAGGGAGACCCAGAAACCTCGCCCCGCCCTCTTCTCCCATTGTGTTTGTCACAGCCTTGCCCCTCTTTCTCTTCTTGAAGATGGAAAAGATGCTGGTGGGCTCCTTTCTGCTGATCCTCGGACAGATCCTCCTCCTACCCGCTGAGGCCAGGGAGTGGCCTCCTTCCAGGTCCATCTCCAGAGGGAGACATGCTCGGACCCACCCTCAGACGGCCCTCCTGGGTGAGTGACGGGGCTCCACCTACAGAAGTAGGAAGAGGTGGTCGAGGGTGGACCTCCAGACCAGGGGATGGGTGTCCGTCGGGGCAGCTCTCCCAGCCCTGGGTCCCGTGTTGGGCGTGCTGGGGGAGAGGGCATCTCATTGGCAACGAGTGCATCCTGAGTTGAGAATGTGGCTGTACACGGGTTTTCAAATGAAATTAAACCTCTTCTATTGCAAAGCTTTTCAGTTAATCCGAAGCTCATGACTTGTCTCCAATAAGCAACGGCACTGAGTTTTTATCTGAAAAGCCCTGGTTGGACTTACCTGGACAAGGGTGTTCTGAGAATTTTTTATTGGATTTGTCTGGCTAATCTGTGTTAACAATGCTTCCCTGCCTGGCAGAATGAGAAGTAGAGCAGGCGGGTTTGGGGAAGGTGGGAGCCGGCACAAGAGAGGTGGAATCAAGATATTAGAAATGGAAAATGTTAGAGGTCTGTTAGGCTCACCCAGTGAACGTGTTTTCTTCAGGTGAATTCTTTTCTTTCTCCAAGAGGAAGGAAAGGTCCTGAAAACACACAGAATATAGATGTATGGGCCTGGTTCTAAACATGGGCTCTGGAAAGCCTAGGATGTGGGGGGTTAACAGGAAGGCTGGCCAGTGGAAGGATGGCGGTTTCGGCATAGACCTGAGTTCATAGACCTGGCTCTGGTACTGACCAAGTGTGTACACTCAGGCAACGTGACCTCTCCGAGGTTCAGTCTCCTCATCTGTAAAATGGGAATGTTAATGCTGATCTTGGAATATTTTTGTGAGGAGAAAGCAAGATAATTAATATATGTAAATTATAGTCATGCAGTGAATGAAAGCTTTACCACAACCATCATTCCATGAAGTTGTTCTCCAAAACTGTGTTTTATATCTGTACCCCCTAAAATCTCACCCCCTGTGAAGGCCACTGAGAAAACTGCCCAGTGCCTGGTCGCCTCAGCATCCGAAATGACAGAGACCAGAGGAGCCAAAAGCTCTGTTTTGAGAGGTCAGAATCTTTACGGTGTTAACCTAAACAATGACTCCATGATGCTGGGCCCTCCATGTCTTTAGTCTCTTGAGAATCTGTTTCCATAGTGACATAAACATAGGACTTCTGCAAATGTGGAAAGGACTGGGGGATATTTAGTACGCTGATTAAAGGGTTGTTTTTTTGTTTTTTTTTTCTGCGGTACGCGGGCCTCTCACTGTTGTGGCCTCTCCCGTTGCAGAGCACAGGCTCTGGACGTGCAGGCTCAGCGGTCATGGCTCACGGGCCCAGCCGCTCCACGGCATGTGGGATCTTCCTGGACCGGGGCACGAACCCGTGTCCCCTGCATTGGCAGGCGGACTCTCAACCACTGTGCCACCAGGGAAGCCCTAAAGGGTTTTTTTAAAAACAAATTTCAAGATGATAAACATATACCATCATATGATAAACATATCTATCTATCTGTCATCTATCTATGTATCTATCATCTATCTATCTATGTATCTATCATCTATCTATCTATGTATCTATCATCTATCTATCTAGAAAGACAGAGGTGGTGGAGATGTGTAGGCATGTGTGTGGGAGAGAGAGAGAGAGCGAGAGAGAGAACTGGAAACGCCTGATTCCTAGATCAGCAGCAGCGATTACACAGTTGGGTTTCTGATGGGGATGCTTTCGGAATGAGCCTCTACACTCTTAGCCAGAAAAGCATACTCCTCTTGGTGTCAAATATCTCTGCCCCCATGCCGTCCCCACCCCCTGCCTCTCTCTCTCTCTCTTCTCTCCCCACCTCCGACACATACTTCGGAGGTAAAAGATCCTGTTTTGCTAAGGGCATCCATCCCACGTCCAGTATCCCCCCCTCCCCTTTTCTCATTTTGTAGGAGAATGTGTCAGGGACAAAGAGGGGGATGGGATGTGGCACATCTCTGCCCGCCAGGGGATGGCGTGGCCGCTCCCTGACATGCTGGAGGGCTGCTTGACTTGGGAACATGGTGAGTGAGTGAGAATAGTGAAACCAAAGGCCAACACCGCAACTCTGGCCTGGATCCTCTAGCGCCATCTGCTTTTGGTCTACCTTTGACAGCGAACAGAGATGGAGAAGCTATGCTTGTTGTGGTCCTTGCCCTGGTCACTTTTTTTGTGGCAGATCATTTTGGCTGTATTTGTGATATCCACTGCATGGTGTATTTCCCCAGTTACTTGCTTGCATGGGGTGTCTCTGAAAGTTTAACAGAGTAGAAGCAGAATTGTTTCTTAGGTTAATTTTTCGTTTGAATTTTCTGATTTTTAAAAAAATATTTATATTTATGTCTAAATTCAAGTCAGAGGCCCAGTAACAACTTGAGCCAGTTAAAAAAAAAATAATGCAGATATTTATCTGCCCTCCTGTGAATGTTTGCACGTTGCTCGGGCGGTAGCCTGTGATGTGTGGGCTTCCCTTCTACTTCATTCATTCATCTGGACTTTCTGCTTTGTGCCAGACATGAGGGGGTTAAAGAACAACCACCATCAGGAAGCACTTGTGCAGTGGGGGAGACAGACATGTAAAAAGGTCATTAATTTGGTGGAGTCGGTGTGCAAGGGTAGAGGCATAGCTAAGTTAACAGCTCTACTCTGCCTGCTGTAGGCTCAGTATAAGAAGGTGGTCTCAGGACCC
This sequence comes from Orcinus orca, assembly GCF_937001465.1. Taxonomy (NCBI): domain Eukaryota; kingdom Metazoa; phylum Chordata; class Mammalia; order Artiodactyla; family Delphinidae; genus Orcinus; species Orcinus orca. The sequence goes on from NC_064575.1 coordinate 49,359,871, forward strand.
TTGTACACTCAAAAATTATTGAGGATACCAAAGAGCTTTTATTTTTGTGGGTTAAGTCTACTGAGGTTTACTGGATCAGAAATTGAAATGGAGAACTTTAAAAACTATTAATTAGGGGCTTCCCTGGTGGCGCAGTGGTTGAGAGTCCGCCTGCCGATGTAGGGGACGCGGGTTTGTGCCCGAGTCCGGGAGGATCCCACATGCCACGGAGCGGCTGGGCCCCGTTGAGCCATGGCCGCTGAGCCTGCGCGTCCGGAGCCTGTGCTCCGCAACGGGAGAGGCCACGACAGTGAGAGGCCCGCGTACCGCCAAAAAAAAAAAACCAAAAAAACCCCTATAAATTAATTAATTTTAAAATAACAATAATAAACCCATAACCTAACCATAATGTAAGTAAAAATATTTGTATAATAATATTTTCTAAATAAAGAAATTGTGAGAAGAATGGCAGGATTTTACATTTTTGCAAATCTGTTCAGTGTCTGGCTTAATTAAAGACAGCTGGATTCTCATTTCTCATCCATTCAGTCTGTCATGAAATATTGTTTTGGTTGGGTTACATGAAGAAACTATGGCCTCACACAGACATGTAGTCAGAAAAAGAAGACGTTTTTTAATAGCCTTTTCATGTGATTATGGATATTCTCCGATAGGACACCACAACTTGACAAAAGGTAGTTCCGTAAAGGTTAACTGCAATGTGGAATCTAAAACCACATCAATAAACATTTCGAACGATGTTCACACGTAAGAGAGAGTATAAAAGGCAAGCATTAGTACTGTTACAAAAATAGTTTTGATCTCATGGACCCTGTGAAGGGGGTCCCCAAACCACACTTTGTAAATGGCTGGTTTTGGGAAACATTCCTAGGGAAAGTTGAGGCCACGTGGAGCTGGGAGATGAGCTGGCAGGAGAGGGGTGAGGCTGGAGCATGGAGGCGGGACCTGGTGAAGCCATCAGGGCACCCTGTCTGTCAGGCAGGTAGTCTGAGCTGGGGACAAGCCCAGAGGAGTTGGGAACCAGCTCACTTAGGACCTCAGGGGCTCCGACGAAAAGTCTGGGCTTCATGCTGCGGGGGTGGGAGCCCCTGGAGGACTCTCAGCTGACAACAGTGGCGATCACTGCTGACTCCTTTTCTACCCCCTACTGTGCCATCTGGACTGCCTAAGCCTTCCAGGGCTGGGGCAAAGGGCAGGGAGAGCCTGCAGTCCCAGGCCACCAGGAAAACCAGTGAGCACATTCTCCAACTCAAAGTCCCTTCAAGGCAACTATGCCGGCTGGTGGAGTTGGAGCCGCAGGGTGTGCTGTACGCAGAGCCTAAGCTCATGGAAACCTTCAGGTTCTTCCCTCTGCACCCATCCTGCATCAGTGGCACCCGTCCCCTCCCAGACTCTTCCCTAAGGTCCCCTCAAGGTGGTGCTAACTGGAAGTCCTGTTGCTTCCCATCCTTAACTGCTGCCTGCTTTGCTTGTGCACATTTTTCTCTTTACTATATCACAGTCATATGGGGCTGGACCTGTCGCCAGGGCAACCAGTGGGGGCATATCAGCCTTTTTGGAAACCTTCACCCTCCTTGCCCAAACTCCCACTGTACTGGTGACTCCCCTCACTCCTGGAATGAGAGCACACACTCAAACTGTCTGCGCTTCAGCCCACTGGCCCCCCTGTTTCATCTGTCTTTTACCAAGTCTTGTTGACATGTGCTTTCTTTTCTAAATTTACCAGCCTATCTCATTTTATTTCTACTTCCTCTCCCTATAATAGATTCCCCTTTTGGATCAATAGCACTCACGAAGAATTCATGTTTTTTTTTTTAATATTAAAAAAATTAAATTTGAAAGGAGGGTGACCCCATAGTGTGTTCAAGGGATGGTGGGAGCTGACACTCCCTCCCCCCACACACTCTGCTAGGAAAAATTCCAGAGGTGTGCGAGGGCAGAGGTCACAGGATTTAGTGAAATTTCTGCATAGCAGTTAATTTACTACTTAAAAATAAAGCTAATAAAGCTAATCTAAGAACTCACTGTATACAGCCCCAAATTCTGTTCCTTGGAAACCACAGTACATTAGGAGGCATTTATTTTCAGTTCTGCATACATCTCTAGTGAAACCTGACATCAAAACATGGGTAAAAATGCAAAAATGTGTTTTGTATGAGGAGCTGAAACCGCCTAAGTTAGCAATGTGGCTGAAGGGGTTGGCTGGCATGAGCGTTAAGAATGTCCTGCTCTGGATTGCCAATGGAGGTTTTCGCCTAGGTTGATAATTATTAACATTTTCAAGCATTGGCTGACAGCAAATGAATTTCCACATCCTGAAACAATCCCCCTAATTGACATTTGTTGGCACCCTCCGTGAAGGAGGAAAAGCAGATGCCGGAAGCCCTCTGAGCTTCTGGTTTCTGGAAGGACAGACCCATTGAGGCCACCGGTCTTACATGCCCTGAAGCCACTTTGTCATGGATGCAACTTTTGTCTCCTTCCCTGAGCTTTCCAGGGCTTTGTTCACCCTCTTCCTTCTACCTGGAGTATCTTTCCTTGGCCAAGGCTTATTATCAGCCAGGGCCAGGCCAAATGCCACCTTCTCCCGCTGCCAGCCAGGCAGGACCCTCCCATCCCGGGATGGGCCACATGCACTGCAGGTCCTCTACCAAGGTGTCAACCCTCTTTGCCTTATTCTGAGCGGTAATAACGGCACATACCCGAGGATTCCTATTCTGATTATTTTTGTACTTGCCTTGTTTTTAGTACCGGATTGTACACCCTTGAAGAAAGGGACTGTTTTTCATGTCTCATGACACCTCTGAAGGTACTGAGCCCCTGTTGTGAGCAGGGACAAGCTAGCTCACTTGATCTGTAAAAAAAAAAACCACTGCAAGGTGGTTATTGGTTTATCTCATTTTCAGACGAGGAAGCCAAGGCAAAGAGAAGTAAAGCGATCTGGCAAACTTGTTAAGGCTTCCGAAAACCTAGAATGAAAAGGTGACCTCCCGCCCCTGCCCCCGCCCCTCGCCCCAGGAGAGGATGCGTGACTCAGGAGATGTGTGTTTGAGCAAAGAAAAAGGCACCTCACACTCGAGCTGGCTCCCCGACCAGGAGTTTTGAGAAGAACAGGAAATACCCATCAGTATTTGGAGCTGCGGCTGCTCCTAAGGGAAACACCGGGGTCGCCGACCTCGAGCCCCTGCTTTGGCCCCGCCCACGGCGAAAGCTCCGCGCGTGTGTTGGACCCCTGAGAGGATGAGGCGTACAGGTGGCTGATTTCATCCTCTTGTGCATGGTTTCAGCCTCTTAGCAAGTGACCCGGGGCAAGCCGCTTTTCCTCTGAGGTGGCTGAAGTCAGGGATCCTTCAGGTCTCGTCTGGGGCGTGGTGACATCACCGATTCCCGCCTTCCAGTTGTCCCTTCTCTGGTTCCCGTAGTGAACCCTCCCCCCCGCCCCCCATGCAATCTTTGGCTTTCTTTCCCTCTCTGCAGGTGAGAGGGAGAAGCTTTGAGACAGAGAGAGTGGGGCAACAGAATCAGGCAGGAGGCGGCGGCGGGGGGCGGGGTGGGGGGTTAAGGATCAGGAAACTGAACAGTGGTTCCCAAACTTCACTGTGTGTCAGAAGCTCCTGAAGGGCTCGCTGCACTCAGACCACTGGTTCCCATGCCTGGAGTGTTTGATTCAGTAAGTCTGGGTTGGGGCCTGAGAAACTGCATTTCTGGAGACCTCAGTTTGAGAACCTTCGCAGAAGAGAAATCTGGGAGGTGGGGTGGGGATGGGCAGGAGGAAAAGGTCTTAGGAAGAGGTGCTGTGGGGCACGAGCCAGATGCAGGATGAAAACCATTTGCTTAGAAAATTGCAGCTGGAGGGTATAAGCAAACTGTAAGCCAGGTCAATCAACCCTTTCTGGGCTTTAAAAATAAGCTGCTAACATTTTTCTACTTAAGGGGAGTTAGCAAAGAGGGGGGGACTCAAGCCTCTTACAGCGCAGTGATTAACACATATCTAAAGAATCCAGTGGCTGGCGTGTGTCTTTATCATTAGAACTGATTATAAAAATGAAGGTTGATGCGTAGAGCTTATTGAATTGTTTTAACTATAGCAAAGGCTTTTTATATTTATTTATTTTTGGCTGCGTTGTGTCTTCGTTGCTGCACACGGGCTTTTTCTAGTTGAGACGAGCTGGGGCTACTCTTCGTTGCGGTGCGCGGGCTTCTCATTGCGGTGGCTTCTCTTGTTGCGGAGCACGGCGCGCGGGCTTCAGTAGTTGTAGCGCACGAGTTTAGTTGCTCTGCGTCATGTGGGATCTTCCCAGGCCAGGGATCGAACCCGTGTCCCCTGCAGTGACAGGCAGATTCTTAACCACTGTGCCACTAGGGAAGTCCTGTAGCAAAGGCTTTTTAAAAAATAACCCCTTTTGGGCTTCCCTGGTAGCACAGTGGTTGAGGGTCCGCCTGCCGATTCAGGGGACACGGATTCGTGCCCCGGTCCGGGAGGATCCCACATGCCGCGGAGCGGCTGGGCCCGTGAGCCATGGCCGCTGAGCCTGCGCGTCCGGAGCCTGTGCTCCGCAACGGGAGGGGCCGCAGCAGTGAGAGGCCCGCGTACCGCAAAACAATAAATAAATAAAATAAACCCTTTGAAGTAAAATCACCCCCCTCCCTTTTATCAGTCCCCCTCTATGCATCCTATGTAATACGGTCGGGATGGAATTATGGACCTGATGGAGGGACTGTCATGGCTGCTGCTCAGCCCAGATGCAGAAAGTACATCTCATCTCATCCCTCCCTGCATGTGCTCTCTGTTTTAGCTATAAACTAACGTCTCTGTTATCATTCAATTTTTAGAAACTGTAGGAAGTGAATTCTTCATTCCAGTCTTGTGATTAATACTGGGAAAACTCCAAAAAGCATTAGTATCTGACTTCTAACAAGCCACAGAGTTAAAAGCTTTCCTACCCAATGAATGTATAACTTGATTCTTTTTTCTTTGACAGATTCTCTCTCTCACCTTCCCTTCTCTAGTAAACTCTTTATCCCCTTCCTTTTCCATAACTTTCCATTATCGCTTCCTCTCCATTCACTCCCTCCTTCAGTTCCAGGATGTTTGATCCTCAGCTTGCTCCTGTGTTTGGCACCTGCAGTGTGTATATGTGGGGGGATGGGGTGGAGGACGTCCCCTCGGTGGGTGACATAGCCACCGTTCTTTTCTCCTCTTTGATGACTGCTGTTCTTGGGGGGCGAGGCATACAGCCTTACCCCTCTGGAGCCAATTGTGTCCCAGGTTTCCCCACCTGATTTTAATAATGACAACAGTGGTAACGATGGCTGCCTGTTTTGGGGAAACATCTACTATGTGCCAGGCACTGTGCTAGGCAGTTCACCCTTCCCTTCATGATATTATTATCCCCATTTTACAGATGAAGAAACTGAGGCTTAGAGAGGTTAAATGTTTTGCACAAGGTCGTGCAACCACTGAGCAGCAGAGGCGGGGTTGGAGAAGCCAACATAACATTTCCTCTGCTCAAACCCTTTCTGGCAATCCTACCTCCTCTGTTTCATCCAAGCGAATTGGACTCATCTTTCGGGTCTATGTGGAAGCAGCCCTAATCTTCTAGGTTGGGGTACCCCACATCACATCCCCGCAGCATGCCCGTCTGTCCCAGCCCAGTACTTGTCAGCCTTGGTAGTGATTGATTGCTGGCGTTGATGTCTGTGTTGTATTGGTGATGCTAGTAACATGCCAGGTGCACGACAGACACTCAGTAAATTCCTAGAGAAGGAGAAAATGAACCAACAAATGGGCAAAGAGGAAAAGTCTCTAAAGCCAGGGCATGCAGAAAAGAGTTGAAAGACCTGAGGATGTTTAGTTTGAAAAAAAAAAGTGAAGATGAAGGGCTCTCTGAAGGCTGTGTTATGGCAGAGTTTGACTTGTTAAGACCTTAAAGAGGAGACGCGGACCCAAATACCTGTGCTTTTTTTTAATAAATAAATTTATTTATTTATTTTTGGCTGTTTTGGGTCTTCGTTGCTGCGCACAGGCTTTTTCTAGTTGCAGTGAGCGGGGACTCCTCTTCGTTGTGGTGCGCAGGCTTCTTATTGCTGTGGCTTCTCCTGTTGTGGAGCACGGGCTCTAGGCACGCAAGCTTCAGTAGTTGTGGCTCATGGGCTCTAGAGCGCAGTCTCAGTAGTTGTGACATACAGGCTTGGTTGCTCTGTGGCATGTGGGATCTTCCCGGACCGGGGCTCGAACCCGTGTCCCCTGCATTGGCAGGCAGGTTCTTAACCACTGAGCCACGAGGGATGTGCTTTTAAGGAGACAGATGTTTCTTCCATATGAAACTTTGTAGCCCCTGGATTAGCCCCGGAAATGAACTGGCTCCTCAGGCTTCAGGGATATGGAAGGCCTTGTGTGCAGGGGGTTAAGTAAGGCTCTCATCTGCAAACCATCACATTCCAGGATTCTGGGGAGGCGCTTGGAGAATTAGGAAATGAACTCAAAGATAAGGACTTTCTCCTCTATTAAAAAAAAAAAAAGCTAAATATTTGGTTTCCAAGAAAAATCTGCCTTAGGAGCCTTTGAAATAACATTTTTTAAACAAGGGAGAAACTGCGAAATTTTTAGTGATGGCAACATATAATTTGTTGAATACCTGGGTTTCACTTCCGGCAATGTTCACCGAATGAGTGAAAGAATGATTACAGGTATATTGCCTTAGCTTTTTTGGTTAATTTACGTAGAGCTTGCAGTCAACAGAAGTCACTAAACTTTTATTACAGGTGGCTTAGTATCATATAGCACAGCGGTCCCCAACCTTTTTGGCACCGGGGACCAGTTTTGTGGAAGACAGTTTTTCCACTGACGGGGGTGGGGGATGGTTCAGGCGGTAATGTGAGTGATGGGGAGCGGTGGGGAGTGGTGGGGGCAACGGGGAGCGGCAGATGAAGCTTTGCTCGCTCACCCACTGGCTGCTCACCTCCTGCTGTGTGGCCCAGTTCCTAACAGGCCATGGACTGGTACCAGGGTTTGGGGACCCCTGATATACCAAACTATTTTTTTTAAACTTAAGTGGAATACTTAAAATTCTTTGTATTAAATTTTATCTTCTTCATTTAGGTTCATCATTCTCAACTCATTTATTTTTCCTCCTTAACTTAGCAAGTTTGAATCATTTGCAAATTTGATGAAATGTTTTCTGTATCTTTCTCCAAGTCCCCACAGAAAATATTAAAAGATATTTTATATTCTTTTGAAATGATTATAAAGAATAATCATCTTTACTTTAAAAATTCATGTCTAAATATTTAATGTCTATTAGATACTGAAACTATCGATACAAGGAGAGTTAGTTCAAACGTTGCCTGAATAATCAATCCATAAACATTTCATGTATTCTCGAGAGGAAATATCATGGAGACTTGAGTTGTATATTAGTTTATTAGGGCTGCCATAACAAAGTGGCACAGACTGGGTGGCTTAAACAACAGAAATTTATTTTCCCGTGATTCTGGAGGCCAGAAGTCCCAGGTCAAGGTGCCAGCTGACTGGATTCTTGGTGATGTTGCCGAACGCAAGTGTGTGTGCCAGAGACACAGTGAGGCCAAACACCAAAACGTCGTAGTCTGGAGCAGAGGAAGGTTTATGGCAGAGCCGAGCAAGGAGAACAGGTAGCTCATGCCCAGAAAAATCCCCGAACTCCCTGAAGGGTTTCAGCAAAGCATTTTTAAAGGCCAGGTGAGCAGGTGAGGAGGGGCGTCCCAGAGCATGTGATCAGCTCATTCGCACGTCCCTTATTTGTTGATGGTGAGGTAGCAGGGTGGTCAACATTATCAATCCTTAGGTGCCAGAAGGTCTGGGGGCTACTTGCTCATGATTATCAAGTAGTTAAGTTTTTCTGTTTGGGTGGTGGTTTTTAGTGTCTGAAAAGCTCAGGAAATATGCATGAGATACTATTATCTGGGTACTTCAGAGAGGAGCTAGAGCAGAGGATATGGGGAGGGGTCTGTCCCAGGAAGGCCCCATAGGGTCCTGCAGTTACAGTGAGGCCTCTCATCTGGGCTTGCAGATGGCCACCCGCATCCTGTGTCCTCACATGGGCTTCCCTCTGCATCTGTCTGCGTCCACATTTCCTCTTCTTATAAGGACGCCAGTCATATTGGATTAGAGCCCACCCTAATGATCTCTTTTAATCTTTATCACCTCTTTAAAGACCTTATCTCCAAATACAGTCACGTTCTGAGGTAGTAGGCTTCAACTTATGAATTTTGGGGACACAGTTCAGCCCGTAACAAGCTGCTTTGCTTCCTGCTTTCCCAGTTTGTGGAGGACAGTATGTCTTCTCTGACATGTTCCTAAGTAGCCTCTTTTTCCTTTCTGTTCCCTTTATCTTCCCTTTCAGGGTGGTATAACTGTTACTGACGTACTCCAGGGAAGCATGTTCAAAGACTTCAGTGGTGTGGTACTTATTAATTTACCACATTTCTGAGTCTTTAAAGCAGATTGGACAAGCCCAGGGGGTTGGGCAGCCAATGTCCTTGGGCTGCAGATGGGAAACCAGTGCAGTCTAGCCAGGATGTGAAACCAAGTCCGGGTAAGATCTTTCAAAAGCCAGGAATTAAAACCACTAGCTCAGACAAGCTTCCTTTCAGTATATCCAGAGGAGGCTGATTTATAGGGAAAGATGAAAGGAGAAAGGAGGGCAGTGTGTGTATTTTGGCGGTTCACAGGATGGTGGGGCTGAGAAAGGAGGAGGAGGGAGAAGTTATCGTAAGCCCGCAGGCAGTCAGTGAGCGAGAACATCAAAGAGGAAGCTGGACGGCCAGATGTACAAAGAGCTGGTGCAGGGGAAGGGGCTGGGGGAGAAACAGGAGGAACGTAAACATCTGACCGCTTGGGCTCAGAGCCAGGAGGGGCCTTTGGAAAGGCACGATGGAGTAGGTGCAGTGAGGGGCATTTGGCCATGAGAAACCCTGGGAGGATGAGCCCCTGAGGCTTTTACAGTCAAGTTGGACCATGAAGTAAACTGCAGAGGAATCCTGTCCAAGGGGCTCAGGTCTGGCCAAGCCTGTGAGAGGCTGCTTTCCATCTCCAGCTCTTAATTCCCCAGGCCTGACACTGGGCCTTCTTCCAGTCTACTCCATCCATTCATTGAATAAATATGTTAAGAGAGTCCCCATGTTCCAGGCGCTGTGCTAAGCCTGGTGCAAGATGAAGGATCCTTATATCTTTGGGAAGCATCCCCTCCTCCCACGGTACCATTCACCCGTATGCACTGGTGCCAGTGTCTTGTGGCTGTCCTGGGTGTGATTGTCCCAGCCGCTGAAGGTAGCAGGCTCCTTGACTCCCCTCTTCCAATCAAACTTGAATTTGTCTCCAAAATGAAAAGGAATAGGTAGACCACGCATTTTACCTAGCTGTTTTTCTCTACCAAAATAGTTTAGTTCTAATACATTATGTTTCGTTTCATAATTTGCCTCAGTTTTATCATTTATTCATTCATTAAAGGAACACGTGTCTTTAGGGTTTGGTACACATTCCGCAGTTTCAGGCAGCATGGGTCTTCTGGGGGGAAATTTGTATAGGATCAGTGAGAGAAGACGTCCTCAAGAGCTAGTAAAACTTACACCTAAAACCATCTAGGCTGGATGCCTTCTGTAGAGAGGATATATTTGACAACTCATTCAATTTCTTTAAGAGTCATTAGTGGGTTTAGGTTTTCTGTTTCTTCTTGAGTCTATTTAATAATTGGTATTTTCCTTAAAATGATCTGTCTGTATTTTCGAATCTGCTGGCATACATTATAGTTCATAAAACTATGTTTTTGGGCTTCCCTGGTGGCGCAGTGGTTGAGAGTCCGCCTGCCGATGCAGGGGGTGCGGGTTCGTGCCCCGGTCCGGGAGGATCCCACGTGCCGCGGAGCGGCTGGGCCCGTGAGCCATGGCCGCTGGGCCTGCGCGTCCGGAGCCTGTGCTCCGCAGCGGGAGAGGCCGCGGCGGTGAGAGGCCCGCGTACCGCAAAAAAAAAACAAACAAAAAAACTATGTTTTTGCACGGGGCATGGTATTCTTTAACAAAGGGGGCCCAGTGTTTTGTTCCCATAGTTCACAAAGATCTGAGCAAAAATTCTGAAGGAACCCTGAGCCCTGGGGGACGGGTGTGCAGGGAATGGGGCAGACATCTTCATGGACTCTTAGGTTTCCCTGATACTACCTAGCATTTACAACAGAGCTTTACAGCTCCTAATGCTTTCCTTACCTCCCTTTCCCTCACAAAGCCCTTGAGAGGCCGATTTTATAATAATCCCCAGCTACAGATAAGAAAAAAAAACTTATCAGAGATGTTAATTTATCCATAATATTCAGATGAGCCAGAAATCACCGCTAGATCGCACTGTTTTAATTAGAAGAGAGTTCAGAGATCATCTCGTTGAGAGGTTTTTAACCTGGGGTCCATGGACCTCCAAAGATCCCTTGGATAGACTTCAGTGGGTCCGTAATTTGGATGAGAAAAAAATAACATCCTTTTTCACTAACCTCTGACTGCAACTTAGCATTTCCTTCTATTATAATTGTAAACCACAAACCACAAAGTAGTAGCAGTGCCGTCTCAGCAGTAGAGACCACAGATCTGTTCATGGCACATTATCATCGTGAGAGAGAACTCAGAATAGTGCTTTCACTCACCACTACTTCAGAATTACACTAGTTAGTAACCCGTCTTTTGATCTTGTTATTTAGTGTAATTTTTTAAAGTCAGTATGTTACTGTATCCACAATTCTTTTTCTTTTTAATATCTTGATGCACTGTAGTTCAAATAATTGGCCTCCTTTCTCATCCTTTGGATTTATTTATTTGTTTGTTTATTGTATTAATATATACGTAAAATAAAATTAACCATTTGAACCATGTTAAAGTATACAGGGGACACGTAGTTTTTAGAGGACAGGAGCCCACTGTGTCCCCCTTTGCCTGACAAAGTAATAAAGCTATTCTTTTCTACTTCACCTCCCGCCCCCAAAAAAGGTGTACAATTCAGTGGCATTAAGTACATTTACACCGTTGTGCAACCATCATCACTGTCTATTTCCAGGACGTTTTGAACATTTTCATCATCCCAAGTAGAAACTTTCTACGCATTAAGAAATAACTCTCCATCCCTCCCCCTCCATCCCCCAGGAATTTCCTTTCTACTTTCTGTCTCTATGTTGCCTATTCTAGATACCTCATGTAAGTGGAATGATACCATATTTGTTCTTTTGTGTCTGACTTTTTTCATTTAGCATAACATTTTTAAGGTTCAGGCATGTTGTAGCATGTATCAGAACTTCATTCTTTTATGGCTAATATTCCATCATATGTATATACCACATTTTGTTTATCCATTCATCTGTTGATGGACACTTGGGTTGTTTCCACCTTTTGGCTGCTTGAATAACGTTGCTGTGAACACTGGCGTACAAGTATCTGTTTGAGTGTCTGCTTTCAATTTTTTTGGATATGTACCGTGGATGGAATTGCTGGGAAACATGGTAATTCTATGTTTAACTTTTCTGAAGAACTGCCAAACTGTATTCCATAGCAGCTGCACCATTTTGCATTCCCACCAATAATGCACAAGAGTTCCAATTTCTTTACATCCTCACCAACACTTGTTATTCTCCATTTTTTTTCTAAGTCCCATCCTAGTGTGTGTTGCATTTTATTCTGGACATCTAACAACTGTATTCTGAGAAGGGTTCACAGAGCTGGGCTTCACCAGACTGCCATGGAAGTCCCTCGTACAAATAAGGGTTAAGGGTGAGGGAACCAGACTCCAGAAATATTCCTTTTTGCTCAAGGTGAAGTAATTGACCAGCAGCAGGGCTTAATACCAAGTCTTCTAGGGCTCAGGGGAGCCCTTTCCCCTCCTACCACATGGGCTGCTCTCATGTAGACGTTTGCCTCAGCCAGTGGTCAGACTGAGTCAGGGCTGGAACAAAGCCATCCAACCAGCCACTGAAGCTAAGGCCAGCCCCAAACACAGACGAGACGGACATAATCCGTGTCTGCAAACCGCTGCAGTGTAAAACTGCCACACACAACCACAGTAGCTATATTTTTATTTGTTCAACAAACATGGAGTGCCTTGTGTGAGTTCAAACACCATGTTCAGTTGGAGTGTCTGGGGGGCACCCAAAGGGACATCCCTTGGAGAAGCTAAACTGATAGTTTGGTTTACATGTTAAAGTTCAGGAGGGAGAAATAACCCTGCCTATGTTTCCTTTAAATACAGAATGGTGTCCTGAACTGTCGTTTCTCGATCAGGAGCCTCTGGTTCTGCAGAGGCAGCCTAAGATGGCTTCCTTTGCCCTGACAGTCCCATGGCCCCATTTTCTTACTGACCTTCCAATCAACCATGGCTCCTGAACCTTTCCACACCTGCCACCACACTTGTCAGCTTGGTTTTACAAATAACCATAGCTAACTTTGAACAAGTGTGAGCTCTGGCTTTCCACTGTGTGACCATGAGTAAGTAGCAGAACGACCCTAACCCCAGTTGTCTCATTTGTGAAATGGGGGTGATAACGGCCCCTCCCTCAGAGCGGGAATGAAGATGGGATGCGATCATGCAGATAAAGGGCTTGGCCCAGAGCCTGGCATGGACTTAGCTTTCAATAAATGCTTGTTGCTGTTATTGTCGATATTAAAGTTTATTTTTAAAACACAATTTGTACATTGCAAAGTGGTGTTAACTCTTCTGTGCTCCCACTCTACTGTGAGATCTTTAAAACTAGGAACTAGGTCTTTTCGTCTCTGGGTATAAAGCATCTGGTGTAGCAGCCTCACAATAATTGTGTACTGAATAAATGAATGAGAGATGACATTTATTAATATTATTAGTATTGTTAATTTTTATTGATCTCTTTGAGCACCTACTGATTTAAATATAAAGTAGCAGTTTTTTTCTCTTTCACCCTTAAATCAGATATTGATCTTAGAGAAGGATGTCTAAAACATCGATTACGTGAGCATTTCAGAAAATACGTGTAATTAGCAAAACAGTTTAATACATTTTATTTTTAAAGTGTCAGAAGTTGTACCATCAGATCCATTCCTTCATACGTAGAACAAACACATTTTTGTTGAGCAGCTACTCTATAGCAGGCTTGGCGTCAGTAGTGAAATCTCTGGGTATTAAGTAGGGTGCAATTGGAATAAGCTAACAGTGTTTTTCTTAAAAGATATTTGAATATCTTACAAGAAGTCTGGAGATCAGTGATTCCCAGTTCGTGGCAGTGGCTCAGCTCTATCTTTGAGGCCAGGGTTATTTCCAGCTGAAGCGACCTCAGCCCAGGAGATTGGCTTTCCTTTCTTAGGCTTCTGCCTTAATAATCACAGAATGGCTGCTGCAGCTCCAGACATCACATCCTTCCATGGTTATGGTCAAGGCAGGAAGAGAATAAGAGTGGAGGAAAGAGGACTTTTTTGTTCCTTCACTCACTCCTTTTAGCAGAGACCAAAATCTTCAGTAGACTTTCCCTTACTCCCCATAGGCCAAAACTGGATTGCGTGCCTACTCCAGCTACCTCGTCTGGAGACTGGGATAACCAAGACTGTCTTCTTCCAGGAAGGAGTTGTTCCTGGTGGGGATGGGACCTGTCCTCGCAGAGATCATGGTCACTTTCTTGCTGCTTGGGATCTTAGCAAGGAAGCAGGAAGGGGATTCGTAGAGAAATGAAGTTTAAGTAGGCAACACTAGTGTCATCCAGTCTACTGTGTTAAGCCATTTTCTTGAAGGTGGTGAGGGGACAGTCGCTGAATCCAGGGGAAGAATGTTCCAGGCTCGCCTGAAGTGTTTAGAGCAGCGATGCCAGTGCAGTGTGGCTCAGGGAAGTAACATGGGGACCTTGGTGAGTCGTTGTTAGGACTTTGGCTTTTCTCTGAGAGAGATGGGAACCGTCGGAGGGTTTTAAGCAAAGGAGTGACGTGCTCTCACTTGTGTTTAAAGGACTGCTGTGGCTGCTGGATTGAGAACAGTCTGTAGAGGAACGAGGCAAAGGCCGTTTAGGAGGCTAACAACATCATCCCAGTGAGGGATGTTGGTGGAGGTGATCATCCCTGGAGTGTAATGAAGAACTAAGAATTATTTTATTTGTGGCAAGTTTCCCAAAACCTTCTTGAATAGTACCAGCTGCTGGGAATTTATGTAAAGCCTGCAGAGTACCTACAGTTACAGTGAGGGAACATTAATGTGATATAAAGTCATGCAGGTTGTACCCTTCTGTAGCTGTGTGTGTACATTTGTTGTTTCCTGTAGATTAATCATCAAGAGTATGAATTCTAGATTCCTGCATTTGAATCTTGATTCTACTACTTACTAACTGTGTGACCTTGGGCAAATTACTGTAAACTCTCTGAGACTCAGTTTTCCCACCTGTTAAATGGGGATAATAGGTTGTTGTGAACGGTAAGGAGTTAGTGCATGTAGCATTATATTGATATATAATCGTTGCTCAATCAATATTAGCTATCATTATAGATATGGATATAACCACTTGTAAAGGTCAGGGAACATCCCTATTTAATTCATTTTACTTAAAACCATAGCATACGAGAGCTGGAAAGGAACTGAGAAATTATTTAGTCCAACCCTAGAGATCAAAGTAACATAGCCACCCTCCCCCCTCCAAAAAAAGAAGGTTATGTGGTCACTGTCACCTTGTGGGTGGAAGAATGGGGACCAGAACATGGGTCTCTGGACTCCCAGTCCATAGCAGTGCTTTCTTCGCTATGGCCATGTTGCTTCCATACAGCCCTCAACACAATACCAGGTGGAAATAATAATAATAACAAAAATAATTATTTGACTCTTACTTTGTGCCAGGCACCATTCTAAGTACTTTACTCATATTCACTTACTTAATCTTCATAGCACCCCTCTGAGGCAGGTACAGTCACTGTCTCCCTCTTGTAAAAGAGGAAACTGAAGGTTAGAGAGAGTAAGTAACTTGCCCAGGATGGGGAATGTGTGTGGTGTCAGGGAACATGGGCGGCCCGAGAGTCAGGAGGCTGCCCCACCTTTACCCTGCATGACCTTCTCCATTTGCAGAATACAGAAATTGAATCCAGCCTTTAAAGTTCCTTTTCAGCGTTAAAATTTGCATATCCTAAGTGCTTTGTGACGATCAGGTCTGATCATTTCATCATCATGAAACTTGCTGTCTTATTAACTGTTCTTCATCTTCATGATCAGCTACAAGAAAGACTATTTGTAGAACAGCCTAGAAACCAAAGTCACCCAGGCTGTGAGGGATTCCTGCAATGTTATTTCTGGTTTCCGTAGCAACCCTGGCATTGGGAATTAAGCTTAATTGAGTCAGCGGCAGCAGCTGGAGCCCAGTGTTCGCTCGAGCACCGAGAGTGATGAGGAAACAAATCGCTGGCTGGGTAGATTTCCTTTTGTGTAATATACTGTCTCAGTGTACTTAGGGAGTGGAAACCTACGCCAAGTTAAGTAAGGATGGAGGAAATGAAGCATTGTATCAGAGTGGAGAGAGAAAGGACAAGTTTCCAAAGGACATGGTGATGAGAACAATCTAGGTTCCTGAAGCAGTCACTGTAGAGAAGATGAGGGGATAGGCAAACAGAGGCTTCAGGGGAGGGGAGGAAAGTTGGCCCCGCTTTCACAAAGCTTGGACAGACTAGGTCTTCAGGTGAGCTTTGTGAAGAGGACTGAGTACGCCTTGTAGTTTTTTGTTCCAATGTATTTGGAGTTTTCATCGAGACCTTACTGTAGATGAGGGAGGCATCAAGAAGGCAGATGTATTGAGGAGTTGAGGGGACCACCAGGGCCAGTGCAGAGAACAAAGCTCTCTAGGTATTTGATTTTATCTTTTTATAAATTTATTTATTTATTTATTTTTGTCTGCGTTGGGTCTTCATTGCTGCGCGTGGGCTTTTTCTAGTTGTGTTGAGTGCGGGCTACTCTTCGTTGTGGTGTGCGGGCTTCTCATTGTGGTGGCTTCTCTTGTTACAGAGCACAGGCTCTAGGCGCAGGAGCTTCAGTAGTTGCAGCACGAGGGCTCAGTAGTTGTGGCTCACAGGCTCTAGAGCGCAGGCTTAGTAGTTGCGGCACACGGGCTTAGTTGCTCTGTGGAATGTGGGATCTTCCCAGACTAGGGATCAAACCTATGTCCCCTGCATTAGTAGGTGGATTCTTAACCACTGCATCACCAGGGAAGTCCCTCTCTAGGTTTTTTTTTTTTAAACATGCACATTACTTTGTTTTGAAAATTAATTAATTTATTTTTTGGCTGCGTTGGGTCTTTGCTGCGTGCGGGCTTTCTCTAGTTGCAGAGAACGGGGGTTACTCTTTGTTGTGGTGTGCGGGCTTCTCATTGTGGTGGCTTCTCTTGTTGCAGAGCATGGGCTCTAGGTTCACGGGCTTCAGTAGTTGTGGCTCACGGGCTCTAGGGTGCAGGCTCAGTAGTTGTGGCACACGGGCTTAGTTGCTTTGCGGCATGTGGGATCTTCCTGGACCAGGGTTCAAACCCGTGTCCCCTGCATTGGCAGGTGGATTCTTAACCACTGCACTACCAGGGAAGTCCACCTCTCTAGGTATTTTAGGCAGAAAGGGATTTCATACAGGGAATTAGGTGCTTACATAATTAATGGAAAGGGTGAAGGAGTAGAAGTTCAGGGCCATCACCTAAGAACCCATTGCTGGGATCAGGATGCTGTCGCTGCCATAACTACATCTGTGAAGCTGGTGAGCAGACACTAGAACACCGAGTCTGTGTTTCTACCACCTTACTTGCCAGCAGAAACAGGCTTCACCCCACTTCCTCCTTTGTGAGTGTATGTACTTGGTGTTACCTAATTCTCACCCAGGACCCTAGCTGCAAGGGAGTCATTGAAATGTGCTTCTTGTCTTTTTAACGTCTGCAGTACTGGAAGGCTCATAAAAAGAGGTGGGAGTTCATGCTGAGTGCCAACTGACATTCAATCAATAGTTATTTCCTTTGAATGTTCAATTAACTAGGGAGAGAAATAGCAGTAGAGGAGTTAGACACCCAAGAGGGTTGAGTTGGAAGGGGCCAACTGCTGACCTAAGCTTTCTGCTCTACCAGCTGAAAGTCCTTCAGGTAGACTCACTCCAGGGTTAGATAACAAAGGGGCAGAAACTCAACTCCTAAAGACAAAGGAGTTGTCTTTAAATTCTCCCTGGTCGGTGCTTTGTGACCACCTAGAGGGGTGGGATTGGGAGGGTGGGAGGGAGGGAGACGCAAGAGGGAAGAGATATGGGAACATATGTATATGTATAACTGATTCACTTTGTTATAAAGCAGAAACTAACACACCATTGTAAAGCAATTATACTCCAATAAAGATGTAAAAAAAAAAAAAGGATATAATAAATTCTCCCTGGTACGTTCTCTCTAGTATATACATAGGGGACATTCATTTATACCTGAGACCACGCTGGGAACTCCAGTGGGAGGGGCTTTGGGTTGGGCCAGGGATGGAGAAGAGTGAAGTCTGGGCTGAAGCAGGAGCCCTTAGAATGTGCCCTGAAAGAGGACGGGCACATTTATAACACTTCAGTGGCTCCCCATGGGCTCCTTCATGGAGTCCAAGCTTCTCAGTAGGAGGTACATGCAGCCCTCCCTGTCATTCCCATCCTGTCCTTTAAGATCCAGCCATAGCACCCTATCTGCATTACCCATGCACATGGCACCCTCCTCTGTTCTGGCCTCTAGGCCTTTGCTCATGCCGACCCTTTGCCTAAAATGCCCAACCCAACTCTGCCTGGCCAATACCTGCTCATCCTTTAATAATGGAATAATATTTTAAGACAATATAATGTGGTACCCTTCAGCTTCTTTAGGAATCTTCCCACCCATCATCCCAGGATCGTGCTCTCCTCCAGGCTCTAGCTGCACATGATTTTTATGAATCTTATGAGCTGTCTTCTCTACAAGGTTGTAAGCGTCTCCCAGGCTGAGATTGGTTCTTGTGCTGTATCCCGAGCACCTGGCTAGAGAGGAGGGTTCCACAGTGTTTGTGTAACTCAACCAAACTGAAATGATGAGAGACACTTTTCCTTGGCTGGTACAGGTCTGTGGAAGCTTCCGCCCCTGCCTCTGTGTGTGCCTGCACCCCTCCCCTTCCAGGGAAGAGCTACAAGACTGCATCTAGCAAGGCCTCTTCCTCGTGGCCCTCACCCCTCCCCAGTCCGACCCTATTGCTATTCACAGGTCTCTGCTCTGCGCCTGACTTCCATCTGGACGCTCAGAAATCAGATGAGGCAATTGTTCAATGTATTAAGTTAAAATGCTCGTGTGGGTGAAATGCCAGTTTGCTTTTTAAAAGCCACCTACACTCTTTTTCACTTTGCAGAAAGGAGAGATCACCTGTTTCCCAGTACTTTCTGTACTGTCTTGTATTGGGGGATGGGGTGTGTGTGTGTGTGTGTGTGTGTGTGTGTGTGTGTGTGTGTGTGTAGATTACAAATTTTTAAGATATGAGTCATTTCTCAATTGGAGGAAGGAAGAAAACTGATGAGAAGCGTTTTGATAGAGAGTACCAAACTGATTCTGTATCTATTCAGTCAGCTCAGTGAATTTTAAAACCATCGACCATTTCAGGGCTTCTTTATCCTTCTTTTCTCAATTAAGAGAAAGCCTGTTTGTAGACACACTGAGAGTAGATGTGAGGGGCATTTTTTTGTAAGTGAAGCTTTAGCAAACTGCTTTACCTTGCAAGGAAATTCAATTCATTGGAAACTTTTTTCTCCAGGGCTAAACTGCGGCAGCTTTCTCTTTGGCTCCCTCGCAAAGAAAATTGTCCAGGGTTCTGGAAACCACAGCTGTCGAACTTCATATGACGTCTCTTTTCTTTTAGCTCATGTAAGAGTTATGAGAGGAGACTGGTGTGATGTGGCATGTTTTTTCTTTCTTCTCCTTTTCTTTTCCAGTTTGCTGGCTAGTTGGTGCGTACTCCCTGAGGGCCTTAGAGAGCTGCGTTCCTAAAGGAATTTGTGAGGGTCAGCAGGGACAAACGAAATTTGAGCTGGTGTCAACCCAGGATCCCTCAGGGCGCCACTGGCCCTTGTCTCTGGTTTATGGAGCACGATTGCTAACCAAAGATGCAGGCTCATTCACCAGAACCTTCTTTTAAATAAAAACAAAACCCCAAACAAACTCATTGTGACATTGGCAAGTATATTTTGCATAAAAACTTCCCAGTGTGGATCTCCATGAGCAGACGGAATCCATCCTGCAAGTCTCTCTCCCACCACAGCCATCTCTTTCTGCCCTGCAGGGGTTCCCCTTGGTTTTGGTTAACGTGTACACAGGTCAAATCTGACAGTAAGTTTCAGTGCTTGCCTGTGAACTTTGGTTCTGCTTGTAGGTGTTGGAAAGGAGTTAATAGAATGAAAGTTGACATTCAGACCATATCTCGGGCGTTCATGAGGGGAGCACATAAATGGTATCAACTGGCATTCAGAGCAGGTGTGTGGGGGGAGGAGATCACAGAAATCACCTCCGTCTGGATGTACATCGTTGCTTTTGTCCTCAGTAATCGGCCAAGAGGTAGAGATGTGTTTGCTCTGTACCTCTGCTGGGTTCATGCCTCCTTGTTCATCAGCACAGTCTCTACTGACCTTTGTGACTGAGGGTTCAGCTGTTCTGGCTATAAGCATATGTTATGCTTCCTGAATAGTAATTCATTTTCCCTGCCTTGTTCTGCCGCCATCTGCACACTCGTGTCACTGCCTGCCTGGGCTGTAAGCCGCCTAAGGCCAGGCCCGGCATCCTCTGGGTGGCAACAGCCCCACAGCACCAGCACTGTACAGACAGACCTTGTTTTATTGGGTTTTGCTTTTGTTGTGCTTCGCAGATACTGTGTTTTTCACAAATTGAGGGTCTGTGGCAGCCCTGCGTCAGACAAGACCATTGGCGCCATTTTTCCAACGCAGTTGCTCACTTTGTGTCTCTGTGTCACGTTTTGGTAATTCTTGCAGTATTTCAGGCTTTTTCATTGTTATTCTATCTGTTACGGTGATCTGTGATCGTTGATCTTTGATATTCTATTGCGAAAAGAGTACAACTTGCTGAAGGCTCAGATGATGGCTGGCATTTTTTAGCGATAAAGTATTTTTAAATTAAGGTAAATTAAGGTACACTTTTTTAGACATAATGCTATCGCACGCTTAATAGGCTACAGTATAGTGTAAACATAACTTTTATATGCGCTGGGAACCAGAAAGCTCGTGTGACACGCGGTATGGCGATATTTGCTCTATTGCGGTAGTCTGGGACCGAACCTGCAGTTCCTCTGAGATGTGCCTGTGTTTTGCCCATAGTGCCTTCAGTTCTCTGCCTTCTATGTGCAGCCCTGAGCCAGGTATCCGTGAAACGAGGATGAATGAGGCCCACTGGTGACCTCAGAGGTTTGCCTTATGGTTTGGGGGGGCTTTCAGGCCAGCAAATACGGAATTTGTGGGATGACATCACTGCACATTGTTACTAGTTGTGCTACTGTCATCATTGCCTGGGGGTGCAGGAGGCACTTGTGGACTCGAGTAGGTGCAGCGGGTGTGCTCGTAGGTATCAGAAAGAACTTAATAAAATGAAGGTGAAGCTCTGGGGCCAAAGGCACTGGCCCAGGACAGAGGGTGAAGAGGACTTCGCACTTGGGGGAGTGTGTCTTGAGTTGAGCTCTAAGTCCTGAGTCTCATTCAAGTCTCTGCCGTTGGCCCTCCCAGATATTAACTGGCGTTTAATGTGTTAACTGGTGACTGGGAGAGTAAGTTCATAAGCCTCTCCTCTGGGACGTTTCTCTGTTCAGAGGAGACACTTCATGCTAGGTCACCTGCTGGGAAACGGAGGCTAAAAATGCAGGTACTACAACCAGACTGGCTTGGATGTGAAATCCCTGTCTCGTACCACTCATTCTCCCCATGCCAGTGGACTTGTCATTTAGCCTCTCTAAGCCTCAGGGCCTTTGTCTGTAAGTTGGAAGCAATAATGGTGCCTACCTTGTTCATTTCCTGAACCTAATCAAAAGCCAGGACACAGCTGACCGACACATGATCTGACAATGGACCAGACGCGGATCAGAACCCATGAGAGGATCCAGGATGTAAGGTTTCCATATTTACAAGGTCTCTCCTGGTCTTGCGGAGGAGGGTGCTGAGACACAGGAAGGGGTCTCTCCTGGACTCTTGCTGTGTGGCCTCTTTGATGGTCTCCCAGGCTCCCATGCCCCTGGGGATAGAGTCTTCAGGTCTGTCACACCTATGAATCATCCGGAACAACTGTCTAAGTGCAGGTTCGTGGGCTTCAGCCTCAAAGATTCTAATTCACTGGGTCTAGGGTGCTGCCCAGGATTCATCATTTTAAATAAGTACCCCCAGGTGTTTCCGATGTCATCAGGACACTGATGATCCCCACTGTGGGCTGTTTTTATTGTACCTCCACTGACTAGCTCCCCCAGCCCACTCTGGCTCGTGGAGGGGTACGTGCAACTTCTCCTTTCTTTGCCCTCCTAGCCCTCCCATCACATATGCACCCTGAAGGAAAGAAGCCAAGACCCTACTGAGCATCTACGTGCGTTGCACTCTGCTGGGTACTAGGGATTCATAGAAGACGCTACATGTGGCCGGTAGCTGCATACATGAGATGCTGGTAGGAGAACGCTCAGACCTAGGTGACCACAGGGTCAAGGCTTACGCTGAAGAGGCAGCTGAGAGAGGATGACGCGTAGGGACCTACAAACCTAGATATCACTGAGGTGTAGATATAGGGCAGGGAGTGGTGGGTGGGTCCAGGAGGCTAAAGAGTTCATTAGTGCATTCTCCCATGACCTTGCTGTCAGTGCCCCTTAGGATGGTGGCTTTTGAAGAAATTGCTTTGTTGAGACAGCATCCTGGGCTCATTGATCCTGAGAACTCACAGCTGCCAGGTTGAGCTACTGTGACTCTGATGAAACTCACCAAAATATTTCATCGTCGGAAAGTTCTGCTAGAAAGAGGGGAGGAGTAAGGTGCATTTGTGGAGAGAGTCTCTCTACTCTCCCAGGCCAGGAAAACCAACGGTGAGATGATGGGGCATTAAGGCTTGGAGCGCTCTAATGGGAGTGAGTGGAGAGAATGTCTGGCTGGCAAATCGGTTTTGTTTCTCAAGTCCCCTCCAGGCACTAGGGGGTGGGAAGGGGATGGGGGATGCTGCGCCCAGAGGACCCCTGTGGCTGAGCTTTGATTCTGAGGCTGGGATTGATTAGCGGGGGGCGGGGCTGGGGGGGGTTGGTGTCTCACAGGTGCTGGAGTTGGGGGTCTTGGGGCCGGCACGCAAGGCTTGGGATTTGCTGTCCTGGCTGGAGATTTTATCATGTGACTAGCTGTCAATCCAGATGTCTCCTTTCTGTGGTTTATACAGTTGATTTTTTGAACCTTATGTTCAGGGCTTGACATTTATACCACTTAGATTTCCTCTTGTTAGTTTTTTTTTTTTTAACATCTTTATTGGAGTATAATTGGTCTACAATGGTATGTTAGTTTCTGCTTTATAACAAAGTGAATCAGCTATATGTATACATATATCCCCATATCCCCTCCCTCTTGCGTCTCCCTCCCACCCTCCCTCTCCCACCCCTCTAGGTGGTCACAAAGCACCGAGCTGATCTCCCTGTATAGTATGTGGCTGCTTCCCACTAGCTATCCATTTCACATTTGGTACTGTATATACGTCCATGCCACACTCTCACTTCATCCCAGCTCACCCTTCCCTCCTCTTGTTAATTTTGACTCACTATTCCAGCCCTCAGAAATCCTTTCTGGTCCTGACTCTGTTATTCAGCTTTTTAAGCGATTCCTTCCAGCATAGTGTGTAGTGGTGTAGTGAGAACCGCAAATGCCCCCAGAATTTGGAAAACTGTTTGGAAAATGTTACCAAGTGGGAACTGATTTTCTAATGTGTCTACGATATGTCTTAGATCCCATTAAGAAGTCCAGGGTGTATCCATAATATAATATGATCAGCTTTTCAGGCCACTCCCCAGGGGTTCTTTAGGAAGATGTGAGTGGAGCATGATTGATTCAGAGGAAGCCATAGCTCATCATCTGCGTTGTAAAACGGCTGGCGTGAGGCAATGCAGTAGCTGGCACCTGACGAAGAAGGGAATTAGAGGGGGAAGAATTGAAATGTGGTCCTTTCAGCCCTGCCCAAGGACCATGGCACCCTAGTCAAGAGCCCTAAATACAGGGGAATTGCAGGTTAAGTCGCACTGGAGGCAAAAATCAAAGGTGCTCCAAATTGCCTCTGAAATATCCATGAGATCACCTGTAGATCACAGGGCTGGTCATAGTCTAGAGGCACATGGGGATGGAACATATGAGGTGGCCACAGGGGCCACATCTCAGGTGTCTGTGGGCTCAAGCTCATTGAGCGTGATGGTGGGTGTTACGCCATCACGTCTTTTCTCTCAGTCTGTCTGTCTGTCTTTGTTAAGCCCATATAGTTCAAAACACATAAACCAATTGCTTAAGGGATGCAATTTCCTTGAATTCTGATGTGCTATTTTATATTCTTATAGTGGAGGATACATACCACTTGCACAATTTGCGGAGACTATTTCTTTCCTTTTTTTATAAATTTATTTATTTAATTTATTTTATTTTTGGCTGTGTTGGGTCTTTGTTGCTGCGCGTGGGCTTTCTCTAGTTGCGGCGAGCAGGGGCTACTCTTTGTTGCGGTGCGTGGGCTTCTCACTGTGGTGGCTTCTCTTGTTGCAGAGCACGGGCTCTAGGGGCGTGGGCTTCAGTAGTTGTGGCTCATGGGCTTCAGTAGCTGTGGCTCGAAGGCTCTAGAGCGCAGACTCAGTAGTTGTGGCGCACAGGCTTAGTTGCTCCGCGGCATGTGGGATCTTCCCGGACCAGGGCTCGAACCCGTGTCCCCTGAATTGGCAGGCGGATTCTTAACCCACTGCGCCACCAGGGAAGCCCGAGGAGACTATTTCTTAGGGAATTTCTATTTCCTTTGCTCTGACCCCATGCCCACCAGCAGCCTTCCATCATAAGTGTGACTTTATCTAAAAGTTCATGGGCAGGCCGTCGACATGGCCACCCTTATTATTTCTCATTGAATTGTAGTAAGTTAGCACTAATTATCAGATAATGTCTCAAAAGTATGATTAGCTAACTTACCTTTATTCAGTTTCTTAGAAGTAGATAAAATTGAGTACTTCAACCTTTGTTGTAGAGCCCCAGACTCCAAAACCAGATTGGCAAAATGATTCCATTTCATTGTCGTAGGTACTTGCAGGGCAGTGTTGAAAGGATCCTGAGGCTGAGTCCAGGCTGAGTGGGAGAGGGTGGGAATTGATTCATAATGTCTCCCAGGGACAAGGTAAAGAAAAAAAAGGGGACATTGCTCATCCTGCCCTGGAGCCTGGGTACCCACACCCAGAGGTAGTCAGCTATGCTCTCCCTTTCTCTCTGAGCATTCTACTTATCTTTTTAGTCTGCCTATTTTGTTGTATCCTGTTATTATGTGTCTGTACGCCTGCTGTTAACAGCTGGGAGTCTTCCTTCGTTATATTCCCAGAGCCTGACACACAATAGGTTCTCACTAAATATTTGTTCAAAGATTGGCTTTATTTAACTGTTCTACCTAACGGGTCTAAATATGTGGAATCTGCATTTCTTCCTCACTGGAGTCAATTATTTGTCTTGCTGAGATCCAAACTATAGATTTCCTCTGATTCTCCTGATCTATCCTAACTAGGAGTAAAAACATAAATTGTGCACGCTTTTTTTCCCTTCTCAGTCTCCTGCTGGCTCAAAATCATCAAGTTCTCCCTACCGCCACCCCCGCTTTCTGTAATCATAAAACTGCTTTTCTCCCTTTGAAACTCTTGGTGAGCTAGTTTTTTCACTGGCCCTTTATGACCTTTGAATCACGTTCCAGAGTGTTTCTGGTCACTCTTAGGGAATTAAAGAAACCTCTCTGGTTAGTCCTAGTTGCAAAACCAGTTTTAGCTCTTGGCTCCTTGCCACTTTCTCCAACGTTACTCTTGTCATCCCTCCTTTGAGGGATCATTATTGGAGTATTCGTGTCCTCCACTGTATCTCAGCCGTTCACCTCTCTTACCATACACTCCTGACCCTGTGATCATAATAACTGCAGTCCCTTCATCATCTCAATTTAAACCTCCTATTTCCCCAGCTCACCCCTTCTAGGATTCAACAATGCTGTGACCTCATCTGGACTTTCAATCCATTGGCCCTGCTGCTTTTTCTCTGCCCTTCACCCCTTCCTGTCTTCTACTTCCTGTTCCCCCAGTTTAATTTCAGAGGAAATCTTTATAGTCGTTCTGTTGCCTACCTTTGTCGCTCTCCTGATTCATCACTCTCGCTTGGCTAAATGACAACCCTGGTTATATCAACTTCTGCCTGCTTTTCCCCTGTTCCTGTGCAGCTGGGCGTAGCCGGAGCAAGACACACCACATACTATCAGTGTCCCTTCAGTTTCATGCTCACCACCCTCAAGTTGGCCTTTAATGTCACCTGGAAATCATACTTCAGTCCCCTCGTCCATCCACTCTTGCACTGTCCTAGAAAATATTCCATTTTTTCCCCTTGTATCATTATATTTTTTACAGTTCTTTTTTTTTTTTTTTTTAATGAGGGTGTGCTTTTTCAAGCCAGTAGAAGGCTGATATTTTTTATTGAGTGCAGTGACTTTATGAGGTAGGCGCTATTGTCCCTGGTTTACGGCTGAGGAGACTATTACTTTTTTTAGAAGATGTTGGGGGTAGGAGTTTATTAATTAATTAATTTATTTCTGCTGCACCGGGTCTTCGCCTCTGTGCTAGGGCCCTCTCCAGTTGTGGCAAGCGGGGGCCACTCTTCATCGCGGTGCGCGGGCCTCCCACCATCGCGGCCTCTCTTGTTGCGGAGCACAGGCTCCAGACGCGCAGGCTCAGCAGTTGTGGCACACGGGCCCAGCCGCTCTGCGGCATGTGGGATCCTCCCAGACCAGGGCTCAAACCCGTGTCCCCTGCACTAGCAGGCAGACTCTCAACCACTGAGCCACCAGGGAAGCCCCCACAGTTCTTTTTTTAAAGTGCCCACAAACCATCTACTTGTGGGAACTTTGCTGGGAATTGTTAGGAAGCATCGCATTTTCTGAAATCCATTTCCCTTCTCCACCCCGCCCTGGGCATTTGCCTGTTGTCCAGATCATGTTTCTCCTGTTCCGTCAACGATCGGTGATCGACTTTCTGTCATACCTGTCCCATTCTTCCGTCTCCCCCAGGGCCCTGCTCCTACAGCTCTCACAGTAGGCAAGTTAAGTGCATGAGAATGTGAACCACTAGCAGCCCCATGTGCTGAGCCGCTGCTATTCAGAGAGGCAAGCATCTGTTTTCATCATTTTATTAAATCTTAAAAAAACACAAATAGGCATTTAGCAGGGGAGAAGCAGTTGGCAGGAGACAGGCAATTTTGAGCCATAGCTTTCAGGCCCTGATCCCAGGGAAGGAAGGAATTGACCCCAGAGAGCCAGTGCAGTTCTGGTGCATCTTGACTGTGCTGGGAAAGGCAGGTCTAAAAGGACAGAATCCTTTCTGAGCATTGCTTGGTGGTTAAGAGTATGGACTACGGAGCCAGACAAGATGAGTTCAGATCCGGGCTCCTCCTAAGTATGAGGCCCTGAGCTAGATATCTAACCTTTCTAGACGCATTGTTCTCATCTGTAAAATGGGAATAGTACCTACTTGCTAAGTTGGGTGTGAAGAATAAATAAGCCATCCCGTGTAAAAGTACTCTGAACAAGGCCAGGTACTTATTCAGTGCTCAATAAACAGTACCTATAAATTATTATTATATTCTCTTTTGACTATCCCGATAGCCCTGTGAGGTATTGTTATTCTCATTTCGCAGAAGAAGAGACTGAGGGTCAAAGAGGTGAAGGAGAGGTTTAAGACCACATGGACAGAAAGTGGTATTGGCTGGGCTTGCCCTGAGGTCATAGGACTCTGCTGCTGTTTCACTGAGCATTTCAGAGCCCCTTTCAGTCTCTGGATGAAATTATTTTACCCTTGTCATCGAGATTCACATATCTTCCTTCTCCAAACATGCCCTGACCTCTCCAGGCAGATGGTACCAAATATTTACTGTACAATTACACGGCCGTAATTAAATTGAGCTGCAGCAAGGGAGACCGATTAGCCACAAATCTACAATCCTGAGAGGAAGGAAATAGTTCCAAGGCTGCACGTTGTAATCCTGCTGGGGTGGGAATGTTGCTTAAAATTGTTCAGGCTCAGGTTCACCTTCTCTGCAGGGGGAAGAGACACTTGTTTGCCCATTGAGTAGGCTGCAGAGTCAAGCTGACAGAACTGGAAGTCCTGTTCACAAGCTCAGACCGTTACTCTTTTGGTTCAAGGGATGACGTTTTTATGATGTGCCCAGAAACCCTCTTCCAACTGCTGTGGAAAGTCTGTTGTGAGGGGCGAGGAGGAAGATCGTGTGTGTTCTTCTCACAGGCTGAGACAGGGAGGGAGGCTGTTTATCAGAACCAGTATGTGAAAGGAACACACACAGAGGAGAGTCCATTTTCTGGAAACATCTCTCAGCAGTCCCCGTGTGGAGAAACTGTGAGGCAAATATTTCAGAATGTCCCCAAGTATTTACAGAGCTTGTATTGTAATGCCAGCGGTATTGAGAGTTTTCCCGGATACCCACCATGACATGGGGGAAAGGCACCAGGATGGTCCCAGGTCTGACCCTAATGAGCCATGAGGCCTCGTGGAGATAGAGTCACCTCCCTGGGCCTCAGTTTCCCCTTCTGTAAAGTGAGTAACTTGGACTCTATTTAGACCCTCCAGCACTAAGATCTTATTAGTCTGTGAGTCCATGGACCAGAAGTTCAAAAGTGGCTATGCTCCCTCATAAAATGGCAAAGATTTGGGTCCTAGAATCTGTGACTCTGTTAGCAGGACCCAGAGACCTGCTCTAGCACTTTTTGACTTTGTGGTTTTAATCCACCTCCTTGAATTGCCTGCTCTGACTCAGTCCCTTCCACCTGAAACCTTGCTCCACCACCCAGAATTCCATTTAACTCCACAAATGATGACTGAAGACTGACTGTATTCCCACCGCATGGCTATAGAGATGATTAGTTTCCCACGTTGGGGAGTTCACAGTGAGATATGAGGTCAAGACTTGCCAGAACTTCGTTTCTCTGGAAATCTCTGTAGTTCCTAAACTAGTGGTTTCTCAGAGTGTGGTCCTTGGACCAGTGGCATCAACTTCACCCAGGAACTTGCTAGAAATGCACATTTTCAAGTGCCAGCCTAGACCTACAGAATCAGAAATTCTGGAAGTGAGGCCCAGTGACCTTAGTTTTTTTTTTTTTTTTTTTTTTTTTTTTTTTTTGCGGTACGCGGGCCTCTCACTGTTGTGGCCTCTCCCGTTGCGGAGCACAGGCTCCGGACGCGCAGGCTCAGCGACCATGGCTCACGGGCCCAGCCGCTCCGCGGCATGTGGGATCTTCCCGGACCGGGGCACGAACCCACATCCCCTGCATCGGCAGGTGGAGTCTCAACCACTGCGCCACCAGGGAAGCCCTGACCTTAGTTTTTAACAAGTCTTCCTGGGAACTGGGAGGCACCTCGAGCTTGAGAACCACTGAACTGGCCCTTTCAGGGACAAGCTGCAGTGCTGTGGTTCTGAGCTCTCGAGGGACCTGAGGAGACATCCTGAAGAAACTCGGTCACTTGGGCTGCCAGGACTCATCGTTTTCAACTCACAATCACTGCTCTCTGGAGGTTCCCTCCAACTCTATTTCGAACCTTTGTGGTGTTTTTGTAAATGCCGGGCATTGTGGAAACTCCCATTTGTTTTGATGGGAACTAATCCAGTTGAGCACATAATTCCCCATGGAACTTCCAGGCTTCCCTTTAAATTGATTGTGATGCTCCCTGGGATGCTGACACCATGACTAAGACCCACAGTAGGAATCCCAGTCCCAGAGGACCCCCTGCTTCCAAAGATTTCCAGAGGAGGAGAGTTCTTAGGGAGCCAGTCTGCAGACTCTATCCCTCTCTCCCTTCCAAGGAGTCTTTCATTAATATCCTCCTCCGTGGCAGGGTCTGGGCTGGTTCCGGTCCTCCTGAGCAGGTGGAGATGATTGGGTCACATTCTCCCTGCATGAAGTTCTGACTGAAATGGGGGGCAGGTGTGGCTCCTGGAGTGGCCTCAGTCCTGGCCCTTGTCCTCTTTCCTGGGACCCGCAGGTCTGTCATGCTGTGCTCTGGCCCAGGACCATGTGCTAGACTGTAGACACCTCTGTGAAAATTAGAGAAAGGCACTCCCTCCAGGTGCCTCTCAGGGTGGACGCAGCCCCTGGGGCTCAGGGCTAGCCTGGATTTCAGGCCCCTCGCTTCCCTGAGCAGGTGCCTGTGTGCAGCACAAACTACACAGCAGCAGCAGCCCTGCCCCTCCCCAGCCTGGGCCTAGGAAGGTGTGGACTGTGGGGCCGGTGTGGGCCGAGCAGAGCCTGCATATGCAGCTCCCACGTATTGGGGGTTTCCACATGCTGGGCCCAAGGCTAAGCTCTTTACCCGCAGCATTTCCTCAGATCCTCACAACCACCCAGTGAGGTGGGTGTTGGTGTTGTCTCAATATAGGTTTTCTTTTTCTAAATTATAAGAGATTTTCAAACTCTCAGTGCCTTCATGTTCTCATCTGTCCAATGGGTACGGTACTCCTAGCTCTTTTCTTAAGAGCTTATTCTAGAAATCAAATGAGACCGTAGTGATGATGAAAGCTCTCTGGAGTAAAGACGTTAAAACACCCTGCAAATGTCAGGGTTGATATTGATCTTATCCCTGCGCCCTCAAAGGCAGTTTCTGGGAGCTCTGGTTTGAGAAACTCACCTTAAATTCACCCAGCCTCCAGTGTTATGTGTGGGTGCCACAGAAGGTTGGCTTTCTGCCATGATGCTGGCATGCGGGCGTGCTTCCTCCCCTAAAATTGTTAGACTTGTGAGACTGCAACGGATGAGGTGTGTGTGCAGGTGCTCAGGGGCGAGTCACGACCTGGCAGGCCCGCGTGGATGGGATGACCTCACCCGCCTTTCCCACTTCTCATTTCAATGACTGGGTTCACTGCTTCATTTCTGGTTTTCTCCCTCCTTCTTGCAGCTGCAGTGGTTGGGATTTAGGGCAAGCATTTGAGATCCCTTTTCTAATCCCTATCAAATCCGGATTTAGCAGTGGGAGGTCTGGGAAAGAGAGGGGGAGGGAGGGGCTGGAGGCCATAGCTCAGAACATCTGAGAAATCCCAGCAGGAACGCCCAGCCTCCACCCTGTGAGGCCAGAGGCCTCTCATCTCATCCAATCTCACCCGCTTCCCAGAATGCCTTCTTGCTTGCGCACTTGAGGAATGAGTATGGCGATTGTGGTGGTGAGGGAGAGACTTCGACATTTACCTTCTTCCAATTTAACTGTGCCCTTTGTTGACATGTTTCTTGGCCAGGTACCTTCTCCATTTCCACTACTGCCCCCACCTCCCTCCCCCGACCACCCACCCCTGGTTGAGATTAAGTTTCTCTCTCAACCAGATTTGTGCAGAAATGGTCTGGATCATCCACCCTGCAAACCCCTGCCTGACTCAACTGTTTTTTGTGGGGTTTTTTGTTTTTTTTTTTTAAAAAACTGAGGTATAGTTGCTGTACAATATTTTTTAAGTTACAGGTGTGCAACATAGTGATATCACAGTTTTTAAAGGTTATACTCCATTTATAGTCATAAAATATTGGCTATATTCCCTGTGCTGTACAATATATCCTTGTAACTTATTCACTGTATACATAGTAGTTTGTACCTCTTTATCCCCTCCCCCTATATCGCCCCTCCCCCTTCCCTCTCCCCACTGGTAACCACTAGTTTGTTCTCTACATCTGTGAGTCTGTTTCTTTTTTGCTTTATTCACTAGTTTTATTTTCAGATTCCACATACAAGTGATGTCATGCAGTATCTGCCTTTCTCTGTCTGACTTATTTCATTTAGTGTAATGCCCTCCAAGTCCATGCACGTTGTTGAAAATGGCAGAATTTCATTCTCTCTGCGGCTGAGTACTATTCCTGTGTGTGTGTGTGTGTGTGTGTGTGTGTATGTGTGTGTATATGTATATGTATATATATATACACACACACACACACACACACACACCATATCTTCCTTATTCATTCATCTGTTGATGGACACTTAGGTTGCTTCCGTATCTTGGCAATTGTAAATAGAGCTGCAGTGAACATTGGGGTGCATATATCTTTTTGAATTAGTATTTCTCTTTTTATCAGATATATACCCAGGAGTAGAATTGCTCGGTCATATGGTAGTTCTATTTTTAGTTTTTTGAGGAACCTTCATATTGTTTTCCACAGTGGCTGCACCAATTTACATTCCCACCAACAGTGTGGGAGGGTTCCCTTCTGTCCATATCCTCTCCACAAACTTCTGCCCCACTCAGTTGACTTTTTATTACGTAACTTCCCTACGGAAGAGATGTTTCTTATGCTAATCATATTATGCCCATCACCTGTGGCATCATGTACAAATTTCAGTCTGAATTTAAAGTCATTTTGTAACTGGCTTCATGCTACCCCTCCAACTTAATTCCTATCCATAACTCCTAGCAGGGCCTTTACCACTCGTTCTTTTATCCACTCTATTCATGCCATCTTGGGCTTTTGTTCATGTGTCCGTCTCCATGTGTTCCTTCTCTCAGTCCAAACACTATGCATCTGTAAAGCCAGCTTGTGTCCCATCTCCTTGACTCCAGCCCACTGATATCCCTGTTCTTTTAACATCTAGTGTCAGCACCATGTAGTTTCATACTAGTTATTCTTTCCTTGTTCCAGTAATTAAGTCTCCCCAGGTAGAGTGTAAGCTCCTTGATTTGGGTTGCCCCCCAAGTGTCTTCTTTTTTAAAAAAAAAAAAATTATTTATTTATTTATTTTATTTTTGGCTGTGTTGGGTCTTCGTTGCTGCACGCGGGCTTTCTCTAGTTGCAGTGAGTGGGGGCTACTCTTCATTGGGGCGCACGGGCTTCTCATTGTGGTGGCTTCTCTTGTTGTGGAGCACGGGCTCTAGGCTCGCAGGCTTCAGTAGTTGTGGCTCGCAGGCTCAGTAGTTGTGGCTCGTGGGCTCTAGAGCACAGGCTCAGTAATTGTGGCGCACGGGTTTAGTTGCTCCGCAGCATGTGGGATCTTCCCGGCCCAGGGCTCGAACCCGTGTCCCCTGCATTGGCAGGCGGATTCTTAACCACTGCACCACCAGGGAAGCCCCCGCTAAGTGTCTTCTATACTCCCTGCAGTATCCAGCCGAGCCTATGTGCTGTGCAGTAAATGATAAAGTAATTTTGACCCTGCTCAGGTGTTTGCCAACCTGAAAACTGCATTGCTGACTTTCTAGAAACTGAAGTTCATTTATCTTGTAAAAAGAAATAGTATCTTTGTTGCCAATACCCATGATCACCCAGTCATGCACATATACACCCTTACGACCTTCCCAAGGGGGGAAGAAAAACGATGAAGACGGGAGGTTTGAAAGGTGATCCCTGGCCCTAGGATTTCCAACCTGCACTGGGTCCTTAACACCCTTCTTTTCTTTCCTTTCCTTTTCTTTTCTTTATTTTTAATTGAAATATATTTGATTTACAATATTGTGTTCGTTTCAGGTATACAGCACAGTGATTCAGTTATACATATATATATATATATATAACTTCTTCAGATTCTCTTCCCTTATACGTTATTACAAAATACTGAGTAGAGTTCCCTGTGCTATACAGTGGGCTCTTGTTGGTTACCTATTTTATATATAGTGGTGTGTTTATGCTTAACACTCTTCTGATGCGTTTGCCCTCCCCTCTTTCCCCAGAGAGCTCCTGTGAGAACAAGCGGGCAGACGTGGTCTTCATCATTGACAGTTCCCGCAGCGTCAACACCCACGACTATGCAAAGGTCAAGGAGTTCATCGTGGACATCTTGCAGTTCTTGGACATTGGCCCTGACGTCACCCGTGTGGGCCTGCTCCAATATGGCAGCACCGTGAAGAACGAGTTCTCCCTCAAGACCTTCAAGAGGAAGTCCGAGGTGGAGCACGCCGTCAAGAGGATGCGGCATCTGTCCACGGGCACCATGACGGGGCTGGCCATCCAGTACGCCCTGAACATCGCATTCTCAGAAGCAGAAGGTGCCCGGCCACTGAGGGAGAACGTGCCGCGGGTCATAATGATTGTGACCGACGGGAGGCCCCAGGACTCGGTGGCTGAGGTAGCCGCAAAGGCCCGGGACACAGGCATCCTGATCTTTGCCATCGGCGTGGGCCAAGTGGACTTCAACACGCTGAAGGCCATCGGCAGCGAGCCCCACGAGGACCACGTCTTCCTGGTGGCCAACTTCAGCCAGATGGAGTCACTGACCTCAGTGTTCCAGAACAAGTTGTGCAGTAAGTCCTGTTTCTCTGTGGCTTTTCTCAGGGGATTGTTAGGATGAGTTCATTCATCTTCCAGTGTTCATTCTGTGCTAACCTGGTCCCAGGTACCGGGCTGGCAAGGGGTGTTCAGCAAAGGCCAAGGTAGACACAGTGCTCTCTTGGGGCTCACGCTCTGGCCAAGGAGACATATTAAGGATGCAGTTATACAAATACGTAAGTAACTGCAGTTGTAACAGTGTAACGGAGGAAGAATTCAGGACAGGACCTGACCTAGGCCAGGGGGCTCAGGGAGATTTCCCTGAGGAAGGGACATTTACACTCAAACTGCAGAACGAGTAACAGTAGGTAGGGGAAGTTTTTCTCCAGCATATTGGCTTGCCCTGGCATTGCCTAGGTTGGAATTCATGAGGTGTAGTAAGCATGGGAATGGGAGGGCAAAAATAATAACATAACTTCTCCTTGGATGGTGTGCAATACTGAGCATTTTTTCCCATGGTGGTGCTAGCAGTGGATGTTTTCTCAACCCAGAAAGAGGCCCAGTGTATGGGGAAGACCAACACGTGCTCCTGGTACCTTCCCACCTGATAGGATGGCAGGTGCCTCCCGACTCCTTCTGCAAGGACATGCTTCCCCAAGTCCTTGAGCTGCATTCTTCTGCTTTAAGGGTCTTCTTCCCCATCTTGCTTTCTAACCCTGCACTCCACAAGGCTTCTTTCACACTTTCTTGCCACACTCCTCCCACTTACCTCCAAGCCGAGCTCCTGCCTCAGCTTTCCCAGCAGGTCAACTCACCCTCTCCCCAGTTTCCTGCTCCTGCCACCGTCTTCTTGTTCTTTTCTCCTCCAGAAGGGCAGGGTGCCAGCCTGCCAACCCAGGCTCCACACTGGTCCCTGGAAATGGGAAGCAAGCCTCCTGACCTGGTAAACAGTGTCCAGTCCAGCTTTGCCCACCCCCATTGGTCCCTGTCCCCTCCAACTGCCATGCTTCTTTGATGGGAAAACAAAAGCAAGTATCTATTCTGAAATGACCAGTATTTCCCTGGAGTCTGCATGGCGAATGACCTTAAGGACCAGACTCATCTCCAACTCACCGGGAGCAGGAACCTTTGGACCAGTTCTCAGAATGTGACAAAGCCTAGAAACACACCCCCCACCCCCGCCACCAACCTCCCCCCGACCCTGTCAAAGCCTCAGGAAGGAAGTACGGTGTGCTTTTGACGTCTTTTTAAAAAAATTCTCTGCTGAAAACTAACTTCAAAAAGCAGAGACGCCATTAATTCTTGACTCCAAAATCAAAAGTTTTACTTAAAAAATCAACGCCATGAAGGAAAAAGAAACTTTTGCTCTGCAATGTCACTTGGAAAACATTCAGAAGTGCTATTTCCCTGGCGCCGCAGAGGGGCTGGGTCTCTGTGGCGTGCCGTGGCCTGAGTCACCTGGAAAACTTTAGCCCGTAGAATGCACTGCAAACATTTTTAAGGTTTATGACTTCAAATGACTTCTGCAGAATTTGTATTCCCTCTTTCCTGGAAATGTTAAAAAAAGAAATTGGTTCTGTAACAGTTTTGACGTGTTTATTCAGTTGTCTTGGAAAAATGTTAATGGATGAGTTCTTTTATAAGCTCTCTGAATGGCTCACCAAAGGGAAAGGTAATATTAATGAGGCTGAGGATGTGGACTTGTTCATAGAAGAACCCTCTCTGTGCTTTATGGCCTGGCAGCAAAATTAAAAGTTTGGCTACTCCCGTTTTTGTAATCTTGACGCTCTAAGAAAACATCAGTATTGTGCCATTCATTCATTCATTTGTTAGGGCCCGGGAACTGAGTCCCTCTTCCTCCTCCACAGAAGACCAGCTCCTGTCTCTCCTCATCACAGGGCTCTGCTGAGCAGACTTGTCAACTGTCTTGAAAGGTGAAGGAGGCCCCGGGGCCTCTTCATCAACCGTGCAGTAAGGATCACAATAACTAACATTTACAAAGCACTTTCTCTTGTGTTTTCGCACTTTATCCTCACGAAAATCTGGGGAGGCAGCATGATGCCATCCCTCCCTTTTACAGGACTGTAAACTTGTTAAGTGAATTCCCAAGCAGCCAGGAGATGGTGGGTTCTACTTCCAAACCTCTTGCTTATTTCATTCCTCTCCGCATTGGGAGATAGAAATCCCTCTTTTAGGGTAAACGGTTTTCTGCAGGCAGCCTCCGCAGTCCAGCCAGGCTAGGCACACCGGCTCTGAGGTTGATATTCACCTCGGAGTTTGATGGGAAGCCTTTGCGATGGGGAGGGGCAGACTGAGGTTTCAATGACCCCACCTGCCAGCTGTACAGATGCTGAGCACATCTGTAAACTGGGGATTTTACCTGCGGAGAGTAGATGTGTGAACAGGCGTTATAAACTGTAGAGCCCCATTCAGTGTGCACCATGTTGTATAGGATTACGGTCAGACACACGGAGCACCAGCAGGGTAGGCAGACGGCCTCAGCTTTGACCTGCCCTCCAGTCCTCAGACGACAGTGTCTACCATGTTGCAGATGGCAGTTCTCTGGGGTTCTGGAAGTCTCATTTGTTCCTTCAACATTTATTGAGCTACACTCTGAGGCTAACAGCCAATTTTGTCCTGGGCTAGGTACTTTCCAATATGTTATTTCATTGAATACTACAACAGCCCTGTGAAGCAGGTACTATTATTATCCCATTTTACAGAAGTAGAAACTGGGGCTTAGAAAGGCTAAGCGGCTTCAGGCGGCAGAGTTGGAGTCTCTCTCGCTTCAGAACTCTTCCCCTCCACCTGCCGGGTCTGAGGGTTTCAGGCTGGTGGGAAGATGCTCTCATCATAGAGAAATGGGATGTTGGCTATATGAAGTATGCACTTCAGAGGCCTTGGGAAGTCACCTGGCACTGGGGGCACTCTGATCAAAGAATGCCAGGGTCTGCCTAGGGAGTCCAGGAGAGCTTTAAAGAGATAATAATGATTATAACTAACACTTATTGATATTAGTATGTGCATGTGCTGTTTTGCGCTATTAGCGTATGTTGACTCATTTTATTCTCACAACAAACCTGTGAAGTAGGTGCTCCTATAATTCCCATTTTACAGAAGAGGAAATAGAGACCCAGAGAAGTTCAGTAACTTGTCCAAGGTCACATAGCACTAAGTGGCAGAGTTGAGGTGTGAACCCAGGCATTCTGGCTCAGAACCTACATCTTAACTACTATGTGCTACACAGACTTGAAAGAGGAGTAGGGGGGACTTCTCTGGTGGCCCAGTGGTAAAGAATCCTCCTTACAATGCAGGGGATGCGGGTTCGATCCCTGGTCAGGGAACTAAGATCCCACATGCCGCCGAGCAGGTAAGCCTGTGTGCCGCAACTACTGAGCTCGCGTGCCTCAACTAGAGAACCTGCGTGCCGCAAAGCAGAGCCCACGTGCCCTGGAGCCTGCGCGCCACAACTAGGCAAGAGAAAACCCGCACGCCACAACTAGAGAGAAGCCCGCACGCCGCAACGAAAAGATCCCTCATGCTTCAACTAAGACCCGACGCAGCCAAAAATAAATAAAATAAATATATAAAAAATAAATCTTAAAAAAAAAAAAAAGAGAGTAGGAGTTTACCGGCTAGAGATGTGTAGGGAGGACGATTGCAGTAAGCCAGGAAAAGAATGATATTTTTAATAGTTTTTTCTATTTCATTTAAAAACAAAAACAAAAAAATCAGTCCAGAGTCTCTGTTAATTTCGTGACCTGCTAAGGAGACATAACCCACAGCTTGAGAAATGCTGATGAGAGGCTAGGCAGGGACGTGGAGGTCAGAGTGCACCTAAAGGAGGGATTTCAGAGGGGAGCTGAGCTGAGGCTCGTGTGCTTTTGGGCAGAACCGAAAAATGCTGCTGGATCTGTGGATTGGTGGGGACGGGGTATCTCCAGGAGTGATCAAGACAGGAACCTTTATCGTGCAATTAGGAAGAGATTAGGCTCTTGTGCTCACTGGCTGTGTGGACGTGAACTCAGGCACAGCAGTGGCTTTGTACCCACAGGCAGTGAATTCCCAAACCAGCCACAGCTGGGGGCAGGAGGGCTCCGGAGTTTGCATTCTCAGGCCACTCCGAGACCTCCAAGAGAATCTTAGAGGCCTCCTGTGAATGAGGCCCTGTCTACAAGATGACCAAAACCTACCCATCCTGGGGCCCACCATTTTTGCCACCCAGTGAGAGAGGACACTTGAATCTAGGGGCTGAAAAATGCATGTCTGTCCTGAGCCTTCTGATGACTTGCAACCTGGGCAGGGCTGCCTTTTTTTTTTTTTCTTTTTGGCCTCACCAAGCAACTTGCGAGATCCTAGTTCCCCCACCAGGGATTGAACCCTCGCCCTCGGCAGTGAAAGCACAGAGTCCTAACCACTGGACTGCCAGGGAATTCCCAGGGCTTTTACTTAACCTCTTGGTATCTGCTTTATCAACTTAGCCTGGTATTTAAAGCCTGGAGGCTGGTTGTTCCTACCCTAAGAGCCTCACCCCGCCTAGGCCAGGCACAATAGAAGGCCCTAACAGTGTTCCTAAGACACACCTCCCATCGACCAGCCCGGGGAAAGTCCACACTTACTGCAGCCCTTCAAGGCCCTGTTGCTAAGTGGGAAGCCAGATGGACTTCCACAGGCCTTGACTTTCCATACCCAGTAATTGTTCCTTTCAAGACCCCCAGTCAGCCCACCACTCTTTTGATCATTCATTTAGTCAATCACACATTCATTAATAAACATTTATTAACATTCAGGTCGCCTGGTTAAAAATCCAATCCTGCCAAAGACTTAGTCTGCTGATTAGTGATTTCTTCCGCCCAGTGCAAAGCCTTGACCCAGCTTCCACCTACAAGGCCTTCTGAGGTGTGAGACCACCTGCAGGCCACTGTAGGAGGCAGGACTCTTGTGCCCCCTTCAGTCACATCACAAAGGCCTGCCCCACGGGAGGGCAAGGTGTTAGGGCCAGATGCTCTTAGTATCACCGATTCCTCATCTATAGAATTTTACAGGTGGAAAATTTTTATACTACCTTAGTAAAAATGTTTGGGATTCTTTTGGTTGGAAGTAATAGAAATTCAACTTGAACTAGCTTTAGAAGGGCGGATTGTGTTATATTACTCATGGAAATAAGGAGACGCATAGTGAATGACAGCTTTGCTTTCTCTCCATCCTCACTCTGCTTCTCCTTGGACTTCTCTGGTCCAGGGGCAGAGAGCATGCACCCTGTCAGCCCCCAGATATGCTTGCGCTCAGTATAAACCCCCTTTTCCTCAATTCTAGTGGCTAAATGCCAAGAAAAGCCTCTGTCAGACCCTGAACACCCAGCAGTGGCCAGGAGAGGGGCTACCTCACACCAACACAGCCGCTCCCCCAGTCAGCACGCATTTGGAATGAGAAGGAAGGCAGCTTCTAGAAAATAATTAAGTGTCTGTACTGAAGGTCCCTGGACATCATACATGCCTTTATTCTACAGGTAAAGAAATAAGCCAAAAAGAGCTACGCAACGTACATGAACTTCCCTCACTTGTTGGAGGCGGAAGGGCCAAGACAAGCCTTAGTAACAAGCTGTCTCTCCAAAACCCTATGCAATAGTTCTTTTAATTTCCCTATTTGACAGGTGAGGAAAGTGGAGTTCAGAGAAATTAAGTAATTCATACAAGGTCATGGTGAAGCTCAGCTGTAGTCTTATTTCCAGAAGCCTTTCTCATCACCACTGTGCTGTCTGCTGCCCAGCAGGTATTTTCTCTGCCTCACATCTCCTGTCAAAATAATTATCTGTCAGGGTCTCGGTGAGAAGTCGGGCAGCAGACTCATCACTTGGGCCTCATACCAGTGTATAACCGCTGTGCTGCTGGTTGTCTAGACTTCAGATTTTCTTCATTATGGAGGAAAATAGTGACATGCTGAGAGTTGCATAAGAACGCCTCTGTGCCCGTGGGTAATTTGACTCCAGCAGCCTAGGAAAAGAAGAGAGCCTTCCAGGGTGCAAAGCAAATGCAAATTAGAAACAGGATAATGATTTTTCCCTCTTAATACGGTCAAAAACTTAACATGTGATAATCCTGAGTGCTGAAGTTTTGAGGAGGTGGGAATCATTACTCTCCTGCATTGCTGGTATAAACTACCTTGCAAGACAGTGAGGTGATATCTATTTGAAGTAGGACCCAGGAACTTCCCTGTGGCGCAGTGGTTAAGAATCTGCCTGCCAATGCAGGGGACATGGGTTCGAGCCCTGGTCTGGGAACATCCCACATGCCGCAGGGCAACTAAGCCCGTGCACCGCAACCACTGAGCCTGCATGCTGCAACTACTGAAGCCTGCGTGCCTAGAGCCTGTGCTCCGCAACAAGAGGAACCACCACAATGAGAAGCCCGTGCACTGCAACGCAGAGTAGACCCAGCTCGCCACAACTAGAGAAAGCCCGTGCGCAGCAATGAAGACCCAACGCAGCCAAAAAAGAAAAAAGTAGGACCCGGTCCTAGAGAAACAACTGCACATGTGCTCAAGGAGATGTATTTAAGAAGGTTCATCACAGCATTGGGAAAGCGAAACTGTGGACTGGTGGGGAAATGGCTAAATATTATGAGGACTAGTCATATGACCAACGGATAAAGCAATTAAAAGGAATGAACTAGATCGAATGTATTTGATCAAAGCTAAGGTGTACAGTTGATTCTCATTGTTCTTGGTAATTATGTCCTGTAACGTCATGGTGAACACTGACTGAAGTAGCAAGTACTGAACCACAGCTCCTAGGGGAAATACAGAGTTAGGTTCCTCAGAGCCTCTGGTCCAACACTGTTGTCAACTGATCAATACATATCTTGTTTTATGTGTGTTTCTGTGTAAAGACACCTTCTTTATATATTATTGATTCCTTAACATTGAATTCACAGCCAACAGCACTATCACTCTTGCCCGAATGAAATTTATCAAACACACATTTTCTCCATAAGGCACATCATAGCCTCCTTGCACTTAGGAACACCAGACACACTTCACTTCAGCAAACACCAACACTTCAGCACCACACTTGGGGCCATTTTAAATGGCAAAATCATCAACAAAAAGCACAAAAATGCACTTGAAAAGGATACTCATTCACAGTCTGAGAGCAGAAACAAGAATGCTTGTTCAACCTCAGCTGGCGACCTAAATTTTTCATCGCTCTGAGTGTGTCCACAAATGATGACGAAAGCACTCTGAGTATTGATTTTAGGGTTACAAATAAACGTTTGCAAGTAGGCAAATTCTCAAATATGGAATCTGGGAATAGTGAGGATCAGTGTATGTGTCCTCACACTTTAACATCTCTGAAATCGGGTTCATCTTAGATTCCATGAAAGATAGTATATATCAATGGAGATAGACTCTGTTATTGATGCTGAGTGAAAAACCAGGGTGAAGATGAATATCTGTAGGATGAACCCAGGTATGTAAAATAAAACAGAAGTCCGCCACGCTCCTCCTTTGTACCATACAGTTAACGTATATCAAGTATTCCCCTGCGCTATGTTTTAAGCACTTTACCATCTTAATTATTTTAACCCTTACAAGGCCCTGATGAGGTTGGTACTATTTTTACTCCCATTTAATATAGAGAAGTTAAGCCCATGGTCACAAAACCAGATATTTCTTTCACTCTGAAGTAAAAATGACTGATTGGATTTAATCTATGAACTTTCCTAACATTATTTGTATCCTAACAGGAATTAAAACACAGTCAATCGTAAACTCAGAACACTCATTCTAAATTGTATTATGAAATAAAG
Organism: Orcinus orca; assembly: GCF_937001465.1. Taxonomy (NCBI): domain Eukaryota; kingdom Metazoa; phylum Chordata; class Mammalia; order Artiodactyla; family Delphinidae; genus Orcinus; species Orcinus orca. The sequence continues at coordinate 49,401,134 of NC_064575.1, forward strand.
AGGTCTTACTTTCACTTACTGCCCGCCATGTTTCTTACTTTGAAGTAAAGGGACATATACTTAAGATATGCCATCGATTTCATCAGTAGCTGAGTTTTCCTAAGCACTGGAGTGAGGGGATTGTCCTTAGCTATTGAAAGTCTCTTCTGTTTTAGCTTTATAAAAATATATTTCTACATATGGACATCCTTTTTGTCTATGACAACACTTGCATAAATTGTACTCTGCTTATGCTGATGCTTGTTAATTTTAAATATGTTCAGGTTGAATTATATGGAGTAAAGTCATAAATTAAGATGTAAAAAACAGTAAGAATTTCCATGAGCTCCAACAGACTTATGCAAGAATCAATGTATCTGAAAGCCGAGGTACTTCAGAAACTAAACACAGAAATATTTTATTTATTATTTTTAATTAATTAATTATTATTTTTTGGCTGTATTGGGTCTTCGTTGCTGCGCACGGGCTTTCTCTAGTTGTGGCGAGTGGGGGCTACTCTTCGTTGCAGTACATGGGCTTCTCATTGAGGTAGCTTCTCTTGTTGCAGAGCACGGGCTCTAGGCGCACGGGCTTCAGTAGTTGTGGCAGGCGGGCTCAGTAGTGGTGGTGCACAGGCTTAGTTGCTCCGCGGCATGTGGGATCTTCCCGGACCAGGGCTCGAACCCATGTCCCCTGCATTGGCAGGTGGATTCTTAACCACTGTGCCACCAGGGAAATCCCCATTATTATTATTTTTAAAATTTAACTTATTTTTGGCTGCGTCAGGTCTTAGTTGCAGCACTCAGGATTTTCGTTGAGGCATGCAGGATCTTTCGTTGTGGTGAGCAGATTTCTCTCTAGTTATGGTGTGCAGGTTTTCTCTTCTCTAGTTGTGGTGCGCAGGTTCCAGGGCGTGTGGGCTTTGTAGTTTGCGGCACGTGGGCTCTAGTTGTCCCGCGGCATGTGGGATCTTAGTTCCCTGACCAGGGATCGAACCCGCGTCCTCTGCATTGTAAGGTGGATTCTTTAACACTGGACCACCAGGGAAGTCCCAGAATTTTTTTTTTAACATCTTTATTGGCGTATAATTGCTTTACAATGTTGTGTTAGTTTCTGCTGTATGAAAAAGTGAATCAGCTATACATATACATATATCCCCATATCCCCTCCCTCTTGCGTCTCCCTCCCACCCTCCCTATCCCACCCCTCTAGGTGGTCACAAAGCACCGAGCTGATCTCCCTGTGCTATGTGGCTGCTTCCCACTAGCTATCTGTTTTACATTTGGTAGTGTATATATGTCCAGGCCACTCTCTCACTTCGTCCCAGCTTATCCTTCCCCCTCCCCATATCCTCAAGTCCATTCTCTATATCTGTGTCTTTATTCCTGTCCTGCCCCTATGTTCTTCAGAACCGTTTTTGTTTTTTTTTTTAGATTCCATATATATATGTGTTAGCATACGGTATTTGTTTTTCTCTTTCTGACTTACTTCACCCTGTATGACAGACTCTAGGTCCGTCCAGAAATATTTTATTTTATTTATTTATTTATTATTTATTATTATTATTTTTTTGCGGTACGCGGGCCTCTCAGTGTTGTGGCCTCTCCTGTTGCGGAGCACAGGCTCCGGACGCGCCGGCTCAGCGGCCATGGCTCACGGGCCCAGCCGCTCCGCGGCATGCGGGATGCTCCCGGACCGGGTCACAAACCCATGTCCCCTGCATCGGCAGGCGGACTCTCAACCGCTGCGCCACCAGGGAAGCCCCAGAAATATTTTAAATAGAGACATAGAGATTATGGAAACATATGAGTGCATTTTTTAACTCCAAAAATTTTTATAATACTTTTGCCTATTAAAAAATTACATCACTCTTGGGATTTATGATCCTGAGAAACTGTTGATTCTTTCCACATCCTCATTTAACTAATAGCTTTTCCTCCAAACCTGCTGCTGCCTACCAAGTCCACATGCTAGTCAGAGCCACCCCTGGTATCAGCAAACTTTCTGATCCTTCTGCCCACCAACTGGATATTATTAATTGCACTGTGAAATTTCTGTTTTTGTAGGTCGTTTTTGACCTATTTTTAGTTGGATATCAGCAATTTCATATGGCTCAGCCTAACATCATTTCCCTTTGACCCTCTGCGGCCCTCTATGTATATGTTGCTGCTGGCATTTATGTAGAACTGTCTGGTCCTACCAGAGGCTACCCCTTGAAGGTAGGGACTGCAGCTTGTTCCTTCACAGCGTAGATTCTGGACGAATGTTTGCGAGGGGGATGGAGTTAGAGAAGGCATCATCGTTGCCTTAACTTGCCATGTCTTCCCTTTCAGCGGTCCACATGTGCAGCATCCTGGAGCATAACTGTGCCCACTTCTGCATCAATACTCCTGGCTCGTATGTCTGCAGGTGCAAACAAGGCTACATCCTCAACTCGGATCAGACGACTTGCAGAAGTAAGGTTGCTTTGCTGTTATATTTGTTGTGTCCTCCTCTGCTCTCCCACTTTCTCCTCTTTTATCTGGGCCCATTTAATTCATCTGTGGCCCCTCCCCCAACCAAGTCATCATTTCCCTAAGGACAGAAACGAGGTTTTGTAACTCGTGTATTTTGTGTTGACCCCTGGCCCCCACTCTGCCTTCACGGCGCCGAGGCCAGAGCCAGGCACACAGTAGGCCATCAGGAAGAGTTTGGAAGATCGTTGGAGGCTCATTCTCAGAAATAGCCTCCTTGAATTTGTGAGCTGCTGTCCTTTACTTCTAAGCTGTTCTTTAGGGGGGAACCGCTGGAGAGCCTTTTCATCCGCTGTCTCTATTGACTGTGCCCTGAGGAATTGTTTCTGTATTTTATTCTCTTCCCTGAAGCGTGGATTTAGGATGAGCTACTAACATTGGCTGGGAATGATGATTCGAGTTCTGTTTTAGAGGTGTGTGGGGACCTCATTGCTTTGGTGAGGGATGCTTTATAGATCTCCTAAATAGAAAAGGACAAACAGATACAAAGTGTAATAGAACGCACATTCTCTTTTTTGGGCCAAGCCCCCAAACTAGACAACATACTGACATTTGAAGCACATGAGGTAATCCGCCTCTTAGAGGAGAGAATTACCCATACACTGAGTGTTGTGCCTATAATATTTTTTCAAGTTATAAATAAAGCCACTGTGTTAGCCCACAGACAACCGGACTTCCTCAAGACATGAGGAAGACTGGCCCACACGGAGACAAATAAAACTCAGCTAGTCTGACATGTAGGTCGTGCAATGCGTAATTGTTATTATACCGCGTGGTAAGGAATTAAGCACTAATGGAAAACAGTTTGCACAAATGGCTGTAATTAGTATCCCGTTTATAGAGCCAAACCACATTTTCCTTTTGTCTTCTCACTTTGGGTTGAGAGTAGTTGGCTAGGGGCCCCCTGACCCCCAAGATTAGGGAACATCTGCTTGACTTCTCCGGTTCTGTGGCCTGTAGAAGCCCAAAGCCCTCAGGCTATGTAAGTCCTGGGGGACCCTGTGTGCTCTGGGCTCCTCCAGGATGCCAGATTGTTTGTTTGTTGGAGCCTGAATCCTCCTGGCCTTCCGCTTGAACCTCTGACCCTTCTTCAGTTTCCACAACGAAAATCACTCGTACCATATGCTCATGGGTTTAATAGAATTTACTGGAGGACTGGGGGGGCCCAGGCAAGGTTGCCTCACATACCGCTCAGCAAACAACCTAAACATCTTCTTAGACGTGCCCCATCCTCTCCAGGAGCCTCCCACTCAGCGTTTCTCTGCAGAGCACTCAGCCTGCCTCCACCTTGCTAATTCCCATCCTGCCCTTCCCTTCTCCGGAGCGCAAAAAGTTCTCCTTGCGGCCTGCCCTGGTGATCTGCTGGGATCCGGGCATCTGCCGATGTCCACTTTCCATGGTCTGGCTTAGTCAATCCAGAGGAATTTCGAGACCAGCAACTAAAAAATAAAAAGTTTGATGTCATGAGCTGGGCCTTCCCCGCACAGCAAGTTTGCCAGTCCCCGCCTGGTCCCACCTCAAGTCCTGAGGCCCCAGGCTCTCCCAAGTGTCAGTCTGGCCTTGGCTCCCTCCTGTTCTAGGGCTGTGGGTGCAAAGAGTGTGATGCAGAAACTGCCTGGGTTCAGACAGACTGATTTGGGTGGAGGAGCAAGGAGGCCCGGGTCAGAGGGGCCTTAACCCAGGCAGTGGTTCTCAAGCTTCAGTAATTAAGAGTCACCCAGGGGACTTCCCTGGTGGCGCAGTGGTTAAGAATCCGCCTGCCAATGCAGGGGACATGGGTTCGATCCCCGGTCTGGGAAGATCCCACATGCCACGGAGCAACTAAGACCGTGCGCCACAGCTACTGAGCCATGATCTTGGTCTGGTGAACAGTGCAAAACTGTGCCAAGGGGAGGCTGTTCTGAGCCGCTCGTGGGGGCCTGTCCCTGCCGACGTGGAGAGAGACTCACCGGGCCCGGAGGGGAATGAGACACAGCTAGTTCCAGTTTTGAACCTTTAAGGTGTTCCAGGCCCCGTACAAATTACTAGAAATCAAAGAGTGAATAAAACAGCCATGTTTCTGCTCTCTTGGAGCTACATTCTTGCATGGAAGTAAATTGAATAAACAGCCAAGGTAGTGACGGTCCAAAGTGATTGCAGCCCCTGCCCAGATCAGTGCTGCACAGGACGTCCGGCCCAACTATAGCCACTCATTAAGTGTTTACCATGCGCCAGGAGCTCTCCTGAGTGCTTCTTACTCATCATCTCATTAACTCTGACACTGAGCTCTTCAGGTAGGTTTAGCATTCTCATTTTACAGGCAAGGAAAATAAGGCACCAGAAAAGGTTAGACCATTTACTCAAGGTTCTGTGGCTAATAATGAGACCAAACCAGAACCCAAATCCTATTATGTGTGACTGCATGGGCCTAGCTTTTACTCACCATTTGATACTGTCCCATGATCCTTGAGGTGGAAGGCAACCCTGCCTCCAAGCCCACGAGGACAGGCAGGTTCAAAGGCTCACTGTTTCCAGGGGAGACTCAGAACTAATTCACCAGGACTAACATTCAAATGATTGTTGTTCCCCCAAGTTAACTACCAAATCCTGAGATATTGTCATTGTACAGGATGATTGTGAGAGGGACTCTTAGGCGATGGCCTTCAAAACACACACACACACACACACACACACACACACACACACACACACACACACACACACACACTATACCCACCATTTTCGATTCCAACCCTGCCTCTGTGGAGAGAGTAGGCAGGCACAGCTGATTCATAGGTTCTTCGAGTGGAAACAGACCTTGTCTATCAGACTGTTAGCTCTCTTTCCCACTTAACCCAGGAATTCTGTCTCTTCCCGGTGTCCCACAGTGATGGTGCATGTCCAACCATCGTCACCCATCTGGAGCACCAGGTCATTACAGAGCACCTGTATCCCACCTCCAGATAGCCTGGATCAGTGGTCGAGCTGAAGTCCTACTCTCTGTAATTCCCACCTTTGATCCTATTTCTGCCATCTGAAGCTATATACCAAAAAGTTTATTTCCTTTTCCAACTAAAAAGAGAAAGCCCTTTGGTTATTGAAGAGTGTAATCCCCCACTCCCCACTAATTTTCTCTTTTTCAGGGGAGGCATGAATACATCTTAAGATGACTCGGATTTGGGTCTTTTCACTGTCCAGAAACCCTCTTCTGGACACCAGTTAGTCAGTGTCTCAAAATGTGCCCTTTCATTTAAAGACCAGATCAAGCACATTAAATAATCTTACGTTCAAAGTTTTGCCCACATGGGCAATTTGGAATGTACTGGAGGCAACATTATGGATTCTTCTGTCCTCCAAAAAGCCTTCCCCATCCAAAACCATTATATAAGATATATGCAAAAGCACTACCATAGTGCATAGCCCATAGGGCTCAATAGAAGTTTATGTACTTCCCTTTCTCCATTTAAAAACGTGGGGGGAGGCAATCCTCATGAAGTGTGCCTCTCTTCACATGTCTGTTTCCCTCTACCATTTCCCTCCCCTTGAATTCTTTTCCCACTAACAAGAAGGAACTTTATCTTGTTTTCTTTCTTTTTTAAAAAATAAGGAATTCTCCCTTTCTTGCATCCCTTCTGGAATATTTAATCTATCTGGAAGAATAATGAAAATGCAACATTTAGAAAACTTCACTTGGCAAGAAAATGTAAACTTTCTTGTGCAGGTTTCTCATTTTTTTCTTTCTCGAGAAACACACCAAGTGCATTTTACAGCTTTCATGGTTCAGATATGTTCCTGACATTATTTTCCCAAGCTACATAAGAGATTTAATAGCTTTTATTTTATTTATTATTTTTGGGTGGCCACACTGTGTGGCATATGGGATCTTCCCTGACCGGTGATCGAACCTGCGCCTCCTGCAGTGGAAACATGGAGTCTTAACAACTGGACTGCCAGGGAAGTCCAATAGCTTTTATATTCGAGTTTAATCAAAGGGCATGACCCCTTTGATGTGACAGAAAAACAGTCACATTATTAAAAAGGGAAAAGAAAGCTATACCCAACATTCCTCATGAATGTGAATGCAAAAATTCTTAAAAACGTATCAAATAGAATCCATATATATAATAGAATCAAGACCAAATGGGATTTATCAAAAGAATGCAAGGTTGGTTTAACATTCAAAAATCAGTCAATATATGGCATGATACTATACACAGAAAATCCTAAAGATGCTACCAGAGAACTACTAGAGCTCATTAATGAATTCGGTAAAGTTGCAGGATACAAAATTTTTTAATTTATTTTTGGCTGTGTTGGGTTTTCGTTGCTGTGCGCGGGCTTTCTCTAGTTGTGGCGAGTGGATGCTACTCTTCTGTTGCAGTGCACAGGCTTCTCATCGCGGTGGCTTCTCTTGTTGCGGAGCATGGGCTCTCGGCACGTGGGCTTCCGCAGTTGTGGCACACGGGCTCAGTAGTTGTGGCTCATGCGCTCTAGAGCACAGGCTCAGTAGTTGTGGCACACAGGCTTAGTTGCTCCATGGCATGTGGGATCTTCCCGGACCAGGGCTTGAACCCGTGTCCCCCGCATTGGCAGGCGGATTCCTAACCACTGTGCCACCAGGGAAGCCCTGCAGGATACAAAATTAATACACAGAAATCTGTTGCATTTCTGTACACTAACACTGAAATATCAGAAAGAGAAATTAAGGAAACAATCCCATTTACCATTGCATCAAAAAGAATAAAATACCTAGGAATAAACCTACTTAAGAAGGTAAAAGACCTGTACTTGGAAAACTATAAAGCACTGATGAAAGAAATTGAAGATGACACAAATAGATGGAAAGATATACTGTGTTCTTGGATTGGAAGAATTAATATTGTTAAAATGACCATACTACCCAAGGCAATCTATAGATTCAGTGCAATCCCTATCAAAATACCAATGGCATTTTTCACAGAACTAGAGCAAATAATTTTGAAATTTGTATGAAACACAAAAGACCCTAAATAGCCAACACAATCTTGAGAAAGAAGAACAGAGGTAGAGGAATCACACTCCCTGACTTTAGACCGTGCTACCAAGCTACAGTAATCCAAACAGTATGTACTGACACAGAAACAGACACATAGATCAATGCAACAGAATAGAGAGCACAGAAATAAACCCACACACTTATGGTCAATTAATGTATTACAGAGGAGGTAAGAATATACAATGGAGAAAAGACGGTCTCTTCAATAAGTGGTGCTAGGAAAACTGGACACCTACATGTAAAAGAATGAAATTAGAACATTTTCTAACACCGTATACAAAAATAAACTCAAAATGTATTAAAGACCTAAATGTTAGATCAGAAACCACAAAACTCCTAGAGGAAAACACAGGCAGAACACTCTTTGACATATATCATAGTAATATGTTTTTGGATCTGTCTCTTAAAACAAAGGAAATAAAAGCAAAACTAAGCATATGGGACCTAATTAAACTTAAAAGCTTTTGCACAGCAAAGGAAACCATTGACAAAACGAAAAACCAACCTACTGAATGAGAGTATTTGCAAATGATATGATCGATAAGGGGTTAATATCCAAAAGATATAAACAGCTCATACAACTCAACATCAAAACAGACAAACAACCCAATTGAAAAATGGGCAGAAGACCTGAACAGACATTTTTCCAAAGAGAACATGCAGATGCCCAACAGGTACATGAAAAGAAGCTCAACATCGCTAACCATCAGGGAAGTGCAAATCAAATTCACAACGAGGTATCACCTCACCCCCGTCAGAATGGCTATCATCAAAAAGAACACAAATAACAAATGTTGGCGAGGATGTGGTGAAAAGGGAACCTTCATACACTGTTGGTGAAGCCACTGTGGAAAATAGTATAGAGGTTTCTCAAAAAACTAAAAAAGAACTACCGTATGATCCAGCAATTCCACTCCTGGGTATATATTCGAAAGAAACAAAAACGTGATACATGCACCCCAATGTTCATAGCAGCATTATTTACAATTGCCAAGATATGGAAGTAACCTAAGTGTCCATCAACAGATGAATGCATAAAGAAGATGTGATATATGTATACAATGGAATACTACTCAGCCATAAAAAAGAATTAAATTTTGCCATTTGCAACAACATGAATGGACTTGGAGGGCATTATTTTGCTAAGTGAAATAAGTCAGACAGAGAAAGGTAAATACTGGAAGTTATCACTGATATGTGGAATCTAAAAAAATACAACAAACTAGTGAATATAATAGAAAGAAACAGACTCACAGGTATAAAGAACAAATTAGTGGTTACCAGTGGGGAGAGGGAAGGGGAAGGAGTAAGTAAGGGTAGGAGATTAAGAGGTACAAACTATTATGTATAAAATGAGCTACAATGGACTTGCCTGGTGGTGCAATGGTTAAGAATCCGCCTGTCAATGCAGGGGACACGGGTTCAATCCCTGGTCTGGGAAGATCCCACATGCTGCGGAGCAACTAAGCCCGTGCGCCACAACTACTGAGCCTGCGAGCCACAACTACTGAAGCCTGCGCATCTAGAGCCCATGCTCTGCAACAAGAGAAGCCACCCCAATGAGAAGCCTGCACACTGCAACAAAGAGTAGCCCCAGGGCTTCCCTGGTAGCACAGTGGTTGAGAGTCCGCCTGCCGATGCAGGGGACACGGGTTTGTGCCCCGGTCCGGGAAGATCCCACATGCCGCGGAGCCTGTGCTCCACAACGGGAGAGGCCACAACAGTGAGAGGCCCGCGTACAGCAAAAAAAAAAAAAAAAAAAAAAAGAGTAGCCCCAGCTTGCTACAACTAGAGAAAGCCCCTGTGCAACAATGAAGACCCAGTGCAGCCACAAACACACACACACACACACACACACACACACACACACACACACAACTACAAGGATATATTGCACAGCACAGGGAATATAGCCAATATTTTATAATAATTATAGAGTAAAACCTTTAAAAATTGTGAATCACTGTACTGTACACCTGTAACTTATGCAACATCAACTGTACTTCAATAAAAATCAATATAGTTCAATTCACCATATTAACAGATTAAAAAAATGAAAAAGTATAGGATCATTTCAATAGATGCCAAAAGAGCACTGGACAATACCCAACATTTGTTCATGATAAAAACTCTCAAACTAGAAATAAAAGGGAAATTCCTCAACCTGATAAAGAGCACCTATGAAAGAACCTACAGTTAACATCATACTCAAGAGTAAAAGACTAAGTGTTTTCCTTTTAAGATAAGGAACAAGAAAGTACGTCCACTGCCACACTTCCATTCAACATTGGACTGGATGCTTTAACTGATATAATAATGAAATAAAAAGAAATTAGAAAGTCATACAGATTGGAAAGGAAAAGGTAAAATTGTCTTTATTTACAGACTATGTGATTGCATATGTAGAAAAGCTAATAGAATCTTCAAAAAAGCTACTAAAATTAATTAATGAATTCAGCAAGGTTGCAAGATAAAAACTCAATATACAAAATTATTTGATTGTATTTTTATATACTGGCAACAAAAATCTGAAATAGACATTTAAAAAGTACCATTTTACACTAGTATCAGAAATACAGAAATTAGGGATCAATCTGACAAAAGATGTACATTGACAAAGACAAAAGATGTCTGCAATAAGTTAAAGAAGACCTAAATAAATGGAGAGATATGTCAAATCATCAAATAGAAGACTTACTATTGCTAAGATGTCAGTTCTTTACAAAATGACCTATAGATTCAAAGCAATCTCTATCAAAGTCCTAGCAGAATTTTTTGGGTAGAAACTGATAATCTGATTCTAATATATAAATGAAAATGAAAACAATTGAATAGTCAAATATGATTGATTCTTATTATTCACGATTGTTATGGTTTATAAGTCTCTGTTAACATTGAAATAGTGATTACTGGATCATCGTTCCTAGGGGAAGTACAGGGTTCGTTTCCTGAGAGCTTCTGGCCACAACATTTCGCCAATCGATACAGCACCTTGTTTTATGGGTGTTTCTGTTTAAAGACAGAATTGTATATTGTTGATTCATTAACACTGAACTCACAGCCAACGGCACTATTACTCATGCCTGAATGAAGCTCATGTAACACGCATCTTTCCTCCAAAAGGCACATCACGGCCTTCTTGCCTTAGGAACACTAGACCGCACTTCAACACTATTGTTAGGAGCCATTTTACACAGTGAGGTCACCAATAGAAAGCACAAAAATTTTTTTAAATATGGCCCTAAACAGAACACCAAAAAAATGCTTATTTACAGTATGAGAGCTAAAACAAGAAGTCAGAGCATTGCTTGTTTGACCTTCACTGGGAAAGTGCGTTAGGTGGCTCAATTTTTTTTTTTTTTTTTTTTGCGGTACGCGGGCCTCTCACTGTTGTGGCGTCTCCCGTTGCGGAGCACAGGCTCCGGACGCGCAGGCTCAGCAGCCATGGCTCACGGGCCCAGCCGCTCCGCGGCACGTGGGATCTTCCCCAGACCGGGGCATAAACCCGTGTCCCCTGCATCGGCAGGCGGACTCCCAACCACTGCGCCACCAGGGAAGCCCCAGGTGACTCAATTTTTTCACCACTCTGTACAGACCCATGAATGGCCCTGAAAATGCTACAAGTATTGATTTTGGGTTCCAAGAAAAATTTTATCAAGTAGGTGAATTCGCAAATACAGAATCTGCAAATAATGAGGATCAACTAAAACTTTGAAATAAAGTTGTGGGGATCAAATTATCCTACTTGAGGACTGACTGTAAAGCAGCAGTAATCAAAACAGTGCCGTATTGGTGTAACGATGGACAACACCTGAGCAGAATATCGTCCAGAAATAGACCCACATGTATATGGTGAAGTGTTTTTTGACAAAGATGTCAAGGCAATTCATGGGGAAAAAATAATGTCATCAACAGATGGTGTGACAACAATTGGATTGCCATGTGCCAAAAAATGCACATTGACCCTTACATCACACCATATACAAAAATTTATTCAAAATTGATTTAAAATGTTAATATAGAGTAGAAACATTTAAATGTCTAGATGAAAATGAAAGAAAAAAATTTGATAACCCTGGGTTTGGCAAGGATTTTTTAAATAGGACACAAGACATAAAAGAAAAACTCAGTAAATTGAACATCATCAAGATTAAAACATTTGCTCTTCCACATACACTGCTACTAAAGGCAAAAGGTCAAGTCACAGACTGGAATTAAATATTTGCAAATATATATCCAACAAAGGACCTTAGAATTTATAAAGAATTCTTACAATAATAATAATAATTTTTCAATAATAGAAAAATAAACAGCCCAGTCAAAATGGGCAAAAGAGGGCTTCCCTGGTGGTGCAGTGGTTGAGAGTCCGCCTGCCGATGCAGGGGACACGGGTTCGTGACCCGGTCCGGGAAGATCCCACATGCCGCGGAGCGGCTGGGCCCGTGAGCCACGGCCGCTGAGCCTATGCGTCCGGAGCCTGTGTTCCGCAACGGGAGAGGCCCCAACAGCGTACAAGAAAAAAAAAAAAAAAAGGGCAAAAGATTTGAATAGACACTAAACCAAAGAAGATATATAAAGAAGAGATGCTCAAACTTATTAGATACTAAGGAAATACAAATTAAAGCCACAATGAGATACCACTATACTTCTACTAGATTGGATACATCTTAAAATATTGACCATGCCAAGTATTAGCAAAGTTGGGAACAGAATTATCATTGTTCCTGGTAGGAATGTAAAATGGTTCAACCACTTTGGAAAACAGTTTAGCAGTTTCTTACAAAGTTACGTATGTACCTACCATAATTCCACTTTTAGGTATTTACTTAAAAGAAATTAAATTTTATATCCAAACAAATGTTTATAGCAGCTTTACTTGTAATAACCTAAAACTGGAAACAGCCCAAATCATCAACAGGTGAATTCTTAACAAATTGTGATATATGCATACAACATAATACTACTAGGCAATGAAAAGAATGAGCTATTGACCCATGCAGCAAGCTGGATAAATGTCAAAATAACCGTGTTGAATGAAAGAAATGAGACCAAAAAAAAAAAAAAAGAGTACATATTGTAGGATTCCATTTATATGAAATTTTAGAAAATGGTAACTAATCTATGATCAGCAGATGAGTGGTTGCCTGGGGCCAAGGGGAGAGAAGGGACAGGTGGAGGGATTACAGAGGGGCACTAGGAAACTTTGGGGATTTGGAGGTGATGGATATGTTATCTTGATTATGGTGATGATATGTTGATATGTCAAGTTTACCAGCTTGTCTATGTTGAATATGTGTAGTTTATTGTACGTCATTTAAATTCAATAATATATATGTATGTATATATATGTATTTTCAGAACAGGGTGGTTTGGGAAGGTAACTGGTGCTGAGACAGAAGGCTGCAAGAGAAGATATTGGAGAAAGAGTCATGGAACAATCAGGGAAGGCTTTGGGGAATAGAGGTTTTTCTAGCAAATCAAAGAAGAGAAGAGAAACGTAGAGCTTGTTGTCTTTAAGGGATGCTAACTGTACAGACTGCCTATTTGGAATAGTTTGTTTGGGACATTAGTGGGGGATGAGGAAGGGAATTCAAGCTGGAACAAATTATGGAGTGATTTGATTCTCAAGCCGAGTTCCAGCTGCTGTCTTTGGTGGATAGAGGGGCTGAACACAGGGTGTCAAGGGGAAAACCACATTTTAGTAAATTGACCGTGGCAGTAATACATACAGAGGATTAGAATTAGGATTAGATAATAGGTGCCGAAATACCATTCATCCATCCACTCATTCATTCATTTATTCATTCAATACTTACTGATTCCCCTCTATGAGCCAGATGCCCTTGTGGTGTGTGGGAGAAAAGTGTTTCCTCTTATATGTTTGAGACCCAAGACCCTCCAAGAACACTCAGATCTTGGCTTCCCTTGTGCTCTGCACGTGCAGAGCAGAACATGGACGATGCAATCAGTTTACAGTTCAAATCAGTTCAGTCAATTCAGTGCATGTGTTTCTTATGCCCATGGAGTTAATTAGGAGATCATAGCAATAATCCCCACCCCAGGGAGGAGTTTATGACCGAAGATGGGGAATGGTGGGTGAGGGTTGTTAGAATTTAAACTGATAAATAACTTAAGAGAGGAAAACTGGTTTTGCGGGGAAAGCAGTGAGTCCGGGCGAGAGCCCACACAAGTGGTTGGATGCAACTGGAGATGAAAAAGAAAATGCCTGGCTGGATACACTTGGTGGTGGTAATTGGCCCTGAAGATGGATGGAATCTTGGAGGGAGGAAGGGAGCGTGGAAAGGGGAGGTCAAGGGCTCAGCTTCGGGGCAGCCCACAAAGCTGAGACAGCGCGGAGCAAGTGCAAGAGCGAGCAGACTGCGTGCGCGCACACGAACGGGCGGCTTTGCGGGTCAACTTGTTAGGAATGCAAATTCCTAGGCCCTACTCACCCCAGACCTACTGAATCAGGGACTCCAGGGATGCAGCCTAGGAGGATGTCCTTTTAACATCCTTTTAAAGCCCTCCAGGGGATTCTGGTCAAGTTTGAAAACGACTGCCCCCGCTGTTTCAAACTAGATCTCTCCCTGGGAGATTCCACTCCTCAGGGAGTTCATATTGAGACCGTGATGATGCGACTGACAGCCGTTTGGAAATTGCAAAGCGCTCTGCATGACTAGGGCATTATGCGTTCACTCTTATTTATCATTTTGATCAACCTCGTTCAGTCAGATTTACTTATGTTTTCAGTTTTTGTTTTGGGGATCCTCCTCTTTTCCCCTTCTGAAAAGAAAACGAAAATCTCGTTCATGAATAGGAGAACTGATTGAAAACGAATGAAGCCGTTGGGGGAGGAGGGATGCGAGGCACAGCTGGAGTTTGCCTGGAAGGACAGGTTTGTTCTTCTGGGTGACATTGGGTTGGTGGTGTTTCTTCCAGCAGAGACAAGGCTGATGGCTCCCATTTACTGCTGAAAGTCTTTAACTCCAAACCGCAGCTGTCAAAATAAGATTAGGGCTTTCAGACATGATGGAAGAAGGCGGATGGTCCCCAAAATGCAGGCTTAGGTTTGGCAGATGTTTGCAGAGCCCTAACTCCAAGTGAGTTTTCGGGGTTGGAGCAGGCAGAAATGGCGTTGTTTCCCAGCTGAGTGAAATAACAGCTCTGATAATAAATTTCTCTTCTCTCTCGCTGTGATACATAATTTCTGATTTCTACATCTCAAGCTAAATAGCAGCAGGAGCCGTAAAAAAAAGTGGAGCATGTCTTTAAAGGTGTTCATTTTGCTCTAAGTCCAGAGGAGAAATTAAACTGTCATCGGTGTCGACAGCACGCCATGCGGCTTGTCTAAAATTCTGCAAAGTCAGTAAAAAGCCTTTGATCTCGCCCAGGGTGATGTCAGGCACAGCCACTGCAGTCCTTGTCCCGTGCTTCTCATCCAGTGTAACCAGATGGAAGTTTTCCAAGTTCTTGGGCGGAGGTGCTGTGCTAGGGTTTCAAGATCACACACTGAGGAAGGCCCTTAAATCTAGAATGGCTGTGAGCCTCAGGGGAACGCTAGGGAAGGCTTTGAGCATAGCCCTGGGGCTCTTAGTTATCAAATCCTCACTGATTTATTTCACTTGGGAAGACTGAGCAGATGCAGTTAACATCCCTCCTAAAATTCTCCAGGAAACCAGAGAAGCAAGTGGATTTTGCTGACTGTCAGCTATATATGCTAACATTTGCCCTCTGGCAAGGCATTGTTTGCGTTTGTTGAGATCTTTTGTTATAAAATTCAAAATTGCCTACTTTGCTGTGTCAGATCAATTCAGCATAGAACTCACGAACCAAAAACTTAGTCACAGATACATTGATGTCATTTAAAGAAATCTGAATCTAGTGGGGGGTTTCACAGGCACCCAATAAAGTGATATTATGTTAGAATTGTGATGTAGGCAAAATTTGGTTGGGGTTCACCTTTCCTCCATGCTTAACTAGGCCTGCACCACCAAGACCTTTCTTTACCCTAAACTAGGAAAAAAGGAGACTAACATTTGTTGAGTACCTCCCATCTCTCAGATGCTTTATCATCTATATTATCTCATTTAACCCTGCCATAAGATGTTTTCTCCACTTAATTATTTAACCTCTATGAAAATTCAATCTCACAGAAATCACTTATATGAAGTCACGCAGGTCACCTCGCTGAAGCCAGGTCTGGCTCCAAAGGCAATATTCTTTTCATTCTATCTGATTGCTTCCCTTAAGCCCTATGGAAAGAAACATAACTGCCCCTTATCTCCTCCTCCAAGATTCAACCCCCTTGATCCCTACTTTTTCATATTACCTCCTTCAGGTCCTTGTATAAAATAATTTTTTCTGTGAGACCACCTTCTGACCACACTATTTAAAGCAGAAGCTCCCTTTCCTCCATACTCCCAACCCCCCTTTCCTGCTTAATTTTGTTCTATAGCACTTCTAAGATCTAACGTTATATATATATATATATATATATATATATATATATTTTTTTTTTCCCCCCCGGTACACGGGCCTCTCACTGTTGTGGCCTCCCCCGTTGCGGAGCACAGGCTCCGGACGTGCAGGCTCAGCGGCCATGGCTTACGGGCCCAGCCGCTCCGCGGCATGTGGGATCCTCCCGGACCGGGGCACGAACCCGTGTCCCCTGCATCGGCAGGCGGACTCTCAACCACTGCGCCACCAGGGAAGCCCCTGTAATGTATATTTTTACCAGTTTATGTTGTTTATGTCTGGCCCCTGTCCATGGTATGCTAGTAAATGTTTAACAACCAGGTCTCCAGGGGGAAAAGCTCCAATTTGCAATGTTCACCAATTCCTGTGTTGTCAATACTACCACCATGGCTGATTTCAAGCTACCCACTTGGCCTTGCTGAACGCAGAGTTGGGAAGAAGTGGGCACGGTCTGTCAATGTGAGTCAGTAGGAGCTGGCTTCCCACTTGAATATCCGCTACATAGGGACAGAGATTGATTGACTTTTTTAATCTATTTTATTCACTGTCTTTCTCTCAGCCGTTTGAGCAATTTGACGAATGACTGAATTCAGTCATTCAAATATATTTTTAAAAATTGACCACATGCCAAACACCATGCTAGTTATTTGAGCTGGAGGGCTGAACAGAACAGTCACTGCCTTCAGATGGCAGGGGAAGTAGACATGAAATTAACAATTGCAAATTAAGTGTTGTTATAACTGCCGTAAGGGAAGCCCGTGAAGGGGAACTTGACCTCTAAAAGGGCGTGGTCAGATAAGAGCCCCCCATCCCTGAGTACTCCAGGCTGGTGACTGTCAAGTCAGATCCACACGTGTCCACTAAGCACCTGCTACGTGAAGTGTGTGGTGTCACAGGCACCCCGAAGACCACCGAAGACTTATCGTGTGCCTTTCAGAGCTTACAGCCTGGGTAAGGCTGATGAGTGAGGAATGACTGACAACCCTATCTTTCAGGTGTTGGGTCCATTCATCCATTCATCACAAGCACTGAATGAGCACCTACAATGTGCCAGGTACTGTGCTAGGTACCAGGGATGCAGCAGACAGCAAGGCAGCTGGTTCCTTAGCTGTCATGAGAATTCTGGTGTCTGCAGCTGGGGGCTGGCTCCCCGATGTCATTGTACTCTTCTGGGAGAGGAATATCTCTTGCTGGGGACGAGGAGAGGTACAGAGACTCGGGAAACATTTTATTCCCATCTCACTCATCTTCCCAGGACCCCATTTCTGATGGAGCAGTTGTTTTAGGACTCTAGGAACATCCCTGTTGGGAGGCAAGGGGTATGGGACTTTGTCACTGTTCATTCAGTAGACGAACACTTACGGGGCACCAACTACATGCGCTAGAACACTGGGGAATCAAAACTGAGTCAGACCAGATCATTCTCATGGGGCAGACAGACCTGTGATCCGGTCCTTCTAATACTGTGGGCTAAATGCATAAGTGCTCTAGTGGAGTGGTGTGTATAGGGCTAGAGGAGCCTAGAGGAAGGAGACTCTAAGCTCAGCCAAGCTGAAGAAGGCTTCCTGGAGGAGGTGACATCGGGCTGAAGTCAGTAGCCATGAGTCGGGGTAACGGAGTAGAGAAGGCTTGGAAGGGTAATGGGAACTCTGAATCCACTGCTTATCCGACGCCCAGTTTTATCACCCTTCAGTGAAATCCTCCCAGGCTGTGAGAAAAAGAAGTTTTGTTTTCCTAAAGAATAAGGAATCATCCAAAAACATCTGTATTTGTTTCAAATGGAAGCGACCACTGCCAGAAAAACAACAAAGTTGTTTTGTGAGAACCTAGCCTGTATTTATTCCTTACTCTTTGTTTAATTAAATTAATCCTCCATGGTCTCCTTTGGGACAGACAGTACAGAGCACTAGTGGCCATAAATCCCCAGTGTTCTAAAAACAGTATGAAAGGCCTGAGGCCAGCTGGCAGGCCTGCTGTTTGTGGGATCCTTCTTCAGGAACTCCTGTTCCTACCACACTTTGCACCCTCACTTAGTGTCCGGGGTCTTTTAGCCACTTGGAGAGGGGTCCAAGGACAGCAAAAAAATCTGAGGTTTGCTTAAAAGAAGAATCTGAGCCTGCAGACTCAGTTGATGAAGGGGGAGGCTGACTCTTGCCTCTGGGCCCCTTCCCCTTGGATGATTGTGAGGACTTTTATCCTGTAGGTTCAATGGCTCTCAATCTGGCTGCACACTGGAGTTATCTGGGAGCTTTAGCAAACAGTGTTGCCTGCATCCCAGCCCCAGCTGCCTGATTTAAGGGGTTGGGCTGGGCATCAGGATTTTCCAAAGGTCCCCAGATGGTTCTGATGAGCAGCGAGGTCATGCCCTGGTAGATGGGACCCTGTAGTGATTCATGGCTGTCCTGTTCCGGAAGACATAAGCATCTCATTGCCTCTCTACCTACCTTATGGGGGGAAGTCTTGGGGGAAAAATGCTTATTGCTTCAAGATCCTGGTCCACTGCTTTTATTTTATTTTATAAAGACACACTTTATTTTTTATTTTTTTTATTTTTATTTTTGGCTGTGTTGGGTCTTCCTTGCTACGCGCGGGCTTTCTCTAGTTGCGGCGAGCAGGGGCTACTCTTGGTTGCGGTGCACGGGCTTCTCACTGCGGTGGCTTCTCTTGGCGCGTGGGCTTCAGTAGTTGTAGCACGCAGGCTTCAGTAGTTGTGGCTTGCGGGCTCAGCTGTGGCTCGCGGGCTCTAGAGCTCAGGCTCAGTAGTTGTGGCGCATGGGCTTAGTTGCTCCGCGGCATGTGGGATCTTCCCGGACCAGGGGTCGAACCCGTGTCCCCGGCACTGGCAGGCGGATTCTTAACCACTGCGCCATCAGGGAAGTCCTCACTGCTTTTAAGATGCTACTTACAAAGGGGTTCTTTTGTAACGTTGATTTTTTTTCGTTATTATAAAAGCTCTTTGTATAAGCTCTTGTTAGAAAATTCAAAAACAGATCATTATAAATAAGAGAAAAAAATTACTTAAACTGCCACCACTTCTTCGTAACCACTGCTAGGCAGGATTCCTGCTGGATACAGAGAGGAGGCGTAGCAGCTGTGGGGGCTGAGAAGGGGGACCCAGGTGGAGAAGCTCCTACCCCCCCACCTTCAGAGATGGGCTTGGGATTTGGGGGTACGTTGGTCCAGTGTACTGGGGTGTCATTTTCCAGCCATCAGGACTTTGTGCAGGGACGCTCTCCTCCCAGTTAGGGAGCCTAGCAAGGGAGACACAGTAAATACATCACTACATAAATGCCTATGTGATTAACATTGTGACACATGCCAGGAGGGAGAAGTGCAGGGGCGCACTGACATGCACAGACAGCCGATGGGCGGGGCCGCGAGCTCTGAAGAACAATTGAAGGTCCTCCTGTCAAGAGGTTGATTTTCCCATCAACGTGCAAGCAAACCCAAGCTACTTTGGCTTGGAATTCAGAAAACTACTGCTGTTCCCAAAGCAGTGATTTTCATTTATCTGTTCTAGAGGTCCTTTATATTTCCCAGAGCTAAAAGAAACTGTGATGCAACCAGAATTATCCTTCCGAAGCACAACTCAGGTAAAATGGCCCGTGTCCCTTTTGAAGGCTTTTACCTTGAGTGGTCCCCACTGCCTGCTGAGCACAGTTCAGACCACGCAGCCTGATGCCAGGCCCTCTGCCATCTGGTGTCAATCGTCCTTCCAGTGCTCCCTCCTGCTACTTCCCTTGGAACTCCCAGAGTGGAAGTCAGCTACCATGCCTGTCCTGCTTCCCTCGGTTTCTGCACATTTACTGTTCCCTCAGCCCTGGGTCCATTTCCCTTTCTCCATTCTCTGCCGCTTGCCTGCCAGACTTTTCTGAGGGATCCAGCCTCGGCTGGCAGTAATCCATCTCCGTTCTGAACTCCCACTGTATTGGCAGCACCTCTCTTCTGGATTTCTAGCATGTTCTATTTTGTATTTTAGTTATTTAGGATGCATCTGATAGCTACTCTGGCCTTCCCAGTCCTCAAATGGGGCTAGTTTGTTCTACCTAAGGACCTTTTTTTTTTTTGGCGGTACGCGGGCCTCTCACTGTTGTGGCCTCTCCCGTTGCGGAGCACAGGCTCCGGACGCGCAGGCTCAGCGGCCATGGCTCACGGGCCCAGCCGCTCCGCGGCATGTGGGATCTTCCCGGACCGGGGCACGAACCCGTGTCCCCTGCATCGGCAGGCGGACTCTCAACCACTGCGCCACCAGAGAAGCCCTACCTAAGGACCTTTGCATTCACTGTTCTTTCAGTCAGAAACACTCTTTACATCCAGTGTTAGTTTCAGGTGTACAATGTAGTGATTCAGTATTTTACATTTTCATTATATACTTTTTGAAATAATCACCACAATAAGTCCAGTTACCATCTGTCACCGTACAAAGTCGTTACAGTATCATTGATTATATTCCCTATGTGTACATTACGTCCCTGTGACTTATTTATTGTATAGCTGGAAGTTTGTACCTCTTAATCCCCTTTACCTGTTTCATTCATACCCTTAACCCGTCCCCTCTGGCAACCACCAGTTTGTTCTCTGTATCCGTGAGTCTGTTTCTGTCTTGTTATGCTTGTTCACTTGTTTTGTTTTTTAGATTCCACATAGAAGTGAGATCGTATGTATCTGTCTCTCTCTGTCTGACTTATTTTACTTAGCATAATACCCTCAAGGTTCATCCCTGTTGTCACAAATGGCAACATTTCATTCTTTTTTTATGGCTGAGTAACATTTCATTGATTATATGTAGCACATCTTCTTTATCCATTCATCTGTTGATGGACACTTAGGTTGCTGCCATATCTTGGCTGTCGTAAATAATGCTTCAATGAACACAGGGGTGCATATATCTTCTTGAATTAGTGTTTTTGTTTTTCTTTGGATAAATTCCACTTCTGAGTTTCTATCAGAAATGCTCTTCCTAGAACTTCACATTACTAACCCTCAGCGTACCAGCTGTGTGTCGGCAGGAACCCCTTTATCTGTTTGGTTCACCACTATATCCCCAGTGCCTGGGATAAACTAGGTGCTTCATTGACTGAATAAATGAAAAATATCTGATGATTCAGATTTTTCTTAGGTCTCTGGCTTAAGCTTGTAACTAACTGTAAATTTTGTCACTCTTTAATTATTCACCATGATTTTTGCATGAGCTGAAGTTTTTTCTGATTCTTGCTCTTTTCCTTATATCTGGATCCAGGGGAAATCTCAGTTGGAGTTCCCAATTGGAAATATAAGCTAGAAATACACTGGGAAGGGAGGAATTTGCATCTATAATTTTTTTATCTACTTTATTGATTTGGGAATGAAAATAATTCTTTTAATATTTTAAAACCAGAATCCTTATTTGTGGAATCTTAGACCTAAATGTACTTTCATCTTATGATGTAGCTTTTATTTAAAAAAAAAAATTTAACGCATTTGATAGAGGTGATGAATATATCAGCTTTTATCTTTTTTATCAATTTGATATGTTATAATTATCTAAAAGCATAATAAACTATAAAACTCAAAGACCTAGGAGATTACATTAAGGCGTAGCCATTGGATTCAGGGATTAATCCAGCTTTCTATGTATTAAGTTTTTACCATAGCTGTCATAGTGGTAACTTTTAACCAGAGGAAAACAATTTTTCATATATTCAGTCCCTTTAATGCTCTTTGATTTTCTCCAACTTTAATGGTAAAGTCACTCAAAGAGCTAGTTATGAAACCAAGCCGTTCTCCTTGCTGAGGCATAATGCCATCATGTCAGCCTGTTTCTTCAAAGGAGAGACTGAGTCGGTGATGGAGTGAAAATGCCTTTAACCGTTTCATCCTCTGATAGATTCTTAGTTCCACGGCAGTAAATGCACTGCTTTGAATGTGTTCTTACATTGCATTTGAGTAAATAGCCAGGACCCAGCACTAATAAATATTTGATCAAAATAGAATTGTTAATAGCCATACATTCATTTCTCCCTAGTAATCTTTGTTACATCTACCTAACCTCCTTTGGCTTCCCATTTTCCTCATTTATGGGATGAATAAGTAGAGCACAAAGAGGATTTTGAAAGGTCCTTCTGATAGAGAAATGGAATGAGGAAAACTATGTCCAAAGAGACTAAGGCAGACTTGGGAATAAGGGGCTCTTCTAGACCTGCCATGCTTTTGGTGGAGTAGCAGGTCTTTTCACTGTGCTCTCTCTCAGCTTCTGCAAAATGTTCATTGCAGCTCTATTTACAATAGCCCAGAGATGGAAACAACCTAAGTGTCCATCATCGGATGAATGGATAAAGAAGATGTGGCACATATATACAGTGGAATATTACTCAGCCATAAAAAGAAACAAAATTGAGCTATTTGTAATGAGGTGGATAGACCTAGAGTCTGTCATACAGAGTGAAGTAAGTCAGAAAGAGAGAGACAAATACCGTATGCTAACACATATATATGGAATTTAAGAAAAAAATGTCATGAAGAACCTAGGGGTAAGATGGGAATAAAGACACAGACCTACTAGAGAATGGACTTGAGGATATGGGGAGGGGGAAGGGTAAACGGTGACAAAGCGAGAGAGAGGCATGGACGCATATACACTACCAAATGTAAGGTAGATAGCTAGTGGGAAGCAGCCGCATAGCACGGGGAGATCAGCTCAGTGCTTTGTGACCACCTGGAGGGGTGGGATAGGGAGGGTGGGAGGGAGGGAGACGCAAGCGGGAAGAGATATGGGAACATATGTATATATATAACTGATTCATTTTGTTGTGAAGCTGAAACTAACATACCATTGTAAAGCAATTATACTACAATAAAGATGTTAAAATGAAAAAAAAAATAAAATTTTACAAAAAAAAAAAATGTCAAAGACAACACCAGGTTACCTTGGTGAGACTGTGTATATCGGTGTGTACCTTGGTGAGACTGTGTATATCGGTGTGTACCTTGGTGAGACTGTGTATATCGGTGTGTACCTTGGTGAGACTCTGATGACAAAGCCTTTTAGTTCTCAAAGAATAGGAATGGTACTTGATGCAGACAAGCGCAAATACCTGCTTGTGATAACTTCAGTCCTCAAGAACCATCCAGATGTTTTCAGAACACTTTCATTGAGACGGGAAAAATACAAATTCGTGGGGTTTTTTAATTAATTATTTATTTGGCTGCACTGGGCCTTGGGTGCGGCACGCAGGATCTTCGTTGCCTCGTGCAGGATCTTTAGTTATGGCATGGGGCTCTCTTAGTTCCAGCATGTGGAATCTAGTTCCCTGAACAGGGATCGAACCCATGTCCCCTGCGTTGGGAGCACCGAGTCTTAACCACTGGACCACCAGGGAAGTCCCACAAATAGATGTTAATTTTAAATTATTTAATGCATTTAATAGAGATGAATAATTGCAACTTTGAAAAATGAGTTTTTCTATATACATAGAAACACACCCGAGTGTTAACAGCGGTGGCCTCTGGATGGTAGGACTGCAGGTGGGGGATTACAGGTGAATTTTCTTTTCTATTTTTTTCTGTTTCCCAAATTTTCCACTATGGTCTTATAACATTTTCAATGTTTTTAAAGGTCATTTTTTAAAAATTAATACTTATTGATTTTTGGCTGCGTTGGGTCTTCGTTACTGTGCGGGCTTTCTCTAGTTGTGATGAGCGGGGCCTCCTCTTCATTGCCGTGCGCAGGCTTCTCATGGCAGTGGCTTCTCTTGTTGCGGAGGACGGGCTCTAGGCACGCGGGCTTCAGTAGTTGTGGCTCACGGGCTCTAGAGAGCAGGCTCAGTAGTTGTGGCGCACAGGCTTAGTTGCTCCGCGGCGTGTGGGATCTTCCCGGGGCAGGGCTCGAACCCGTGTCCCCTGCACTGGCAGGTGGATTCTTAACCACTGCGCCACCAGGGAAGCCCTAAAGGTTATTTTGACAAGTGCTGTAGAGTTGCTTTTTGATGGCCGAGGGTCACCGAGGGTCACCTCCTTGAGAGCCACGTTCTAATGGTATGGCTTTGCCCCAGTCCAGGACCTGTGTGCGGCGCAGGACCACGGCTGCGAGCAGCTCTGCGTGAACCTGCTGGGCTCCTTTGTCTGCCAGTGCTACAGTGGCTACACCCTGGCCGAGGACGGGAAACGGTGTGTGGGTGAGTATCCCACCCAGCCTTGCTTGATGGGGAAACACAAGAGAAGCTAGTAAGAAGGGAGAGGGGTGCCACATATCCAGTTGCTCTCCTGTGAGTTTCAACAAAGTGGTCTAAGTCCTCTGGTCTAGTTGTTAGTCAGAATTTGAACTTTAAGGACTTCGTTTGTGGCTGAGGTTAGCATTTTCTCATTCTGGGTCCTCAGCAAAAGGCATATTTATGATAATCTATGTAAACAAAATTGTCCGTTACTGATTTCCTCGGAAAGGACTGGGCGGATTTTCATTCAGTTTGGAAGGTATGTCTGGGCTGGCCTGACTTCAGTATAGCTCACGTGTTATACACGAGGTCCAGTTGGTGGTGGGTAAGGTGGCTGAGTGGCACCTCGAAGAGGCAGGCAGCCTTCCTTCTAAGTACGGATCTGCAGTTCAGTGACAGGCCCCAGTGACCGCCAGGTGTCAGAGGCCAGCTGTGTGCAGTGAGACACCACGGTCAGAGAAAACAAATAGCGGCCTCAAACGCTGGTCCTGGGTAAGCAGTCTCAAGGGCGGTGCTCGGAACTACAGGCACTGGCTCACGATCAGCTGAGCGGTTTCCCATTGAGCGGCAACTCCGCATTGCGAGGGCCGGTGAGAGGTGGGGGGATGGCATCTAATTTCTTCGGTGATGGATAACGGTTTTCATGGGCACCTGCAGGGCAGACCATTGAATCCCTAATATGCATGTGGCACCTCCCAGTGTGTCTGCAAAGCCCTTTAAACTTGCACAGCCTCATTTATCTTTCCACCAACAAACAGTGCCCGGCAAATAGTAGGTGTTCAGTAAACTGAGCTGGATACTTATGAGGCAGAAAATCCACAAGGAAAGGAAGGAAAAGGACTTGACTGACATCAGACCTGGAACCTTCATTTTCTAACTCTGGATCCTACATGTCCTGTTCCACATTCTGTTGTTTTCAGAGGACCTGTTCTGTTTTGCTTCCCACAAACAGTCAATGATGATTTTTTTGCACATAGAACTTACACTTTCCAGCACACTGTGACTCTTAGCTGAGGACGGGAAAGGAAAAAGCAACAAAACAAAAGAGCAGGTGGGGCCTGTTCTTTGCAGGTGATGATGAGAATAAAATGGGTTTGTTTGTTTGTTTTTACGCACTGATGGAGATTCAAACGGCCCTCATCAGAAGTCCACAAATGGAATTGGTCTCCTAAGCCTGCGTTGTTTCTTCCCCCTTATTCTGTGGGTCGTGACCGTGATAGGTAGCAGGGTACCACATCCATTAACACTGGCAAAAAAAGAAGCCAATGCGGAAACACCCGCTTTTTTTTTTCTTCATTAATTTTTATTATGCAAATAATCTATTTTCATTGAGGAACTTAAAACAGACGAGAAAAGCACTATTAATAGCTTGTTGTATTTTCTGCCAGACCTTTCCCCACATAAGGATCTACTTCTAAACATTTTGTTAATGTTTACCAAAATGAGGTCATACTCTCTATTTTGTTTTACATATATATATTTTTCCCTTACCAGTTGTTAAATGGGGAGAAACTTTGTGTGCTGTTGTGTCAGAAGGAAATCAGTTGGAAGTAAGGCCAGTGGCTGAGCTACAGGATACAGGTTGAGGGTGTCTGGTTAATTAGGGTGAGAGAAGGAACAGGGAGGGCCCAGAGCTTGTGTGAGTGACGGGGAGTTGGCGGGGCCAGGGGCATTAGGGGCCATGGCTGGGGCAGGAGACGAGCCTTGGCCCTCGGGAAACTGGAAGGCAGTGGGGAGCCCAGGTCTCTGGGTGTTGCCAAATAATTGCCTAACGGTCCTCTGTAGTAGACAGCCTTTGAGTCTCTAAGGGTTTTGCTGAAACTTCTGGAGTTTGACATTTACTGAAGAGCAACAAGCATGAGAAGAAATGCTGTGGTTGCCGGGGAGCTGGCGTGGGCTGTGTTTATTAGAGATGCGTGTTGCTCTTGCTGCCGCTGTCAGTGTGTAAGAATGTCTGCCTTCCTTAGAGCAGGGGTTCAAGCTGAAGAATGGGAAACTGGGAGAGACTATGTGTGACCCCGGCCTGATGCGTGTTCTTATTCTCATCCTCTTCCACCAAATGACTGAGCTGTTAGAGGCTGGGAGTCAGATGATTAAGTGGCCCTGGACCTTTGTGGCCAGTTGCTTCGGTTAGGGAGACTGAATAAACTTCCAAAATGTCAGCTGCTGCTCGACGGGGCTGTGCTGAGTGCAAAGCAAATGATAGAGGTAATAGAGGCCACAGGAGGTCAGAGAAGAGGGACAGACTCATCATGTGAGGAAGGGTAGCAATGGGACAGATGTCTAAGGCAAGGGGAGACATGAGGGCAGTGACGGTGTAGAGGTGCGGACTGAGACGGGGCTGGGAGGGCCAGGTAGAGAGCTGGTAGATCAGGAGAGATGGTCCCAGTGAGAAGCCACCAAATTGAAAGCTAAACCGGCAGCCTAACCTGAAGACATCAATCTGAAGGGACTTGTCAAGATGGAGACTCCAGGTATCAGACTTAGAGCAGGAAATTTAGAGGAGAAACAGAGGCTGTTAGGGACCCTGGAAGCATTCCATTAGCCCCTGGTCTGAGTGGCCTGTATGTAGATGGGCAGAGAACGGTATGAATGTGGGGAACCATAATCCCAGTTAATCCAGGAGGGTCCCAGTTTATGGCTGTTGGAGATTGGGAGGAAGATGGCAGAAGAGTAAGACGCGGAGATCACCTTCCTCCCCACAGATACACCAGGTTACGGCTGTTGGCTCACTTCTCAAGAACACTCCCTTTCGCTTTCAAGGGGGCTCCAGTCTGAACGCGAAAGTATAGGATCACCCCAGTTAAGGCCAACCTGACTTCAGCAGGAGAGGAGACTTAACTCTGTTGAAGCAGAGAATTCCTGCAGGTGAGAAGTAGGAGATGAAGTTGAAGACATCAGGTGGAACCAGAGTATACAGGGCTTTGAAAACCAGGCTAAAGGGTCTGGACTTTATCTCTGAAAAAGAGACACTAAAGGGTTTTTAAGTGGGACTGATAAAGGCAAAGCCTCATTTTAGGAAACTTAATCTCGTGGTAGAGGGCAGGATGGATTCCAGGGGGAAGATAGGGAGGGCTGCAAAGACCAGTTAGGAGACTATGGTAGCCCTCTGGTGAGGGGTGACAAGAGCCGGATTTGAAGAGCGTAGAAATGAAACGAGAAGGAAGGGGTGAGGAATGAGAGAAGGTGCGATGAATAAAGAGGGAGAGGAAAAGTCACAGTTGAATCCTGGGTTTGAGCTTCCATGACTCTGAGAGTGATGGCAACAGTGATGAAAAAGTGATGGGATTTTTAGAAAAGATAATGAGTAGTTTTAGACACAGTGGGTTTGAAGCTGAGATGGGACACCTACAAGGACACGTCGAGAGGGAGCAGAGGCAGCGCTAACACCGCAAGGAGAGAGTAGAACCAGTGGTGCAGGCAGGAAGCGGCACGGTCCATTTCCTTCTGAATTTTAATTTCCATTTCCAGTGTTCACTTATGTGTTTGTTTTGGACCTTCAATACAGCGAGACCTGGGCTCAAATCCCAGTTCTGCTACTTGCTAGTCATGTGTCATTTTATTTCTGAGCCTTGGTTTTCTCATCTATAACATAGAGTAAAAATACCTACATCATAGAGTTTGTGGGATTCAATAAGATAACGAGTAAAGTTCCCAATACACATTAGACGATTGTTGTTATTATTATAACACATATTATTATCGTCATCATCTCCTGGATGCCATGGAGTGTGGCCTTAGGAGACAGTGAAGCCTGAGCCTTGGGCTACAGCCACATGCGGGAAGCCGGAGGGAAACGTGGGGCAGGAAGGATAGCCATGAAGGAACCGCCTAAGGTGGGGATGGAGGAGTTGGGGAGAGGTGGACGAGAGAACCAGACGTCATGGAACACGATGGGAAAGAGAATTTCTAGGCCAGGTCAATATTAGTGTCATGCCCCAGCGAGGCCAAATGGAACAGAACTTAGAGAAAAAGCCATTGAGTTGAGTCATCGATTCATCTCAGCAGACATTTCCAGACTCTACCAGGCACTCTGCTAGACCTTAGGGACACAGAAATGACCGGGAGGCCATTGATAACGATCGAGAGGGGTGGGGTAAAAGGACAGATTTCTAGGGGGAGGGGGGAGGGGGTGAGAAAGTAGGGACAGCAAGTCTAACCTCTTCATTTAAAAGAAGTTTCGTAGAAATTCACCATGACCAGCTACTGGTGAATGGACCCCACGGGAGTGCTTTGACTCATCCCAGAATTATGACTGTGACCACATGAAAATTCAATTCTTAGCCAGACTGAGGACCTTTTAGCCAACATTTCCACACTTTTGAGTTAGTGGAACTTTAACTTCAAGTGCTAGAGTCCCATTTCCCTAACTGCTCTTTTAACTCTGGTTAGAACTGGATTTGTTTCAACATTCAGGTGATCGAGTGGATTACTGACTAACAGAAGTCCTCGTTTTGCTTTAGTTGAGTCATGGTGTTTGTAATCCATCGGCTTCCACTAAAGCTGTGTTAATTTCCATCCAAAACTGTACATTTTTTCAAAGACCATTTAGCCCTATCTTTGAGGGTAAATTTTTTGCTGAACTTGCTCTCCTGATGTTTACTGACTGCCTTGTCTTTTGGGGTAGCTTTGGTCCTGTTTGCATCTTATCTGCCCAAGCAGATTGTAAACCCATGGGGGGAAGAAACCAATTCCTATACTTTTCATCTTTCACAGAGTAGACTTGCAAAATGTTTTTCTTGAATCATTGACTGAGACTGAGGGATCACCATCTCAAGTATTCATGTTTCTTTTTTTTAAAAAAACTTTTCCACTTCATTGGTTTTTAAATTACAGAATCAACTTTTGCTCATTAAAAAAAAAGTCAGAGTAGAGATGTGTATAAAATCAAAACCTGAAAGACATTACTCCTCAATTTCACTTCCTGGAGGTAATCACAGCTAAAAGCCTGGCTTCTCCTTCCTGCCTTTCTTCAAAGATGTCTTACCATCTTAATCGGTTTGCAGGACAGAAATTGAGACACAGATGTAGAGAACAAACGTATGGACACCAAGAGGGGAAAGCGGCGGGGTGGTGGTGGTGGTGGTGGTGGTGATGAATTGGGCGATGGGGATTGACATGTATACACTGATGTGTATAAAATGGATGACTAATAAGAACCTTCTGTATAAAAATATAAATAAAATAAAATTCAAGAAAGAAAAAGATGTCTTACCATTCTTAAGATGCTATTTGCTTGTCATTACCATCCAGGATTTAGCACAATGCCTGACACATAGTAATTGCTCAGTAAACGGTTGTGGAACAACTGAGTAGCATTAAGGTATCTCTTTACTCCCAAATTCAACCTTATCTGATTAGGGAGGCAGTGTGATAAAAATATAATCTACAGTTCTTTAATGTTACTAAATCCTAGGACCTGCTTGAAACCTTTTACTTATAATTGCAACAATCCTTTGAGGTAGGTACTATCGTCATCCACATTTTATAGGTCTCTTGAGCTCTCTGTTTCAGTGGCTTCATCTGTAAACTGAGGAAAACAATACCTACCTCCAAGGGTTGTTGTGAGGGTGAAATGCGTTAATGTATGGGAAGCCTCAATACTCTGTAATGACCTATATGGGAAAAGAATCTGAAAAAGAGTGGATATATGTCTATGTATAACTGATTCACTTTGCCGTACACCTGAAACTAACACAACATTGCAAATCAACTGCAGTCCAATAAAAAATTTTTTAAAAATATATTGGAAGCACTTGGAACAGTGCTATACATGGTCAACTGAGAAACAGTTGAATCTGAATTTCTGTATCCTTCATGAATTTTTGTCTTCTTATGAATGCTTGCATTTAATAATGCATCAAACATACGGTACATTTGAAAAATCATACTGAGGTCCATACCCAGAATGATGGTGGTACATAACATGGGGATTTAGCATGCTGTTATTGCTGCCCTCAGAGCTTTCCTCCTATATTCTCCTGTATCAGTCACCTTCAGTGAGAAGCGAATGGTTGATATTTAAGTTGGCGACAAGGGATGGGAGGATCAATCTTTGTATTGAAAGGTCAGATTTTCAGCTTACTCCTCATGCTGGAAGCATGATCTCCCCCCAGTACAAGGGTTTCTCCCTGTCTTAGTTTGCTAGGGCTGCCATAACAAAATACCGCAGAGCGAGTGTCAATAGAAATCTAGTTTCTCCCAGTTCTGGAGGCTGGAAGTCCAACGTCAGGGTGTCGGCAGGGTTGATTTCTTCTGAGGTTTCTCTCCTTGGCTTGCTGCTTCTGCATGTGGTCTTTGTTCTGTGCCCATGCATGCCTGGTGCCTCTGTGTGTGTCCAAATCTCCACCTCTCATAAGCATACCAGTCAGATTGGATTAGGACGCACCCTAATGGCCTCATTTTAACCTAATCACCCTTTAAAGGTCCATATCTCCGAACGCAATCACCATCTGACCAACTGGGGATTGGGACTTCAACAAATGAATTTAAGGTGGGAAGACAGAATTTAGCCCAGAACACTTCCTTATTGCTATCAAAATCAATAGGAAGCTTTCTCTGAGTTTTGAACTCCTACATGTAAGAATTCAGTCATGCCCTGGGTAAGAGAGGTTTTGTGAATCTGACTCTGTGAGTGTGTCTTATATATACTCAGCAAGTAAACTGGTTCTACCATTTCTCTAAATGACAGATTTGGTTTTTCTTAGTCTGTCATCAACACACTTCAAAACCCAAACATTCCTCCGTAAAATATCCTGTTTCTTCTAAGGCCATCCTCTTTGCAGACTGATCCCTGCTGGGAGACCTTGGTATCTGACCAGATTGTAAATCAGAGACTGTCAATCTTAGGCTTTATTACCTTGCGCCAAATAGGAGACAGAGGAGCGATTTCTCACGTGTTAGGCTGAGACTGGCTTCCGACCCTGAGATTTTAGCACTTTGTGATCTGGAGGGCCGAAGGACGACAACCAAGGAATTCATCTTTCTGGTTGTAGAGAGTAGAATTTTCAGGCAAAATGACCAAGGAAGGATTTCGTTGAAGTAGGAGAGGACTTGGAACAACAGTCCTCTGAGTTACACACATAAGTCACCTCCATACATCCACCCCCTAAACTTGGCCTCCCTTATTTTTTTTTTTTTTAACATTTTTATTGGGGTATAATTGCTTTACAATGGTGTGTTAGTTTCTGCTTTATAACAAAGTGAATCAGTTAAACATATACATATGTTCCCGTATCTCTTCCCTCTTGCATCTCCCTCCCTCCCACCCTCCCTATCCCACCCCTCCAGGCGGTCACAAAGCACCGAGCTGATCTCCCTGTGCCATGCGGCTGCTTCCCGCTAGCTAGGCCTCTCTTTTTATAAGTACAATTTGGCAACCAAGGAAGTTATGCAAAGAACCCAAAACATGCAGCGAAGGATGTCAGAGTTGAACGGACTGGAGCTCTCTCACCCTTAGAAAGCTTTTAGGTTCACGTGCCCAGAAGTGGGCTCTTCCGTGTCTCACGATGCCCGTCTCTGCTGTCCCCAGAGGTCTGGCAGTGAGCCAGCGGGTGGCCCTCAAATCAAAGTGGGGTTTGACACCTTCAGGTTTTACAGGCCAGGGTCTTGGGACCCAGGAATGCTTGAATCCTGCCTTGCCAATCTCCCCTTTTCCCTTCAGTTCCCCGGAGAGCCGTGCACACTAGAAACAAAACCAACACGAGAATCAAAGTCCAGGAGAAAACTTCTTATCCTGTGAGATTGGCTAATAGATGAAAATTTTCATTTAAAGAGCAGAATCATGGAAAATGCATCTCCAAACCTACCTTAAGCATTTACACTTTCTTTCAAACACATGAATGTACCTATAATAAAAATTGCTTTTGGGCTTCCCTGGTGGCTCAGTGGTTGAGAGTCCGCCTGCTGGTGCAGGGGACGCGAGTTCGTGCCCTGGTCTGGGAGGATCCCACGTGCCGCAAAGCGGCTGGGCCCGTGGGCCATGACCGCTGGGCCTGCGCGTCCGGAGCCTGTGCTCCACAGCGGGAGAGGCCGCAGCGGTGAGGGGCCCGCGTACCGCAACAACAACAACAACAAAAAGTTGCTTTTGATTACTCTTCCAAAAATTACTAATTTTAAGTTCATTTTTAAAATATGATTTAAAAAGATCTTTCTTGCATAAATCATACCCATAATGTGTTGTCTATGGTTTTCAATTTTGATTTTTTAAAAATTGGAGCAAGAATTTGAAGACTTTGGGCTTCCCTGGTGGCACAGTGGTTAAGAATCCGCCTGCCAGTGCAGGGGGCACGGGTTCAAGCCCTGGTCTGGGAAGATCCCACATGCCGCGAGCAACTAAGCCCGTGCACCACAACTACTGAGCCTGCGCTCTAGAGCCCACGAGCCACAACTACTGAGCCCATGTGCCACAACTACTGAAGCCCGCGCGCCCTAGAGCCCGTGCTCTGCAACAAGAGAAGCCACCGCAATGAGAAACCTGTGCACCGCTACGAAGAGTAGCCCCGCTCACCTCAACTAGAGAAAGCCCGCGCGCAGCAATGAAGACCCAACACAGCCATAAATAAATAAATTAATTAATTAAAAAAAGAATTTGAAGATTTCTGTAAAACAGTCTAAGGGCAGAATCTGTAAATTTTTATGAAATTTTCCCTAGTCCTTTACGTGTTTCATCTATGCCTGGTTCTAGAGAAATTTTGGTTAGCAGATTGCCTTAATTCTTTCCAAAGCTTTCAACTTGTTTTTTTCTTTTTTTAAAATTCAATTCGTTTTAATGCTTACTTATATTTAATTGGGTTTTATAGTATTTCAATTAATTACAATAATGTGTACAAATGGCATATAAAAGTTTGGAAACAAAAACAACTTTGATTCATTTTAACAGTCGTTTTTAAATGTTCACATGCATCAGAATCACATGGAGAGCTTGTTAAAACACATATTCTTGGACCCCATACACAGAGTTTCTGATTCAGTAGGTCTGGGGTGGGGCCTGAGAGTTTGCATTCCTAAGAAGTTCTCAAGGGATGATTGTTGCAGTTGGGTCACCACCACACTTAGACAACTGATGCTTTATAAGCGTACAGTCAGTCAACAGGAAAAGTATATAGGTGCTCTGGAGCACAAGTGTTCCTCCAGGGCTGCTTTATAAGCATGAAACCCAGGGACTTCCCTGGTGGTGTAGTGGTTGGGAACCCACCTGCCAACGCAGGGGACGTGGGTTCGATCCCTGGTCCAGGAAGATCCCACATGCCACGGAGCAACCAAGCCCGTGCACCACAACTACTGAGCCTGCACTCTAGAGCCCGCGAGCCACACCTACTGAGCCCACGTGCCACAACTACTGAAGCCTGCATGCCTAGAGCCTGTGCTCCACAACAAGAGAAGCCACCACAATGAGAAGCCCACGCACCGCAACAAAGAGTAGCCCCTGCTCGCCGCAACTAGAGAAAGCCTGCGTGCAGCAATGAAGACCCAACGCAGCCAAAAAGAAAGAAAGAAAGAAAGAATAAGCATGCAGCCCAGCCAACAAGAGAAGTGCACAGGTATTCGAAAGCACAGGGGTTCCAATAACCTTGAGCATTTAGCGTGTTCTGGGCATCAGGTCCCATATTTTCAGAGGGCATGAAAAGCAGTGATTGATCGGAAGTTGGTTGAGTGGAGGTCAATTAAAAGAGCTGCTTCTGTGCAACTTTATTCACACGTCATCCAATATTGGATACTGTGCTCTAGAGCATTCTGGGAAAAAAGGGGAGATTGGAGTATGTGGCTTAGACTTTAGGTCTAAGCAAAGTTTCTAGTCTCTCCCCAGTCTAATATGGGGCCAGTGTCTCTCTGAGGGCTGGGCACAGAGATTATACCCCATGGTGTGTAAGAGGAAGTTCGAGAGAGAGGCAGAGTCTGAGTTTCAGCCTTTTAGGTACAGTGACCTGCCCACTCATCATCGTGGTGCTGTCAGGGGCGTGGAACGTTTGTGTCAGGTAGATGAGCAGCTCTTCCGTTTGGAAGGGATACTAACGAGTGGGTGGCCTGAGGTGGGCGCAGCTGACTGACAGCAGACACCCATATCAGGGGTTGGGAG
This sequence comes from Orcinus orca, assembly GCF_937001465.1. Taxonomy (NCBI): domain Eukaryota; kingdom Metazoa; phylum Chordata; class Mammalia; order Artiodactyla; family Delphinidae; genus Orcinus; species Orcinus orca. Next base: position 49,435,382 of record NC_064575.1, read on the forward strand.
ATTTGCAAGATGGCAGCTCAGGCCCAGCACAAGGAGGTTGCAGATGGGGAGTGTCTCCTGCTGATACAGGTTAGTGTGGGCTACAGCAAGGCCCACTCCTGTGACATGTGGCCTGGGGCACGTGCCAGTGCTTGGTATCCTTTATCTGTGCCCTCAGTGTCTCCAGTTATTTGTTTAATGATACAGTAATTTTTTTTTTTTTAATATTTATTTATTTGGCTGCGCTGGGTCTGAGTTGCAGCATGTGGGATCTTCATTGCCATGTGCCGGATCTTCGTTGCCCCATGTGGGATCTTTTAGTTGCGGCATGTGGGTTCTTAGTTGCAGCATGTGGGATCTAGCTCCCCGGCCAGGGATCGAGCCCAGGCCACCTGCACTGGGAGCGTGGACTCTTAACCACTGGACCACCAAGGAAGTCCTGATACATTGGTTCTTAAAAGATGAGACATTAACTTTTAGAAGGATCTGGTGCTAGCTCAAAATTTATATTTTGACTCAACTCCAGGAACTGGCTAATGTCCACGATGTTCAGATCCTAAGACTGTATGAATGCACTGTTCCCACCAGAATTGCTTGCATATTAAAATCACAAATATGAGGTGCTGTTAGAACTCTTTAGGGAGTGAAGCTACAAAAAATCAATAACTTAACAGAAACTTAATGAAGCTTGGGAGCTAAAGAATAAACAACACATGTCATTACCCTTTAAAAATCTTTAGCTTTTCCCCTCGCATCTTTTGATTACTGTGTTAAGTATGTAATATCTTCTCAATGCGTGGTTTTGCTCTTTTAAATTGTGCATGTGTATTGATTTGCAGGTTCCATTTCCTTGTTATTATTTACAAAGTTTTGATATTCAGATATCCTAAATCATTATATAGAGGGAAACATTTTTTAAGGAAAAAAAATATCATCCTTAATCCTACTACCTTGCCTACACAGCAAGCATTTTTATTTCTAATTTTCAGGTTCTGCCTTAGAGCCATATTTTACCTGGATATAATCACTGTAAATATACAACTTTCAGATCTTCTTCTTTCACCAACTCGTAATTGTCTTCCTATTTATAGTTATGTTAGAATTATAATGTTAATAACTACCTACTGCCCCAAATGGAACTCCTGAGAGTTCCCTGCAAAACCTACACCTTCCCCATCCCTGAGTCCGCCTTAATCCCTCCCTTTTTCCCTCACCTCACCTCTAATCCGACAGGAATCTTACTGACCCCACTTTCAACCTGGTGTGTTATTGACAGTTCTCTAGGGCTGCCACAACAAAGAATCACAAACCAGGTGACTGAAAACAACAGAAATGTATTGCCTCCTAGCTCTGGGGGCTGGAAGTCTGACATCAAAGTGCTGGCAGGACCATGCCCCCTCTGGACCTTGTAGGGGAGAACCCTTCCTTGCTTCTGACGGTGGGTGTTGGTCCCCGGCACTCCTCAGCTTACAGCTGCATCACTCCCATCTGTCTTCACGTGGCATTCTTCTCTTCCTATAAGGACACCAGTCATATTGGATTAGGCCCCAGACTAATGACCTCATCTTACCTTGATTGTATTTGCAAAGACCCTATTTCCAAATAAGTTCACATTCACAGGTATCTTTTTAGGGGGACACACCTCAACCCAGAGGACCACCCCTCTCTCTCCGCCCCACCTCCTTCCTGCATTGTTCTGGTTTACCTCCCCCCGCCCCTCCAGTTCCTCACTGATTATTGTACTAGCCTCCTAGCTGGTTTTCTACTGTCACATTTGCCTGCTATGGTCTATTCTTGATTCCTTTGTTCAGAACCCTCCAGAGACTCCCTAATCACTCAGAGTAAAAGCCAAAGTCCTGGCAGTGGCCCTACGGTCCCTCCTGATCTGCACTTGTTCTCACCTCTCACCCCTCTCTGCTCCAGCCACTCTGGAATCTTTGCTGATTCTCCAGCTCACCAGGCATATTCCCACCTCTGGGCCTTTGCACCTGCTGTTGTTCCCTTTGCCCGGGACGCTCCCTCCCAGATATCCACCATACCTCATGCAAGGGCCCATACCTCATGCAAGACTCTGCCCAACTGCCACCTTCCTGACCACTGCTATTACATCATACCCTCACTCTCACCCACCCTGCCACAGTCTCTGTTCCTTTGTGCCATTTTATTTTTCTCCAGAACACTCTCCACCTTCTAAGAGACTGTGTTCTTTCCTTGTTTGTTTTCTTTTTTATCTACCACCACCATCCAAATGGAAGCTTCTCTAGGACTGGGGTTTTTGTCTGTTTTGTTATTTGTTCCATCCTTAGCACCTAAAATAGGGCCAGGCCCAGAGTAGGTGCTCGGAGAATATTCGTAGGATTAATGAGAAGTAGGCCAGCACATTTTCTCGTAACTTACTAAACCATTTATCCTTATTAAATGTTCATCTTATTTTCCTAATTTTTTGGTCACTGTAAATAATGCTGCTGTAAATAGCTTATTCTGTATAGTTAATTTCCTCCTTTTTTTCAACTATTTCTTGGGGCCCCATTTCCAGAGTGAACATTGTCAAATGTCCTTCCAGAAGAATTTTTATCAGTTCATAATGCCACCCACTATTAATGATCGGACTCTGTTTCCATGCTCCCTTGCCACCATTGGATTTTTTTTAAATTAATTAATTAATTTATTTATTTTTGGCTGCATTGGGTCTTCATTGCTGCACGCGGGATTTCTCTAGTTGCAGCGAGCGGGGGCTACTCTTCGTTTCGGTGCGTGGGATTCTCATTGTGGTTGCTTCTCTTGTTGTGGAACACAGGCTCTAGGTGCACGGGCTTCAGTAGTTGTGGCACACGGGCTCAGTAGTTGTGGCTTGTGGGCTCTAAAGTGCAGGCTCAATATTTGTGGCACACGGGCTTAGTTGCTTCGCAACACGTGTGATCTTCCCGGACCAGGGTTTGGACCCGTGTGCCCTGCATTGGCAGGCAGATTCTTTTTTTTTTTAACATCTTTATTGGAGTATAATTGCTTTTCATTGTTGTGTTAGTTTCTGCTGTATAACAAAGTGAATCAACTATATGTATACATATATCCCCATATTCCCTCCCTCTTGTGTCTCCCGCCCACCCTCCCTATCCCACCCCTCCAGGTGGTCACAAAGCACCGAGCTGATCTCCCTGTGCTATGTGGGTGCTTCCCACTAGCTATCTCTTTTACATTTGGTAGTGTATATATGTCATTGCCACTCTCTCACTTCATCCCAGCTTCCCCTTCTCCCTCCCCTGTCCTCAAGTCCATTCTCTACACCTGCGTCTTTATTCCTGTCCTGCCCCTAGGTTCTTCAGAACCTTTTTTTTTTTTTAGATTCCATATATATGTGTTAGCATACGGTATTTGTTTTCCTCTTTCTGACATACTTCACTCTGTATGACAGACTCTGGGTCCATCCACCTCGCTACAAATAGCTCAATTTCGTTTCTTTTCATGGCTGAGTAATATTCCATTGTATATATGAGCCACATCTTCTTTATCCATTCATCTGTCGATGGACACTTAGGTTGCTTCCATGTCCTGGCTATTGTAAATAGTTCTGGCAGGCGGATTCTTAACCACTGAGCCACCAGGGAAGTCCTGTAAGTTCTTTAGGATCTTCTGATATGAATTGTCTGATCCAGACTCCTGATTTTTTTTTTTCAGAAGGGAGATTTTAGATTCATATTTATTTATCCATCCTTTTCTGGGGGCAAAAGTATTAATCCTTACTTATATTTGTTATAAGTATGTTTCCATTCTACAATGCCCTTTACCTCTGTTTGTGTTTCTACTTAAACTCTGTGTTTTAATCTTTACAGCTGTGGACTACTGTGCCTCAGAAAACCACGGATGTGAACATGAGTGTGTAAACACCGACACCTCCTACTTTTGCCGGTGCCCTAAAGGATTTGCTCTTAACCCGGATAAGAAAACATGCACAAGTAAGTGACACACATACACACATATTTTTTGATGCTACTGCTATAAGCACTGTGGCTGAGGAAATCTTCCAAGCACAGGATTATGTGCTGGGGTTAGGGGGCCTTTTACCTTCTGCCCTATTCCTCCTTTGTCAGGCCTTTCTTAACTTGTCCTAAGACCGTAGCCCACTCTATCTCAGTGTCACCCTTCACAGCATCTGACAACAGTATGTATCTTTGATCGGAGACCACATGTCGGAGTGTTCCTCCAGCATCTACAGAGCGTGCTGACAATCAGACCATCTTACTTCATGCTGGCTCAGCCTGCCTGTGCCCACCAGTGTTAACAGGGCTTAAGAAATACTTTCACTGCAGCTTTGTGGCTTGTGGGCTGCAGCTCTGACTCCACACAAGTAAAGGGAAATCTCTGAGCCAAAAGGCTCAGAGACTGTGGTTGCCCCTGGGTGGGGGAGGAGTTGGTGGAGGGCATTTTGCAAAGAACTGCTCAGTGTTTGTTTGAGCTATTTAGTTCTATTTTAACTATATGCATCCACATCAGAATTAATTTGAGCTCCCCAAATCTGACTATAACAATTTATAAACTGACGGTGGTCGTTCGTTTTGTAAAAGGATTCCAGAAACATTCTTTTAAATGTAAAGATATGTCAGAGCACGTAAGGGATTGTGTGTGGATAATTATCACCCTATAGAAAGGTTCACTTGAGAAAGTTTGTTTTTAAAGTATTGGGGCCCAGCACGTTTAAAAAGTGACATTTAATAGCAATTTAGAATAAAGTCACCTCTGAAACGTCCGTCAGTGAGAAAACAGGATTTCAATTCATAAAAAGTTCATGTACCCACAGCCTTTCTAACTACGTCTATTATGTAAAGCAGGATATGCCTGCATAGTTTTTAAAAAGCATCCCCCGCAAAACTCCTGAAACATCAGCTTGCTTTTCAGTCCCTCCCTGCGTATCAACAGTTTATAAGCACCAGAGCTAGAGGCAGGGGTCTACGATAAAACTGTAAGGGGCACAGGAAGTCAAAACATACATTTCTGGACCCCAAACCACATGCCAATAGCAGTGAACAAGGCCAGGTCCTTCCTGGAGGAGATATCTCGGCTGAGTCGAAGGCAGAGCCATCCTTCACCAGGTAAAGAAGAGTGAGATGTAGGTGGCCAGGAGGAGGAAAGATGTGCAACATGTCAGCCAGGCAGACCCATCTCCACAACTGGCCTACGGTTGCTTATGGACCGAATAAGAGAAAGAGTGAATGGACTGTTCTGTTCCTAGTCTTCCTTCCTTCTGAATATTATGAGCTGTGAGCCAGCGGCCTGGGCTGGGGTAGCATTCGGGGAGTTGTGGCTGCTGGGCTGATGAGTCAGTTCTGTCCATCAAAGGGGAGGCCACATGCCGCCCAGGGCAGTTCAAATCCCAGTTCATCTGCATTTTTGCTGGATGATCCTTTTTTTGTGGTTTGCGGGCCTCTCACTGTTGTGGCCTCTCCCGCTGCGGAGCACAGGCTCCGGACGCGCAGGCTCAGAGGCCACGGCTCGCGGGCCCAGCCGCTCCGCAGCACGTGGGATCTTCCCGGACCGGGACACGAACCCGCGTCCCCTGCATCGGCAGGCGGACTCTTAACCACTGCGCCACCAGGGAAGCCCTTGCTGGCTGATCTTGGGCAGGTTATGCCTCAGTTGCCTCAGCTGTAATGGGGGAGATAATACCGCCTCCTCCATGGTGTTGTCTTGAAGGCTCAATGAGAGAATTCATCTAAACCGTTTAGCACGTGGCCTGGTGCCAAGCAAATTCTTGAAGGGATGACACTGGCTTCAAAAAGACTTTAAATTGGGATCTACTGAGAATATACCACGTGCCTGGGGTAAGTTTAATAGCGCCTAAAAAATTCAAACTTCAAGACTTCTGCTGGAGGCTGCTTGGGAACACAAGCCACACAGAGCAGCTCAGTCACCTGCAAGGCGTTATATGACCAAAGTCTCCCAGGGCGACACAGACAAGACTCATGGTAGGAGTTAAGGGAAGGAGGAGGCCAGCTGGACGAGAAGAGGTGGGGATGCGGCTGCCGCCCTGGGACGAGGCCTGGAGGGACACATGTATCCTCTCCAGTCTCCTTCCTGCCTCTGTAGCACTCCTTCCCTGGCTGGGAAGGTCACCTGACCTCACCGCCTCCCTCCTTCCCTCGCTGGGAAGGTCACCTGACCTCACCGCCGGCCCCTGTTCCCAGAGCCTCACCATCAACATGGCACCTATCCCGAATCTCACGGGATGTGGAGAATGACAAGCCCCAGGACAGTACAAACAGGGAGACCCTAGAAGTAGATGGTGCTGTGCAGGGGACCTGGGAGAGGAGTTCTAGCTGAAAGTCAGGGGAGGGACTGGTCCAGCTGTGAGGTCTCACCGGCTAGGCACGGAGCCTGGCAGTTCAGCTGTCTCTGGGCCCTGTTGGAGTCAAGACCCAGAAGTGGGCCCCCCACCAATGTGTGGGCAGAGAAGAGTGCTGGGCAATCAGCCTCCGGGAGATGAGTCCCCTAGAAGGGTCCCCTTCCTGCTATGCTTGGGGGCGCGGCAGGGAGCCAGACCTGGGGAGGGGACTGGCAAGAGAATAGAATCCCCCCCCCCGGAGGACTTGGAAGGCTGTGAGAGCAGGGAATAAGGCAGTTCAGCTGTAAGAACCAAGACACTTGGGAATGCTCCAGATCTCTGACAAAAACAGGAACACAAACTGAGAAATAGCGACCAGTTAAGAGGACAGAAACACAAGATGGAGGTGAAAGCTCAGAATCAAGGCAGGGATCCTGTTTTTAATTAATGAGGTATCACATCAGCTTCCCGCCAAGTCAGAGCCTGGCTGCTGCTGTGATGGTGAGAGATTTAAAACAGGTTCTTCCCGTTCCTCATCAACTTGCAGAAAATGAAGTAAAAGAAACTCAGTTCCTTAAATTTGAGTCTCTATTTTTTTTTATAAATTTATTTATTTATTTATGGCTTCCTTGGGTCTTCGCTGCTGCGCGCAGGCTTTCTTTAGTTGCCGTGAGCGGGGGCTACTCTTTGTTGCGGTGCACGGGCTTCTCATTGCAGTGGCTTTGCTTGTTGCAGAGCACGGGCTCTAGGCACGCGGGCTCAGTAGTTGTGGCTCACGGGCTCTAGAGCACAGGCTCAGTAGTTGTGGCGCACGGGCTTCGTTGCTCCGTGGCATGTGGGATCTTCCCGGACCAGGGCTTGAACCCGTGTCCCCTCCATTGGCAGGTGGATTCTTAACCACTGCACCACCAGGGAAGCCCCTGAGTCTCTATTTTTAACCAAAAGTATATTTGAAAGCGAATCCAACTAGTAAGTGTGCAATTATTGTCTAAAAAATATAGACTTGTCAATGTAATATACCAGCATGATTAATTTATGATTAAGCCGAAATGTACATAATAGAGCTTTATGTTCCTGAACAAATCATATAATTAAAATATGTAAGTAGTGTTCAGTTCTTTACCCTAAAGCATCCCATACAAATCCATCTGAATGTTTTCTAGAGGGGAGAAGGGTAGAAATATGCAGGTACCATCAATTTGCAAAATATTGGCAAGACTTTTTTTTTTTTTACTGTGGTAAACTATACATAATATAAAATTTTCCATTGTAACCATTTTTAAGTGTGCAGTTCAGTGGCATTAAGTACATTCATGCTGTTGTACAACTATCACCACTGTCCAGCTGCAGAGCTTTTTCATCTCCCTAAACTGAACCTCTGTACCCATTAAATAATAATTCCCCCCTCCCCTTTCTTCCCCACCACCCCTGGCAACCACCATTCTACTTTCTGTCTCTATGAATTTGGCTACTCTAGGTACCTCATGCAGGTGGGATCATACAATATTTGTCCCTCTGTGATTGGCTTATTTCACTTAGCATAATGTCCTCAAGTTTCATCCATGATGTAGCATGTGTCATAATTTCCTTCCTCTTTAAGGCTGAATAATATTCCATGTATGTATACACCACATTTTGTTTATTCATCCTCTTGTGTTGCTTCCACCTCTTGGTTATTATGAATAATGCTGCTATGAGCATGGGTGTACACGTATCTGTTCAAGTCCCTGCTTTCAGCTCTTGGGCATATACTTAGAAGTGGAATTGCTGAATATTATGGGGACAAGATTTTTACAGGTCCATAGAAACCGTTACTCCTGAACTGGCACGAGAGCATTCTCAGATGCTCAGGGTCTTTTCAGGAGACAGGGATTTGTGTCTTTGGTATCAAGGAGACTGTGGGTTTCATGTCTAATGCTTAATCATCTAACACCTGTAATGTTGAGTAAGGGCAGTTGTTGACGTCGCATTTTGCATCTTCCTGTTTATTACTTACTGGCTTTGAGATCATTATTTTTCGGGCTCCATTGATAACTTGGTTGACATTTCTATCCTTATTTTTCAAATAGGAGTGCTTTCACAAAGTACCAAATGAATATTAATACTTGCATTAAAAATGAAACACAGAGTCCGCCTGGAGGGGTGGGGTAGGGAGGGTGGGAGGGAGGGAGACGCAAGAGGGAAGAGATATGGGAACATATGTATATGTATAACTGATTCACTTTGTTATAAAGCAGAAACTAACACACCATTGTAAAGCAATTATACCCCAATACAGATGTTAAAAAAAAATGAAACACAGACACAGGAAATAATTTTTTACTGCATCAGCAATAGACGAACTAGAATGTATCAGTCTCTGGGTTTCCTGGCCAGCTTGCTGTTAGCCTGCTGAGCCCCAGTATCTTCTTACAGCCTGCAATATGCCACTTGCTTTCGTAAGACCTGTTTCCTTGAATCAAAGACTCTCAGTTGGTAAAAATAGAGTCGCCAAATGATCCAGCAATCCCACTCCTGGGCATATATCCAAACAAAACTATAATTTAAAAAGTTACCCCTGGGCTTCCCTGGCGGCGCAGTGGTTGAGAGTCCGCCTGCCGATGCAGGGGACACGGGTTCGTGCCCCGGTCCGGGAGGATCCCACGTGCCGCGGAGCGGCTGGGCCCGTGAGCCATGGCCGCTGAGCCTGCGCGTCCGGAGCCTGTGCTCCGCAACGGGAGAGGCCGCAACGGTGAGAGGCCCGCGTACCGCAAAAAAAAAAAAAAAAAGTGACCCCTATGTTCATAGCAGCACTATTCACAATAGGCAAGACACGGAAACAACCTAAATGTCCACTGACAGATGAATGGATAAAGAAGATGTGGTACATTTATACAATGGAGTATTACTTAGCCATAAAAAATAATGAAATAATGTCATTTGCAGTTACATGGAAGGACCTAGAGATTATCATACTAAGTGAAGTAAGTCAGAAAGAGAAAGACAAATGCCATATGGTATCACTTATATGTGGAATCTAAAATATGACACAAATGAATTTACCTACGAAATGGAAACAGACTCACAGACATAGAGAACAGACTTATGGTTGCCAAGGGGGAGGGAGGCTTGGGGAAGGGTGGATTGAGAGTTTGGGATTAGCAGATGCAAACTATTATATATAGAATGGATAAACAACAAGGACCTACTGTATAGCACAGGGAACTATATTCAATATCCTGTGATAAATGATAATGGAAAAGAAAATAAATGTGCTTTCTTTAAAAAAAAGACTCAGTTGAAAGAGACCTTCAAGTTCAACCTGCTTCTAGCCCAACCACCCATCCTACAATATCCTCACTGTGTCATCATCCAGCCTCCACTTGAATACCCCTACTGACAGGACACTCACTACACCCCCTGCAGTGCATTTCACTTTGTACAGCTCTGACTCTTAGAAAGTGATTCCTTACACTGACCTGATCACTACTTCCTTGCACTTTGAGACCAACAGGACAAATTAAGCTTCTCACATTTTCCTGTTCACTAAGAATGAGTCATATCCGAATAATTTTATTTCATTTAGTAGACTAGCCAGGCATGGAAAATGTGGAAGCAACTATCTAGACTCTAACAGACATTCCATCAATTTGCTAAAGACATCCCCACGCCCCATAGACCGGATGGAGAAATGTGTGCTGGATGAAAGAGTCATTGGTTGAGTTCATAACTGGCCGAATGTCTGAGCTGAGATCCTCCTGGAGGGAAGTGTTTAAACAGCCTGGCCAGAAGCATCACGGAGGGTTCACGAGCTGTCTTCTGTTCTTAGTGACTCCTTGTTGGTTCTTAGTGGGCAGTGTTTACACATCTAAACTTTCACAAAACACTCCATTAAGAGTAATACCAGTAACCATTTATTTATTCAACAAATACCTGTCGATCGCCTACTATGTGCCAGATACATTTGTAGATACTGGGAATGCAGTGGTAAATAAAACAGACCAAGAACCTCTTGTACTTATGGAGCGTACATTCTATTGGAGCAGGGTAACAGAGGATTACAAGTCTCAACAAGAAAGTGACATTTGGTCAAAAACTTGAAGCAGGTGAGGGAAGGAGGAAACTTTTGAAGCAGAGGAAACAGCACTGGTGCAAAGGCCCTGAGGCAGAAACTGTGATGCCTGGCAGTGTTGAGGGACAGCAAGAAAGTCCACATGACTAGATTAGAGTGAGAGATAGTGAGGCAGGTGTTATGGTCCATAGTGCATACAGCTTGCCCTCTCCACAGTCATACATTCGCTTCCTATCTCCCCAAATTCCAGCGATCCCTAGGAGCTCATGGTCACTCCCCTATGCTGAGCTCCCAAACAGGCTTTGTTTGTTTGCCTATATCTTGTGTGTCAGGTATAGACATCAGAAGCTATAAATATTGTTCCTAGCAATGTTCCCTGATTATTTTCTTCTCCAAATTACTGGGCACCTCCCACACCGTTCTTTTTTCTATTTTATTTCTGCCATTTTCCATGGCAACTAGTCTCACAATTATGTATGCGTATATTTATTTTTAACACCTTTTCTAATTGCAAAAGTAATATAGACTCATTGTAGAAAACTGGATAGTATAGAAATGAAATTGTATAAAATGAAATGATCTGTAATCTTATCACCCAGCAATAACCATTGTTAATACTGATTTGCTACATTTCTCTTGGTCTTTCTTTTTAATGCTTATGTATATATTTTTATAGAGTTGAGATCATAGAGTATAACATTAAATCATGAGCATTTTCACATGTCATTTAAACTTTATCAAAAGCATTTTAATGTCCGCGTAATATCCTATCATATGTATGTATCACAGTTTGTTCAGCACTTTTTTGGCTGTTTAAATTGTATTGTGATAAATGTTCTTGCATATAAATCTTTGCATTTCTGATCATTTTCTTAGGAACAAAACATGAAAGGAAATTTATTGAGTCAAAGGCTATTAACATTTTTAAGGCTTTTGATGTATATTACAAAATTATTTTCCAAAAACTTTGTACCATTTTTTTATACTATACCATAAAATTGCCTGATTTTTTAAAATAAATTTATTTATTTATTTATTTTTGGTGGCGTCGGGTCTTTGTTGTTGTGTGCAGGCTTTCTCTAGTTGCAGTGAGCGGGGGCTACTCTTCGTTGCAGTGTGCGGGCTTCTCATTGCAGTGGCTTCTCTTGTTGCAGAGCACGGGGCTGTAGGCACGCAGGCTTCAGTAGCTGTGGCTCGAAGGCTCTAGAGCACACGCTCAGTAGTTGTGAGGCACGGGCTTAGTTGCTCCGCGGCATGTGGGATCTTCCCGGACCAAGGCTCCAACGTGTGTCTCCTGCATTGGCAGGTGGATTCTTAACCACTGCGCCACCCGGGAAGCCCAAATTGCCTGATTTTAAAACTTTTTGTTAATTTACTAGGAGAAAACTTTTTCTCATTGCTTTATTTATTATCATGTCTTTAGTTACCGTTTCTTCATAAAATTATGTATGTCCAACTTATAAATGTATGTTTGTTGGTGTTATTTGATTAATGAACAATCTGTTCCATTATAAGAGATTATATATAAGTGACTCCTATAAGCTCCATGAAGGAAAGGTCTGTACTTTTGCCCGCTGCTGATTCCATTGCCTGGCCCATGGTAGATGTTCAGAGAATATTTATTGAATGATTTAGTGAATAGTGAGGTTAACACTTTTTCACAAAGTTAGTAGACATTCAAAGAAAGGAAGTATATATCTGAGCTGAAATTAAAGAAATAGATAATAGGAAACCAACAGAGAAAACTGGTAAAATCAAAAAGTGGTTTTTTGAAATTAGTAAAATTTATGAATCTCTAGCCGCACTGGTCAGGGGGGAAAAAACAGAGAAGACACAAATGACCGATATCAGGAATGAGAGAGTGGACATCACTGCAGATCCTATAAACATTGGAAGGATAATAAGGGAAAATGATAAACAAATTTATGCCAATAACTTCAGCAACTTAGATTAAATAGACAAATTCCTTGAAAGACCCAAACTACTAATTGTTTTTTCTTTTCCATTATGGTTTATTACAGGATACTGAATATAGTTCCCTGTGCTATACAATAGGACCTTGTTGTTTATCCATTCTATATATAATAGTTTGCATCTGCTAATCCCAAACTCCCAATCCACCCTTCTCCAACCCTCCCTCCCCCTTGGCAACCACAAGTCTGTTCTCTGTGTCTGTGAGTCTGTTTCCATTTCATAGATAAGTTCATTTGTGTCATATTTTAGATTCCACATATAAGTGATACCATATGGTATTTGTCTTTCTCTTTCTGACTTACTTCACTTAGTATGGTAATCTCTAGGTCCATCCATGTAATTTCAAATGGCATTATTTCATTCTTTTTTATGGCTAAGTAACATGCCATTGGAAATGAGTACCGTGTCTTCTTTATCCATTCATCTGTCGATGGACACTTTTTTCCATGTCTTGGCTATTGTAAATAGTGCTGCTATGAATACAAGGGTACATGTATCTCTTTGAATTACAGTTTTTTTGTATATATGCTCAGGAGTGGGGTTGCTGGATCATATGGCAACTCTAGTTTTAGTTTTCTGAGGAGCCTCCGTACTGTTCTCCATAGTGGCTGCACCAATTTATGTTCCTACGAACAGTATAGGAGGGTTTCCTTTTCAACCTTTCCAGCATTTTATTCGTAGACTTTTTAATGGTGGCCATTCTGACCAGTGTGAGGTGGTACCTCACTGTGATTTGGTTTGCATTTCTCTAATAATTAGTGATGTTGACCATATTTTCATGTGCCTGTTGGCCATCTGTATATCTTCTTTGGAGAAATGTCTATTTCTGTCTTCTGCCCACTTTCTGATTGGGTTGTTTGTTTTCTTATTATTGAGTTGTATGAGCTGTTTGTATATTTTAGAAGCCCTTGTTGGTCACATCATTTGCAAATATTTTCTCCCAGTCGATAGGTTGTTTTTTTGTTTTCTTTATGATTTCCTTTGCTGTGCAAAAGCTTATGTTTGATTAGGTCCCATTTGGGTCTTTTTGCTTTTATTTCTATTGCCTTGGGAGACTGACCATTGGTACGATTATGTCAGAGAATGTTTTGTCTATGTACTCTTCTAGGAGTTTTATGGTGTCTTGTCTTATATTTAAGTCTTTAAGCCATTTTGAGTTTATTTTTGTGTATGGTGTGAGGGTGTGTTCTAACTTCATTGATTTACATGCAGCTGTCCAGCTTTCCCAACACCACTTGCTGAAGAGACTTTTTCCCCATTCTATATTCTTGCCTCCTTTGTTGAAAATTAATTGACCATAGATGTGGGGGTTTATTTCTGGGCTCTCTATTCTATTTCATTGATCCAAATGTCTGTTTTTGTGCCAATAGCATGCTCTTTTTTTTTTTTAAACACCTTTATTGGAGTATGATTGCTTTACAATGGTGTGTTAGTTTCTGCTTTATAACAAAGTGAATCAGCTATACATATACATATATCCCCATATCTCTTCCCTCTTGCATCTCCCTCCCTCCCACCCTCCCTATCCCACCCCTCTGGGGGGTCACAAAGCACCAAGTACCCTGTGCTATGCGGCTGCTTCCCACTAGCTATCGGTTTTACATTTGGTAGTGTATATATGTCCATGCCACTCTCTCACTTTGTCCCAGCTTACCCTTCCCTCTCCCCATGTCCTCAAGTCCATTCTCTACGTCTGCATCTTTATTCCCGTCCTGCCCCTACGTTCTTCATGACTTTTTTTTTTTTTTGGATTCCATATATATGTGTTAGCATACGGTATTTGTTTTTCTCTTTCTGACTTCACTCTGTATGACAGACTCTAGGTCCATCCACCTCACTACAAATAACTCAATTTCATTTCTTTTTATAGCATGCTCTTTTGATTACTCTAGCTTTATAGTACTGCCTGAAGTCTGGGAGGGTTATGCCTCCTGCTTTGTTCTTTTCCCTCGGGATTGCTGTGGCAATTCTGGGTCTTTTACGGTTGTATATAAATTTTAGGATTATTTGTTCTAGTTCTGTGAAAAATGTCACGGGTAGTTTGATAGGGATCACATTAAACATGTAGATTGCTTTGGCAAGTATGGCCATTTTAACAATACTAATTTTTCTAATCCAAGAGCATGGGATATTTTCCATTTATTTATTTATTTATTTATTTATTTGCCACACTGTGTGGCATATGGGATCTTAGTTCCCCGACCAGGTATCAAACCCGTGCCCCCTGCACTGGGAGCATGAAGTCTTAACCACTGGACCACCAGGGAAGTCCCCATTTTTTTAAATCATCTTCAGTTTCCTTTATCAATGTTTTATAGTTCTCAGCCTATAAATCTTTCACCTCCTTGGTCAGGTTTATTCTAAGTATTGTATCTTTTTTGATGTAATTTTAAAAGGGATTGTTTCTTTCTTTTTTTAAATATTTATTTATTTATTTGATTGCACCAGGCGGGCTCCTTAGTTGCGGCTCGCGGGCTCCTTAGTTGCGGCTTGCCAGCTCCTTAGTTGCAGCATATGGGCTCTTTAGTTGCGGCTCGCTGACTCCTTAGTTGTGGCATGCATGTTGGATCTAGTTCCCTGACCAGAGATCGAACCCGGGCCCCCTGCACTGGGAGCATGGAGTCTTATCCGCTGCACCACCAGGGAAGTCCCCAAGGGATTGCTCTTTACTTTCACTTTCTGATATGTCATTGTTAGTGTAAAGAAATGCAACCGATTTCTGTATGTTAATCTTGTATCCTACTACCTTGCTGAATTTGTTTATCAGTTTTAGTAGCTTTTGTGTGGAATTTTTAGGGTTTTCTGTATATAGTATCATGTCATCTGCATATAATGAGAATTTTACCTCTTCCCTTCCAATTTGGATACCTTTTATTTCTTTTTCTTATATGATTGCTGTGGCTAGGGCTTCCAGTACTGTGTTACATAGAAGTGATGAGAATGGGCATCCTTATCATGTTCCAGATTTTAACAGGAAGGCTTTCAGCTTGTCACCATTGAGTATTATGTTGACTGTGGGTTAGTCATAAATAGCTTTTATTCTGTTGAGATATGTTCCCTCTATACCCACTTTGGTAAGAGTTTTTATCATGAATGGATATTGAATTTTATCAAATGCTTTTTCTGCATCTGTTGAGATATCATGTGGTTTTTGTCTTCTTTTGTGGATGTGGTGTATCACACTGATTGGTTTGCATATGTTGAAACATCCTTGTGATCCTGAGATGAAGCCAACTTGGTCATGGTGTATGATGTTTTCTATGTGTTGTTGGATTCACAAACTCCTAAAATTAACTCAAGAAGAAATAAATAATCTGAATAGGCCTCTATCTATTAAAAGAAATTGAACTTGTACTTGTAAACCTTCCCACAAAGACATCTCCAGGGCTAGTTGGCTTAACTGGTAAATTCTACCAAATTCTACCATTTGAGGAAGAACAAATACCAATTTTATACAAATTCTTCCAGAAAACAGTAGAGGAAGGAGCATTTTTCAACTTATTCTATAAGGCCAGCATTATCCAAATACCAAATCCAGAAAAAGGCATTACAAGAAAAGAAAACCAGGGACTTCCCTGGCGGTCCAGTGGTTAAGACCCCATGCTTCCATTGCAGGGGGCACTGGTTCGATCCCTGGTCAGGGAACTAAGATCCAGCATGCAGCATGGTGCAGCCAAAAAAAGAGAGAAAACCACACAAATATCCCTCATGAAATACATGCCAAAGATCTTTAATTATTTTTAGCAATGAAATTCCACAATATATAAAAAGGATAATACCTCATGAACAAGTGGGATTTATCCCAGGAATTCAAGGATGATTTAACATGCAAATGAAATTTAAAACATTAACATACTAAAAAGCAGAAACTATATGATCCAAGTCAATAGATACAGAAAGAGCACTGGACAAGACCTGACATTCATTTACTATTAAAAAAAAAAAAGTCTCTCAGCAGACTAGGAATGAAGAGAACTGCCTCAATCTGATAAAGTGCATCAATGAAAAAACTATCAGCTTACATCATACTTAATGATGAAAGATTGAATGCTTTCCTTATAAGATGAGGAACAAAACAGGATACCCACTCTCACCACTTCTATTTAGCATGGACTGTAAGGTTCTGGCCATTGTAATAAGGAAGAAAAAAAGAAAGTAAGAAATGAAACCTAGATTGGAAAGGAAGAGTTAAAAGCATCTTTATTAAAAGGTCATTGTAAATATAGCACTCTCCTGTGTTCTGTGAGTGATTCTAATAAATTATTGAAAGGAGTGAGTTGTGGGAGACCCCAAAATTGTAGGTGGCTGTGCAGAAGTGAAGGTGGCCTGGGGACCCCACTGGAGGCTGGTATCTGAAGTAAGGACAGTCTTACTGGGGACCTTACACTTTACCTTGTGAGACTGGATGTTAACTCTGGGTAGTAGTGTCAGAATTGAATTAAATTACAGGGCTCCCAATTGGTGTTGGAGAATTGTCTGCAGAACAAATTGAAGCAAATGAGCCTAACTGTATATGAGGTTGTTAGCATAATCACCCAGAGAATTATCGTAAGTGACAGGCAGGGAATATGTTGACTTTACATTCCAAGTGGCATATATCCGAAAAACAAAAGAGCTTTAACTGTTTCCAGTAGTATTAGCATTAATAGTAGAATTGTTTTCTTATTTTGAAATTATACATATACACATATAAATATATGATACAATAAATATATATAATGTTAATGTCACTTTGTACCTATACTTTCAGCATAAGAGAAAACAAATACAAATGTAAAATCAAAATGATTAAGTAAAACATTTCAGGGCTGGTTTCTCTGTTCATATCCAATTCTGGTGCTTAGGAACAGGGACCTATGCTGATGTCCAAGGGCAAAAAGCCCCACTTCCTTTAAGAAAGGGAGCAGGGGCTTCCCTGGTGGTGCAGTGGTTGAGAGTCCACCTGCCGATGCAGGGGACACGGGTTCGTGCCCCGGTCCGGGAAGATCCCACGTGCCGCGGAGCGGCTGGGCCTGTGAGCCATGGCCGCTGAGCCTGCGTGTCCGGAGCCTGTGCTCTGCAACGGGAGAGGCCACAGCAGTGACAGGCCCGTGTACCAAAAAAAAAAAAAAAAAAAAAAAGAAAGGGAGCAAGCCTGACCCTGATACCCAGTAAGGGGCAACCCTAGGCTTTTTGTTTTTCTTGCTTTTATTCCTTTTTGTTGGCCCTGTGCTGGGTTTGTTTATAAAATATTTTTTTGTTTAAATATTAAAAATGTTTTGTTAAATATTAAAAATGGAAAAATTTGTTAAATATTAAAAATGGAAAATTAAAAATTTGTTAAATATTAAAAATGGAAAACTCTATACAAAAAAAATGATTAAGTCAAACAAACAAACAAAACCTGTCTTTATTAACAGACAACATCTCCAACGGAATTTACAGAAAAGCTCTAGAACTATTAGTGAGTTTACCAAGGATGCAGGGTACGAGGTCAATATACAAAAATCAATTATTTTTTATTTACTTTCTTTTTTTTGTTTTTAAACTGAGTCTCTTTTACTCTGTATGTCCTCCTTCCCTCTTTTTTTGTTTGCCATTCATTTGTTTTATGTTTTGTTTTGGCTGCTTTGGGTCTTCGTTGCTATGCACGGGCTTTCTCTAGTGGCAGCGAGCGGGGGCTAATCTGTTGCAGTGCGTGGACTTCTCATTGCAGTGGCTTCTGTTGTGGAGCACGGGTTCTAGGTGTGTGGGCTTCAATAGTTGCAGCACGCTGGCTCAGTAGTTGCAGTGCATGGGCTCTAGGCATGCGGGCTTCAGTAGTGTGGCACGCGGGCTCAGTAGTTGTGGCTGGCGGGCTCTAGAGAGCAGGCTCAGTAGTTGTGGCACACGGGCTTAGTTGTTCCACAGCATGTGGGATCTTCCCGGACCAGGGATTGAACCCATGTCCCCTGCATTAGCAGGCGGATTCTTTTTTTTTTTTTTAAACATCTTTATTGGAGTATAATTGCTTTACATTGTTGTGTTAGTTTCTGCTGTATAACATTGCCAGGCGGGTTCTTAACCACTGCACCGTGAAGGAAGTCCCTTTTCATATACTCTCAATGGAAAATCACAAATTTACATTTTAAAATGCTATTTATAATAACATCAAAAATATGTACCACCTAGGGGTAAATTTAACAAAAGATGTGAAAACCGTTACAATGAAAGCTACAAAACATTGCTAAGGGAAATTAAAGAAGACTTAACTAAATAGATATATTCATGGATCAGAAGACTTAATACTGTTAAGATGTCTGTCCTTTCCAAATTAATCTATATAGATCACAGTATTATCTATCATAATCTTAGCATGCTTTTTTTGTAGAAATTGACAAGCTAATTCTAAAACATATGTAGAAATGAAAAGGACTAAAATAGCCCTTTTTGAAAAAGATGCACAATGTCAAAGGACTTAAACCACCTGATTTTTAGTACCAATTATAAAGCAACAGTAATCAAGACAGTGTGGTATTGGTGCAAAGATGGAGTATAGATCAATGGAACAGAACAGAGTCCAGAGATAGACCCACACATATATGGTGAAAGTATTTTCAACAAAGGTACTAAGGCAATTCATGGGGGAAAGGATAATGTCTTCAACTAATGGTGCTGAACAATTGGATTGCCATGTGCAAAAAAAAAAAAAAAGGAACTTGACCCTTACCTCACACTACATACAAAAATTAACTTGAAATCAGTTTTAAACTTAAATGTAAGATTGAAAACTATAAAAATTATAGAAGGAAACATAGGAAAAGATCTTAGTGACCCTGCGTTTGGCAAAGATTCCTTAAAAGAGGACACAGAAAGCACAAACTATAAAAATTAAAAATGAATAAATTGAACTTCATCAAAATTAAAACTTTTGTTCTTCAAAAGGCACTATTAGGGGCTTCCCTGGTGGCGCAGTGGTTGAGAGTCCGCCTGCCGTTGCAGGGGACACAGGTTCGTGCCCCGGTCGGGGAAGATCCCACATGCCGCGGAGCGGCTGGGCCCAGGAGCCATGGCCACTGAGCCTGCGCGTCCGGAGCCTGTGCTCCGCAATGGGAGAGGCCACAGCAGTGAGGGGCCCACGTACCGCAAAAAAAAAAAAAAAAAAAGGTACTGTTACTAAAATGAAGAAGCAAGCCACAGAGTGGGAAAAAATATTTGCAAAATGTATATCCAACAAAGGGTTTGTATTTAGAACATATAAAGAACTCTTCAAACTTAGTGAGGAGACAAACAACCTAATAAAAATGGGCAAAAGATTTGACCAGACACTCCATTAAAGAAAATATAGAAATGGAAAATAAGCATATGAAAATATATCCAACAGCATTAGTCATGAGGGAAATGCAAAATAAAACCACAATGAAATAACCACTATGTACTTACCAGAAGGGCTAAAATTACCAAGTGTTGGTAAGGATGTGGAGCAACTGGAACTCTCATAAACTGCTGGTAGGAACGTTTAAGAAATTAATACATCTACCATACAACCCAGCCGTTCTACTCCTAAATGTTTACTCAAAATGAAAGCATATGTCTGTGGGACTTCCCTGGTGGTCCAGTGGCTAAGACTCCATACTCCCAATGCGGGGGTCCTGGGTTCGATCCCTGGTCAGGGAACTAGATCCCACATGCCGCAAGTAAGAGTTCGCATGCTGCAACTAAAGATCCGACATGCCCTAACGAAGATCCCACACGCAGCAACGAAGATCCTGCATGCCGCAACTAAGACCAGATGCAGCCAAATAAATAAATAAAATTTTTTTTTTAAAAAAAGAAAGAAAGCATATGTCTACACCAAGACTTGTTCATGAATGTTCATAGCTGCTTTATTTGTGATAGCCTCAAACTGGAAACAACTCAAATCCCTCCAGCAGGTGAATAGACAAATAAATTGTGGTATATCCCTATAATGAAATACTACTCTACAGTAAAAAAAGAACAAACTGTTGACACACACATGAACATGGATGAATCTCAAAATAATTATGAGGAATGAAAGAAGCCAGACCAAAAAGAACACAACTGTATGATTCCATTTATGTGAAATTCTAGAAAATGCAAGCTAATTTATCTTGACAGGAGATTAACGATTATTTGGGGGCAGAGGGAGTAGTAGGAAAGAATGAATTAGAAAGTGTCTTGAGGAAACATCTGAGGGAAATGCGTAAGTTCATTACCTCGGTTATGGTGATAGTTTCATGGACACATATGTATGTCAGAACATCAAATGTCCATCTTAAATATGTGCAGTTTGTTTTTTGTCATTTGTACATCAATAAAACTAAAAATGAGCAGGGAGACTGTTTTATTTTAAAATGTTAATGTCATAAAACACAAAGGCTGTGGAAGTGTTTCTAGACTGTTGCTACTGGATAGAACACTCTGTGATAGTGAAAATGCTCTGTATCTGCACCATACAATATAGTAGTCAGGAGCTACTGTGGCTACTGAGCCTTAAGGTGTGGCCAGTGCAACTGACGAACTGCATTTTAAATTTTATTTAATTTTAATCTATTTTAATTTTTAAAAAAATTTTATTGACGTATAGTCGATTTACAATGTTGTGTTTAATTTCTGCTGTAGCGATTCAGTTATACATATATATAACATGTTCTTTTTCATATTCTTTTCCATTGTGGTTTATCACAGGATATTGAATATAGTTCCCTGTGCTATGAAATAGGACATTGTTGCTTTCCATCCTATATATACTAGTTTGCATCTGCTAATCCCAAACTCCCACTTCTTCCCTCCCCACCTCCCCTCCCCCTTGGCAACCACAAGTCTGTTCTCTATGTCTGTGAGTCTGTTTCTGTTTCATAGACATGTTCATTTGTGTCATGTTTTAGATTCCACGTATAAATGACATCATATGGTATTCATCTTTCTCTTTCTGACTTACTTCGCTTAGTATGATAATCTCTAGATTCATGCATGTTGCTGCCAATTCCATTATTTCATTCTTCTTTATGGCTGAATAACATTTCATACTGTGTGTGTACATATATATACACACACACACACACACATCACACCTTCCTTATCCATTCATCTGTTGATGGACATTTAGGTTGTTTCCATTCCATTTTAACTTAAATGGCCACATTAGACGGCATGGTTCCAGATTAAAGGGAGCTAAGCATACACGAATATTAAATATAACCTCTGACCCTCTATTGAGTTCTATACTGGAGGATGAAAAATGCTACAAAGAACATTACTAGATCAACTTAGAAGACTAGAATAAGGATGGTAGATTAAGTAAAAGTCTTGTATAAATGTAAATTTATGAAGTATGGCTACACTGTGGTTATATAAGAGAATATATAGGTTCTTAGGAACTTCTCCTCTTAGGAAGCACACACTGTGTTTAAGGAAAAAGGATGGTGATATATGTAACTTACCCTCAGATAATTCAGAGAGATAAGCAAATGATAAAGCAAATGGGATAAAATGTTAACAATAGATAAATCTGGGTAGAGTGTATATATGTGCTTCTGGTACCTATCTACTTGTATTTTTATGTTTGCAACTTTTGTAAGTTTAAAATCATTTCCAAATAAAAAGTCTTTTTAAAGACCTTTATATGTGATTGTGGTATTGCAGTTATATTTTTTAAAGAGTTCCAGTCCTTTAAGGATACATTATGAAATATTTATAGACAAAATGATATAACATCTGGGGTTTGCTTTCAAGTAATGTGGCATCTTAGCATGGGGGATGGGAGTATACAGGAAACAAGGTCAGCTGTAGATTGATTCTCTTGAAGCCGAGTGATATGCACGTGGACTTATTATACTAGTCAGTTCATTTGTTTATATATGTTTAAAATTTTCCATGACTTTAAATTCGGAAGAATTGGCATTTTCTCAATATTTTTTCGTTTGAGAATATTGTATGCCTTTCTCTTACTCGTTTCGTTTCCTTTGGTACAGGCTGGGAAAACTCATTTATACCAAATGCTTCATTAGGAAAATGATATATGCAGTTCATATATTCCTTAAAACGATAAAAATCCTCATTAAAACAAAAAGACACCTTTTAAGACCCCATCAGTGGCCACTTATTTCAAGCCATTTTAGACAGTGCACCAAGTTCCACTACAGCAAAATGCTTGGTACAGACCTGTCAGTACAACAGTTCTAATCCATATCTAAAAAATACTTACACAAGTAAAATTTCACTATTACAAATTCCATGTGACCTTTGTTTCTGAATATTTTGGTTTAAATTAATGTGTACTAGAGATCACATTCCCTGACTGTGAAGCCTTGAGATGATTTAAGTGTAGATGAGGCCAATGACGTTAACAGGGGAGGTGTTTTGCCCTCAAAATACGCCTTTCACTCCCAGGCCTTCTTTTTCCCAGGATATCATTTTTATCCTATTTGGCTCAGTGTTTCACTCAGTTAAGTGGTTTAAAGTTTGACTTTGGGAAGATTTCATTATTTTAATTGCGTAAGTTCAGTAACATATTCAGCTAAGCTCTCTCTTCCCGGCCTGTGACACAACGAACAACACCCAGTGGCTCTGACATGAGCCCAGACAAGGAAAGCATCTTCACAAAGCATAAACATTTTGTAACATGTCAAGAAAGTTCTCTTCCTGTGGGGGCCGTATCCCTAAACATGGAAATACCTTCACTGATAGATCCCTCTATGGCATGAGTGTTTGAGGTCACGGGAATGTATCTGTTTAGGAAAAGTTAAGACTGCAAATCCTTTGACTTTTCTATGCTAGATTTCTAGTTTTGTTCATCATTCTGAGTTTTCTTTCTTTTCAGAGATAGACTACTGTGCCTCACCTGACCACGGATGCCAGCACGAGTGTGTTAACACAGATGATTCCTATTCCTGCCGCTGCTTAAAAGGCTTTACCCTGAATACAGATCAGAAAACCTGCAGAAGTAAGTTGCGCTGGGCCTTGAAGAAGGGCTTGTTCCTCAGATGGCCCTGTTGGTTTTCCTTCGCCTTGCAAATCTCAACCAGGTGCACTTGTACTCGGTATTTGTGTTTGCTAACAGCATTCTGCCTTTTATTTTACCTTTTGTCTCACCTGATCCTGTGATGGGGAGAATTTTTAGAGACCGCGTAGACTGGGTCTGTCCATCAGATTCATTTAGTGAAATCGAGGCCCAGGCTGAAGCTCCCACCTATTTGAAATGAGGGCACATCCTCCCTTCTTTTGACCACCCCCCGCCCCCAACCTGCAACAAGTATTTGGGACTTTGAGAAAGAAAAGGCTGGGTCCAGAGTCGGAGGCAAAAGGAGCTGGTTTCTTCCAGTCCTACAAGATGAGACACTTGACGGCTGCTAAGAAAGGGGAAGTTGCAGCTCTTTCCTCTTTGTTAGGAAGGAAGGAAAAATAGAAGACTCTGGGGCATCCCTGCAGCATTCAAGAGGTACATGGTGTCAGCAGGATGATATTAAGGATGTGCTGAGTGACTCAGATACTGTCGTCTAGCACCTCAGAGGGCTTGACCGGGGACCTAGAGCCCGGACCCCCAGTGGGATCTCTTTAAGAGATCTGTGCCTGAGAGGCTGCTAGAATGCAAGGTCTACAAGGACAGAGGTTCTTCTCTTCTTCTCACTCGTGAATCCTCGTCACCTCAGGGTTTGGCACATGCTGGTGTGACACGATATTTAGTGAATGAATGAGCAAATGGATCTCTGAGATTTATCATCCCGGAGAAATGGCAACTATCGTCTGAATTATTCTATCTTGTTAGAAAGATGGCCCTTTTAAGGCATGCAAGTGTTTCCTCAAAAAGCATTCCCGAAGTTAGTCCACACCTATGCACACTGAATTGTACACGTTCTCCCAACAGTGTCATTCACAGAACTCTCTGGAACTCCCATTAAGGGACATAGTCTCTTATGTGTCCCTTTATCCACTTCTTCCTGGTGATAAGTACGGCAGCGTTCTGCATCACAGGACCGGATTTTCAAAAGTTTTACCATATATCTTTTCTGAAAAGCTTTGTGGTTTATAGAATTGAGTCCACAAGCTACAGTCTGCTTGCAGCACATGGTAACTCACACACTCACTCTAATATGCGTTAAACCTTGTACGGTGGCAGAGGGTGGCAGAGCCCATATTTTGAAACTGAGCCTCTCTCATAAAAAATGATTCCCACCACCTTGCCTGGATGCAAACCCCAGAAACATTCAAGCATCGGACGGGAATTTTAACTGAGAGCGTTCGGAATGTGAAAACAATCAGATGGACAGTTTTCCGTTAGACCACACATGCATGCAGTACGTGGGAAAGGTCAGCCTGGCCACTCCTTTCTGTGCTATTTACACCTCTTTCTAGGGGTGAGAGTGTCAGTGGCTGACTTCACCCAGAGAAAAGCACTCACCATTGGACTCCTTTGTGAACCCAAATCTCTTACCTGGGGGATAATTAGATCTGGTTCAACTCAGACACTCATTGGAGTTGCAGGCTTCACTGTGTGTCGCTTTTGGAGGGAGAAGGACGCGAGCTGGGCATGTGGCCATCAGTGGAGGGGACTTGGCTTGAAGCTCTGCATCTCTTACAATCATCTAGGAGTCCCTCGCCCTCTGCCCCTCCCTCCACATCCTGCCTGGAGAGACACTTGGAGTAAGAGGAGAGTCCAAGGCATGGACTGCACAGTTATCAAGGGAGGAGGCAGGCCAAGAAGAGAAGGACGAGTGCAGAGCAAGGGACCGTTTGGGAGTATTGTAACCACCGCCCACAGACGGCCAGTCTCAGGCTGCGGCCCAGCCCCAGTCCCTAACGCTCATTCATATGTATTCAGTGATAGCTCCATTTCCTCTTTAGCCAGGTGCCCTACTTTTCATCCAAGAAAAATGGAATTTGTTTTTAAAACCCAATGTCCTCATCAGCCCTTCTCCCAGCATCCTGCCTCATCATTACTTTTTCCATTGTCTTTGCTACAAACCCAGCCCTCGACTCCCGAGGTCCCTCTGGAAGCCACTTCGCCCTAATGCGCACACGCCGGCAGTTAGGGCAGAACGGAAAGTGAGCGCTTACCCTCTCTCTGGGGCGTTACATGGAATCGGGAAGCAGAGAAATGGGGCTTAAAATCTGGAGTTTGTTATTAGGAATCTGAGGATCTCGAGAGCATTAAAGACCTCAAGCGCAGGGTACAGCCATTCACGTTTAATCGGCAGTTGATGGATGTGGGCTATTTTCAATTCTAATAAGAAACCTATTTTTCAAAGGAATTTGATGTCATCCAATTAAACTGGAAAAAAAAGAAAGTTCAAGGCAGAATCCTACTGAAGAAAACACTCTTGGCCAGGTTTTGTTCTTCCTCCTCATCCAGGCATAATTTCTTTTTCTGCAAAGTGCTGTGATCGACTTAAAGCATAAATTATTAAGGCAGAGACACAGAGACCGGGACTGGCGGTCTAGGCGGGGGCCCCAGGGTGGAATCAGAGGTGGGTGGGTCCCACGTGCTGGACTCCAGGATTGCTCACGCTGGCACCATGGCTGAGACATCACATTCATTTTTTTTTTGGCCGCACCGAGCGGCATGCGAGACCTTAGTTCCCCAACCAGGGATCGAACCCGTGCCCCCTGCATTGGGAGTGTGGAGTCTTAGCCACTGGACCATTAGGGAAGTCCTGGAGACATCACATTCTAAACCGCTGGGGCGGGGGCCACGGGTTGAGCCAGGGGATGCCAAGGCCGGTCTTGGCAGTGTCACTCATGCTGGCCGTGTGACCTTGGACAGGTTGCTTTGCTTCTCTGGACCCCGATTCCCTAAACTGAAGGAACACGACTTTCTGCTTTAACATTTTGTAGCCTGTCCAATTTTTCTAAAACTTACTTCTCTGTGCCACTCAGTTGGCATTATAATTTACTGTCTGGGTCACTGATCTTTCATGTTTTTATTTCTCATCTTCTCAGTGAGGTCTCCAGCTCCTTCGCGAGTTGGCACTCATAAGAGCTGTTTCATTGGTCATCTGACAGTCCTGCCATCTGACCTCGCAGGGTTATTGGACACTCCAGGCTTTGCCAGATAAACCTACACCCAAGCCTGGCCCATGTGTAGCTCATTGCAGTTAGGGAGGAGACTGGACCAGATGTGGGGGGGCAGAGTAGGTAGTCAGTAAATACAGATTGAATGCCTAAATGTGTGAATGACTAAGTAACAGGTGAAGAATTGTGACTGAAGCATGTAAAGAAAGCAAAGATCTACAGTTAAACCTCTGCTGTAAAGTTCCATTTGGAGAAGAGGCATTTTTAAATTGCTTTTTGCCAGATAGCTGAGTGATAACCTCTTTGAGAATCTTCATGTGTTTTAATTTAATTATTGTGTGTAAATCTTTCTCAAAGACAATGTTGGCCCTTTAAAAAATTGTGTTAAAATATACATAACAAAATTTACCATTGTAACCATTGTTACAGGTACAGTTCAGTGGCATTAAGTACATTCATGTTGTTGTCAAACCATCACCACCATCCAGCTGCGGAACTTTATCATCTCTCCGAACTGAAACTCTGTACCGATTCTCTCTCCCCCCAGCCCCTGACAACCCCCGATCCTATCTTCCATCTCTATGACTTCGCCTACTCTAGGAGCCTCATATAAGTGGAATCTTACGATATTTGTCCTTCTGTGACTGGCTTGTTTCCCGTACCGTAATGTCTTCAAGGTTGATCCATGTGTGGCATATGTCAGAATTTCCTTCCTTTTTAAGGCTAAATAATATTCCACATTATATAACAGAAATAAAGACAAAAATAAACAAATGGGACTTAATTAAACTTAAAAGCTTTTGCACAGCAAAGGAAACCGTAAACAAGACAAAAAGACAACCCTCAGAATGGGAGAAAATATTTGCAGATGAAACAACAAAGGATTAATCTCCAAAATATACAAACAGCTCATGGAACTCAGTGTCAAAAAAACAATCCAGTTAAAAAATGGGCGGAAGACCTAAATAGACATTTCACCAAGGAAGACATACAGATGGTCAAGAGGCACATGAAAAGATGCTCAACATCACTAATTATTAGAGAAATGCAAATCAAAACTACAATGAGGTATCACTCACTCCAGTCGGAATGGCCATTATCAAAAAAGCTAGAAACAATAAATGCTGGAAATGGTGTGGTGAAAAGGGAACCCTCCTGCACTGTTGGTGGGAATGTAAATTGATACAACCACTGTGGAAAAGAGTATGGTGGTTAAAAAACTAAAAATAAAACTACCATATCCACTACTGGGCATATACCCTGAGAAAACCATAATTCAAAAAGAGACATGCACCACAATGTTCATTGCAGCTCTATTTACAATAGCCAGGACATGGGAGCAACCTATGTGACCATCAACAGATGAATGGATAAAAAAGATGTGGCACATATATACAATGGAATATTACTCAGCCATAAAAAGAAACGAAATTGAGTTATTTGTAGTGAGGTGGATGGACCTAGAGACTGTCATACAGATTGAAGGAAGTCAGAAAGAGAAAAACAAATACTGTATGCTAACACATATATATGGAATCTAAAAAAAAAAAAAAGAAAATTGGTACTGATGAACCTGGTTGCAGGACAGGAATAAAGAGGTAGACATAGAGAATGGACTTGAGGACATCGGGTGGGAGGGTGAAGCTGGGACGAAGTGCGAGTAGCATGGACATATATACACTACCAAATGTAAAATAGATAGCTAGTGGGAAGCAGCAGCATAGCACAGGGAGATCAGCTCGGTGCTTTGCGATGACCTAGAGGGGTGGGATAGGGAGGATGGGAGGGAGGCTCAAGAGGGAGGGGATGTGGGGACATGTGTATGCCTATGGCTGATTCGCTTTGTTGTGCAACAGAAACTAACACAGAATTGTGAAGCAATTATACTCCAATAAAGATCTATTAAAAAAATTTTTTAAATAAAATTCTGCAAAAAAAAAATTCCGTATTATGTATATACCACCTTTTGTTTATCCATTCATCTGTCAGTAGGCACCTGGGTTGCTTCCATCTTTTGGCCATTGTGAATAATGCTGCTACGAACATGGATATACAAGTACTGTTCAAGTTCCTGCTCTCAGTTCTTTTGGGTATAAACCCAGAAGTGGAATTGCTGGATCACATGTAATTCTATGTTTAATTTTTTTGAGGAACCTCTATACTGTTTTCCATAGTGGCTGAGTGCTGGCTTTTAAAAACAGTGTTTACTGAGGATAATTTCATTTTCTCTGATGGTGTAATGAAGTGTAGGATTTGCAGGCCCTACACTAGGTGGCCCCAAACTGTGGGACCCTTTGTGTTCTGTGTCTGTTTGCTTGGCTTTTTGTTTGTCTGTGTGTCTGTGGCCGGAGTTTTATCGACGGGTCTGTTTTTCTTCACTGAAGCTCTTGACTTGTTTCCTGGCATTCAGTCTGTTCTGCACAGGTAAGGCTGTTGATGAACTGAGAAATCGCGCACAGCTAACAATATTCTGCCTCTGTCGTGCAGGAGGGATGAGGTACAGAGAGAGTGCCAAGGGGTCCGTGACCCTCGTGGTGGGATCTCTTCTCTTAGTCCAGCCCCTGCATGTCGTGGGAGCTCTCTCCCTGTGCTCGGTCTGCAGCTACTTCTACTCGTGCTCTGTGCATGTGGAAAGTTTCACCCACTTGTCACATGGGAGCGCATATCATGGACCCTTTAAGGGATAGTCTGAGGTCCCTCGGGTGTGGGTTTCATTTCATTTTTTTTCATACATCTTTGTCTTTTCAGGAAGGGAAATCTTTCCTAGGGGCCCCAATAAATTCCTCCTATGTCTCATTGGCGAGAACTAGGCATATTCCCAGCTCTAGACCAATCACTGACAAAGGAAAACATGGTTGCCAGGTTGCCTTAGACAACTCATGACTCATGCCTTGGGGGTCAGGATTCTGGTTTCAAGAAGACAGGGTAATAGTTGTTGGCAAGGCAACCACCAATGTCTGCCACATCCCCAGGAAAGAGAACAATGCAGTTAAATGTATCCAGCTCAGCCCCTGAGGTTGCTGGTGACCATTTCTCACAACACCAGTCCCATAGAGGCCCTCCACAAGCTTATTTTATTTCCCGTTATAGTTCTCCGTCTCTCCCATTACCTTCTCTGGTGTGTGTAAGTTGCGGGGGGCGGGGGGGGGCACGGGGGGGTGGGGAGTGGCCTATCTTGTGGCTTTAGCATTTTCTACCAGAAAATGAAACTGCTAATTGGCTGCTGGTTGTGACGCTGTTTCCCTCTGCTGGCAGAAACACAGCTAGGTTGGGGGTGAATGTTACCATAGGACAGAGCTGCAGCTACCTGGGCCAGCATCAGAGAGGCGTCTTCTCCAGTTTCTTGATACCTTTGCTGTTATGCTCTCACCCAGAGCCGGGTTGAGCATTGGATCCTTCTTAATGCAACTGCCTGTTCCTGCCTCTCCTAAATAGCTGGGTATCTTGTAACATCAGCTGTTGTGTATTCTGCCTTGTGCTGTCCCATGTCACTGTCAGATGTCACTGCCAACAGCAGCTCCCTACATGTTTTGAGCCCTAGTTATCAGGTTAACTGTAAGAAGAGACTGAATTTTCCCAGCTTTTCCATCTTTCTTGGGGGGAGATGGGCTGGGAACTATGGCGCTCAACCCATTTCACCAACTTTTTGGCCATCAGATGGGGAAGAGACCTATGCTGGAGAATGCGGAGGCTCGCTGCAGGTGCCAGGTTCTCTTTCAAACAAGCTCATGGAGAGCAGGAGCTGTTGTCTCCATCCTGTAGAGCAGCGGTCCCTAACCTTTTTTGGCACCAGGGACCGGTTTTGTGGAAGACAATTTTTCCACGGACTTGGGGGTGGTGGGGTGGAGGGGAAACGGTTTTGGGATGATTCAAGCACATTACATTTATTGTGCACTTTATTTCTATTATTATCACGTTGTAGTATATAATGAAATAATTATACAACTCACCATAATGCTGACAGGAGGCGG
Source organism: Orcinus orca (assembly GCF_937001465.1). NCBI lineage: Eukaryota > Metazoa > Chordata > Mammalia > Artiodactyla > Delphinidae > Orcinus > Orcinus orca. Next base: position 49,465,662 of record NC_064575.1, read on the forward strand.
AGCTCAGGCCGTACCATGAGCGATGGGGAGTGGCTGTAAATACAGATGAAGCTTTGCTCGCCCTCTGCTCACCTCCTGCTGTGCGGCCTGGTTCCTAACAGGCCAGGACCGGTACTGGTCTGTGGCCCCGGGGGTTAGGGACCCCTGCTATAGAGCATCTTACTTACTGAATATTTACTGTGAGGGGCTGACCTCAGCCCTTGGAGAAGCCCCGAGCCTGAAGTAGGATCTGCCCTTTCTCCCCTCAGGGATCAACTACTGTGCGCTGAACAAGCCGGGCTGCGAGCATGAATGCATCAACACGGAGGAGGGCTACTACTGCCGCTGCCACCGGGGCTACACCCTGGACCCCAACGGCAAGACCTGCAGCCGTGAGTGTGCCCGGGGCAGGGGCTCTGATGGGAAGGCCAGGTTCACACACAGGCCCCCAGGCTCGCTAGCAGCCAGTCACTTTTGAGGCCCCTGGGTTTCCAGTGAGCCTGACGGTCCGACAGGCTTAACGTTCCTGGCCTCAGTTTCATCACCTGTAAAATGGGACTACTCATGCTACCTACCTCAGAGATTGGACTGTTTAGTACCACATACTAGACATGTGACCCCGGGCAAGTTCTCCAAGCTTTGACTTCCCCATCTGTTTAAAAAAGTGAAGATAATCATAGTATTGGTCTCCTAGAGTTGTTAAAGGGAAAAATCAGGACCATTTCAATCTCTTAGCACTGTGCCTGGCCCAAGGAAAACATACAGTTAAAGATAACAGTTCATTATTGTCATGGAGCCTGGCAGAGTAACCAGTGCTGGCCCCGGGGTGAGACAATGGGACGGAGGAGGCAGACCTCAGAGAGCACTTGGGCTACCGCAGAGCTGATCTGAGGGCAGAGCTGAGAAACATGGGACTTTTTATGAAGACTTTTCTTCATTTTCTTTTGTAAGAGGCACAGCAAAGCTCCATTTGGTGATGTCAATGCGCGGAAACGTGCAGGCTTTGCCAGCTGGATGGCTCTGTCGTTTTTATGAGGCACAGTCTCCACTGGTCCAGGCCAGCGGGGGTGGGGGTGGGGGGCGCATGACACTGCGGTGGAGGCCTGTGACCCTGGTGCGCTGGAGAGGGGTGCAGTGATGTGACCAGCATAGAAGGGGCCCTTTGTGTCGCTTTCCACCCGGCAAGCCGCACATCTGCTCCAGCTCTGGGGACAGAGATAGATTGTGAGTGAGAACAGTGCAGCTGTTCAGCACTTGGACCTTCAACTGCCCGGAGGGGAGGTTTCACAGATGAAGTGTTAGATAGACAGCCGTCCTCAGGAAAGCTAGTGCCCCGTCCCGTCTCCAGAGGGAACAGAGTGCCTCGATTAGGCTTTCTAAGGATTGATCTCGGAAGTCAAAGAATTTTTGAACCAGAAAGCTGGCACTGCTCTGCATTTGCCTCTGGAAGTCTCTGAGTCCTTATGAGAAACCAGTGGTGAGGAAGAGTCCTTCCACTCTTCAAGAAGATGCCCTGGTGAAGATGGATCTGTGTACGGTCTGCCTTCTTCCAGGAGTGCGGGGTCTGCCATCTGACGGCTCTGGCAGGTATCCCAGGGCAGGCTTGGCATGGCCTTGATGAGCCCACCTAGAGCCCCAGGGACCACGACCTGCCTCCTTCCTCTCTGGGATCTAGTAAGAAGGACCATCTAGTCAGCTTCAAGAAACTGTAAACCAAGCCATTTCTTCCCAGGGGTCCCCAGAGAAAGGCATGGTATCCTCTTCCCCATGGGGGCTCAGGGAGCCCCCCAGGCCGTCATGACCGGAAGCCCTTACAAGGCACCTGCTCTCTGCAGCCACGGCCGTGAGCACTTCCCAGGCACTCGCTCACTTTACCTGCCCTGGAGCCTTATGAGGCATCGACATTCTTATCCCTATTTAAAGATGGGGAAACTGCGGCACAACAAAGTTAAGTTTCCCGGGGGTCAACATGACTGGTAAATGGTATAACTGAGATGTGAATACAGGCCTCTGGCTCCTGAGATCCTGCAAGTGTTTGCAGGAGGCAGATCCCCTGGTGGAATGTTCCAGAAAGCACCAGTCCCAGGCCCTGTGGGAGTCAGAGAGGCTCACCCAATGGCCCTGCACAAGGCCTCCAGTGTCCCTCCAGTCTCCGGGTGTGCGTTTCCTCCGTCAAGGAAATCTGGGAGGCGGCCTGCAGGGCTGTCTTGTGGGAGCTGTCCACCACAGCGGTGTGTCTGTTACCCTAGCGGGGCCGGCTGTTCGGGGTCCCGGTGCCAGGATCGGCCACGCATGCAGGCCTTGGCTTTGGTTTGCTTTCTGAATCTGGGTGTCCTGGTTATGGGGGGTGACAACGCTTTTTCATTTTCAGATGTAAAGAAACTATACAGTTAATTCCTCCCCAGCAATGTACTAGTAATAATAAGCGTTCAGGAAGTAGTTACTGTATGCCAGCTACTGTTCTGAGGGCTGTGGGTCAATCAACTCCTCTCACCACGTTCCTCTAAGAAAGGAATCGTCAACCCCATTTCTCAAGTCATGAGATGATGACAGAGAGGCCAAATGACGGCCCAGCATCCCGCGGCTGGGAAGCGGCGAATGTGGGGTTTGAGCCCAAGTAGTTGGGTGCGGAGCCCTCATTCTGACGCACTGTTCTGTCAGCTGCGGGCTGTGGGCTCAGCAGCTCGACTTTCCTGAGCCTGGCTCTCCTCTCTGTGACAGTGGGGAAGGCACCTGCCTGCTCTCAGCGTTGCCCCAGATTGCAGGTGATGCGTGCCCAGGCCTGGCACAGAGGGCTGCTGTCATGACCACCCATGACAGGAGTCGTATGCACGTTACTCCTCAAAGAAATGCGAAGAAGAACAAACAAGGCCAGTGGCACAGCATAGAATGAAACCTTCCACATCACTCTTTTTGAAGTGAAATAGCCCAGCAGGGGCTCCCTGGGAGGTGGTTTTGTTTTTTAATGCCCCCTCGCTGGTGGGCGCAGCGCCCTTGGTTACTTTTTTTTTTTTTTTTAACATCTTTATTGGCGTATAATTGCTTTACAATGGTGTGTTAGTTGCTGCTTTACAACAAAGTGAATCAGTTATACATATACATATGTTCCCATATCTCTTCCCTCTTGAGTCTCCTCTCCCTCCCACCCTCCCTATCCCACCCCTCTAGGTGGTCACAAAGCACCGAGCTGATCTCCCTGTGCTATGCGGCCGCTTCCCACTAGCCATCTGTTTTACGTTTGGTAGTGTATATGTGTCCATGCCTCTCTCTCACTTCGTCCCAGCTTCCCCTTCCCCCTCCCCGTGTCCTCAAGTCCGATCTCTAGCAGGTCTGCGTCTTTATTCCGGTTACGCTGTTTTCGTGTGTGATTGCCTCAGGGGTGGATCACTGCGCCGAGCAGGACCACGGCTGTGCGCAGCTGTGCCTCAACACCGGGGACTCCTTCGTGTGCCAGTGCTCGGAAGGCTTCGTCATCAACGAGGACCTCAAGACCTGCTCCCGTGAGTCCCCGTCGCACTTCTCTTACAGGGCAAAAGTTTTCGCAACAGGCGTGAAAAATGTGACGACTGCACAGGACGGCAGGCCCCCTCTGTCCCCTGCTCTTGGCACCCTGGAGATCGTAGGGGTGTCTCCTGGGGACTGCGTGCCTCCCCGGTGCAGAACCTGGGGCGGAGGTGGGGGCGTGGTATAAGCACGACTGTCACTTGATTCCTATCCTCAGTAGCCCAGGAGCCTCGAGGACCTCTCACCGGGCTGTTGGGTTTTGCAGGAGTGGATTACTGTTTGCTGAGTGACCACGGTTGCGAATACTCCTGCGTCAACACCGACAGATCCTTCGCCTGCCAGTGTCCCGAGGAACACGTGCTCCGCAGTGATGGCAAGACCTGTGCCAGTGAGTATTCTGAGGTCGGACGAGCGGGACTTGGCACAAGCGATCGTGAGTGGGGGGCACTGAGGACAGGGACGACCGGTGTGTCTGCACCCCGGTTTCGTGGGTGAAAGTGTGTGAAGGCCTCTCCCGGAGATTTCAGCGCTGGTGGCTGCTGCTTCCCCGGCCCCGAGCTCCTTTCCCCACTCCCTGAGACGGCTGTTCCCTATTCCTGTCTGCCTCGCGGTCATTTTCGAGCTGGCACGAGTTATAATAATGCGGACGCATTACTGACTGGGGACTTCAGGCGGGGCTCTGGGCTGAGCACATGCTTGGTCCGGCCGCAGCCCCGTGGAATCCCCATCTTCTGATGAGGTAACTGCAGCTCAGATTAAGTAAAGAGCCTAAGGTTACCAGCTATTAAGTGATGGGTTCAAACTCTGGGCTATGTGACTCCAAAGTCAGTTCTGGGAGAAGGGGAAGCTGCTGAGAACCTCACCCGCAATCCGGATAATCCGGCAGCAGATGGTGACGTTTCCTGGGTACATACTTCCCTGCAGCTGGTCCCAATTCCTGTCTCCATTACTTTAAAAAAAAAAAAAAAAAAACGACTCCCAGGTATTCTTCTCTTCTTCACTCAAGAATGCTGTGTTTTCTGCCCTGCAATCCTGTTTCCAAGTTGGCCTAGATAAAGATTAAAAAATAGTCATTTTGAGAGAAGGGTTCACAAGTGGAGGGAAAGGATTGTAATGTACCGTGTCTGTCCTGCTGGTCTTTCTGGTTATGGGGCCAAATTCCCTGACCCCTGATACAATTGTGGCCACAACTTGTCCACCTTTTTATATCGTTTGTTCTCTTGGGCAGGTGAGCTGATTGCACAGCTGGGTGTGCCTCTCTAACTATGCAGCCTGTGAGAAAATGTTTCCCCCATTTGGGATAGAGTCTTGAGTCTTATGGCTTGCTTGTGGCTGCCTGCCCAGCTGCCTCCCAGCCCGCTGCTCTGGCCAGCATGGCCAGCACAGCCAGCACAGGGACGGGCTGGGTATGGGGGTGCAGAAAGAGGGTGGGTGTGTCGAATTGTATCTACCTTTGAGTGCATGCCAAAGCCAGAAGCACACTTTTTAACTGGTTTGTTTTAATTCTCATCATCTTAGATTATTCATGCCTTTCTTTGGTCCTCCCCATTACTGTGAGGACCAAGAGCTGACTATAAGATAGTTGCAGGACTTCTACGAAGTCCTCATGGCCCTTCCAAACAAATGCTACTCCTCTCCTTTACAATCGCGTGCCCGTCTCCCTCCCTCCCTACATCCACATCTGTTATGGCCACTGACGCTTTTAAATGTTGCCCATTTTCTCATTTATAGTGTTTGTAACTAATGATACAGTGATATCATCCACATGAGTAAATGTTCAACAATGCCATTAGAAGTGAATTTTGATAAGTATTTATTTATATATGGTGTGTCCATATGAAATGCGAGATGATCAGATGGGTTAGAATTATCCTATCCTCAGGCAATGGTGGTATGTAAGAGATGCACTTTACCCATACATATCTGTTGAGCTCGTCCCCTAATTGAAGACTCTCTGTCTGCCCAAGGATGATTCTGTCTAGCTGCCCTGTCCTGAAATAATGGGCTGTGTTTTCGGTGTGGCCGTAGTTAACTGGGGTTGGGATGTATGTTTCCCAGCTCTACGCCAGATCACAAAGAGCCTGATGCCGTGCCCGCATCTGTTTTGTAAATCATGCTGGGCTCTGGATGGGGAGGCAGCTGGGGTTCAGCCAGGCCTGGCTCAGGAGCTAAGGGTGTCCTTCACCCTCCATAAAGGCAGCCTCCACTTAGAGCCTTGATAGCAGGTGTCCTGAAGAACACTTCACTCGCTTTTTGGAAGGTTCTCTGAAGCATGGAGAGCACGCCCAGTTTCCCAGGGCCCGGGAAGGAAGTAGACACAGTTATGCCCACACCCCTGCAGGCACCTTGGGCTCTCCGGCCTCTAGAGTGACGCCCATCCTCCCTTCCTCTAGGTCCCCTGGCCCCCAAGCTGTGATTGCCCGTAGGAGCCTTCCTTGCCTTGGAGTATTGTTCCACAGACTGGGGGGTAAGGTGGGGAGAGGAATGGGGGAGTCTCCTCTACAAGCTGCAGCTGAGAGGACTCCTCCCATCTCTACCTCCTGGAAATTTCCCTGAGATAGACCTAGTACAAGGGCATCCCAGCACCAGGAAAGACTCTATAGGCTAGATGTGCATGGAACACACAGCCCACTGCCCTGTGAGCTCCTGGAGGTTAGAGACTGGATCTTGTTTGCAGCCTGAGTTCCAGGCCTGGCCCACAGGAGATGCTCTATAAAGTTCAGTGAATGAGAGAGTGAATGGACAGAGACCACCAGTCTTTTCATCCTGTGGCACCTGGCACAGGGTCCACCCCTGCCCAGTAGCCTTCAGTGGCTCTCCACTGTCTCCCTCAGTTTCCAGTCGAGTGCCTTGATTTGGCAGTGATGGAGAACCCCTTCCTCCCCTCCTGAGCCCCACCCAGGTCTTCCCTGCTCCTTCCAGTTCTTATGGGGGCAGCTCCCCTATCCTCTGAGTAAGCCCTGTACCTCCAGCCCATCCCCTCTCCACTTAGGACAACGTCCCTATCCCACCCTGCTGGCCGAAACCCAGCCCAGGGCCAGCATCCCCTCCATGGGGAACTTCATGCCCCTCTCACCTGCTGGGAGCAGCTCTGCTCCACCCACTGAAGGCAGGCTCCACTAGGACCTCTCGTGGCCCCACCTCACCCTGTGGCTGTCTGTGCTCAGATCTAGAACCAGTGTGGCAGAGTAGAAAGAACACTGAACTTGAGAGCCCAAAGACTGGGTTTAAATCCTATAGCTCCCATGCTGGGCAAGGGAATTGACCTCTCTGGATCTGATTGTTCATATGTAAACTGGGAATGATCATTTCTGCCTCTCTCTCAGGGCCTCTGTGTGGCACAGGGAGAGACATTCATTGGGAAGCTTGTCAATTGCCATAAACCCTAAGGTACTCTTGTTATGGTCTTGCTTCCCACTGCTGGACTGCCCCACACTGAGGAGAGGGCTGAGGTAGCATCCTTGCCTTGCTGCCTGGAGACCCACTCCCAGGGCCAGGCCTGCCCCCCTTGTGGAGCTCCAGAGATGGACCACCCTGGGAGGAGTCAGACTCAGGAACCCAGGGACTACCTTCTTCTAGCAAGTGGAGGGTGCTGATGGGGATCTGAGCCACAAGCATAGGGCACTGGGAATTTCCGTTGGGTATACTCCTACTCTGGCCACCAGAGGTGGGTGTGAAATGCAAAGGCCTTTTCCAACCTGATGCCTCCCAGCTTGACTTTGAAGGACAGAAGCAACCCTGAGCAGGGCAAGAGGAGTGTATTAGTCTGCTTAGGCTGCCATCATGAAATACTGTAGGCTGGGTGGCTTAAACAGCAGAAATGTATTGTCTCACAGTTCTGTAGACTGGAAGTCCAAGATCAAGGTGCCAGTATGGTTAGGTTCTGGTGAGAACCCTCCTCTTGGCTTGCAGATGGATGCTTTCTTGCTGTGTCCTCCCATGACAGAGAGAGAGAGAATAAGCTGTCTTGTGTCTCTTCTTAGAAGGGCACTAATCCCATCATGGGGGCCCCACCCTCATGACCTCAACTAACCCTAATCATCTCCCAAAGGCCCCACCTCCAAACACCAGCACATTGGGAGTTAGGGCTTCAACATATTAATTTGGGGGGAAACACAATTCAGTCCATCACAGAGAGTGAAGGCAAAAGACCACCTTTACCCTCATGTATTCACATTAGAGGTTTAACGAAACAGAAGGAAACTTAAAGATCTTTCCTTTCTTTTGTGGGAAACAGGCACAGGGAGAAAACTGGTGCCCTCAAGCTGGCCCTGGGGGTCAGTGACAGAGTCAGGACTAGAACTGGGGTCTCCTGACTTCAGGATCTCTTACCCAATGTGAGATACCCTTTAAAAGTACATCTCGGGCTTCCCTGGTGGCGCAGTGGTTGAGAGTCCACCTGCCGATGCAGGGGACACGGGTTCGTGCCCCAGTCCGGGAAGATCCCACATGCCGCGGAACAGCTGGGCCGGTGAGCCACGGCTGCTGAGCCTGCGCGTCCGGAGCCTGTGCTCCGCAACGGGAGAGGCCACACAGTGAGAGGCCCGTGTACAGCAAAAAAAAAAAAAAAAAAAAGGACATCTCAGTTCAGCTGCTTCTGTTCTCTCTGAGAAAGAGCCTACACAGAGTAGTAAACGAACGGCTGCTCCTAGTTTTATTATTTTAAAAAGCCAGCAAATGGTGTAATTCTATCTCTCGGCCTTGGTTACCCTCTTGGCAGGTGGCCACTGTGGCTTTCTCCCTCTGGGGTTGGAGTTGGTTTTAATAACCTCCTACGTGGAGCCCCAGACACAGGATTGCTGTTTGTCATCGCCACAGAGGTGTGAGACCTCAGAACACATCACCCCATGACTGCTGCACCACAGACGTGCGTGAGTCACCATGAGTCACGTGCATGTGGAATCCAGATGTGAAGAGTGCAGGCTGTAGCAGTGTGTGGGGCTGTTAGACACGGGCCCTAAAAGCCTGTGCTATGTCCTGAAACTCCTGCTCACCTTGATCACAAATCGCAGACCCCATTCACGATGAGGGATTAATTAATGTGTAGACCTGCCTCCTTACATGTAAAAAAGAGGATCCTTCTTTTAGAGGGAAAATGTTTTCTTCCTGCACCCTGAGATTTCTCCTGAGTCCTCTCATCCATTTCACTTAAGTGACGGTTCCCAATCAAGTCTGTCCTCACTCTCGTCTCTGGATTTGAGTCTAGGTACTTCCTTAAGCTCTTGGTTCATTGATTCTCAGTCTTCACAAGGATTTACCATGGACCTGCATTTTTGTGCTGGTCATATTGTGCTGGGCACTGGGCATCCCTGGGGTTGATGCAGGTTCAGTTTCTGCCCTGACAGTGTTTCAAGTTTCTCAGGGAGGAAGGATATTAAAGATGGATCATCCGTTCTGTGTGATGAGAGTCATGATATGGGAAGAAGAGGTGTCACAGGAGCGTGTGGCAGGGGGACCCTCACCTAGTCTAGAGAAAGTCTCCTGAGAAAGAGATGTTTGATCCAACACCTAGAGGTTGATGGAGGGAGCTAGCCAGAGATGGAGGGTGTTATGGACTGAATGTGTCCTCCCCAAATTCATATGTTGAGAGTCTAACCCCCAAGGTGATGGTGTTAGGAGGTGGGGCCTTTGGGATGTGATTAGGTCATGAGGGTGGAGCCCTTATGAATGGGATTCGTGCCCACAGAGCTCTCCAGCCCCTTCCACCATGTGAGAATACAGGAGGTCTGTGACCCGGAGGAGGGCTCTCACCCAACCATGCAGGTACCCTCATCTCAGACTTCCAGCTTCCAGAACTGTGAGCAATACATTTCCATTGTTTATAAGCCACTCGGTCTGTGGTGTTTTGTCATAGCAGCCTGAAAGGACTAAAACGGAGGTGAGCAGTCTTCCCAGGCATAGGAAATAGCACATGCAAGCCCAGGGTCCAGAGAGTGAACTGAAGGAAGCTGAGTGTACTTAGTACTGAGTCCTAAGCATTGAGTACTGAGTACTAAGTACTGAGTGTGAGAGGGAGACTGGAGCCTGGAGGAGCGGCTGGGACAAATCACCTGCAACATTTAGAGTTACATTAGACGATTTAGAGACCCAGCCTCCCTTGAGAAAACCATTTTAGTTCGTCTTCTGAGAATCTACCAGCCTATCTGAGCAGACTCTGCTGACCCTGCTGGGCTAGGATGACCACTGGATGTGCAGCTGGACCAGGGAACATGGAGGTGATAGACTTGTGATCTAATCACGCCTCTGCCCCCAGCACAGCTGACACTAATCATCTCTGCAGGGTAAGGGGCCTTGCGAAAGTCCCTTCCTCTCTGTGGCCATCGGTTTCCTGGACTCTAAAGGAAGGAGTTGGACCAGTTCATCCCCAAGGTCCCTTCCAGCCTGAGAATGAGGGTAGAGCCTGGCAGAGTAAGTGCTCTGCTAACACTTGCTGAATGAATGAATTCTTGTCGGGGTGCCCACCATTCTCCCCAGGCTGAAGGCACCCCATGATCGTGAGTCAGGGATGGTGGCTCTCTTTGCCTGTTAGGGAACCACTGAAGTGCTTTCGTAGTGGGAGTACCTTTGGCTCTGGGGAGAAGCTGACTCCAAGCTGGTTTCCAGACTTGGTGACTGGAGGGCAGCTAGAGCCTGTGGTCGGGGAGTTACCACGTGTAGTTCTCTAATTATGAGTGACCGGAATGTCCCTGGTGTGCAGAAACTGGACATTTTGCTGAACAAATATGAATTGAGTTCTGCAAGGCTGGTACATAGGAGAGAAAGGGGAGCCCAGCTGATCGCCGGCATCCCCACCGCATGGGTTCTGATTTAAAACACCTGCACAAAACCCCTGGGCGGTGGATCTAGTTACCCTCGGTTTTCAGAGTAGAAAACTGAGGAAATGTTTCCTTGTACTCAGCAGGCATTTGCTGAGGACCTGTTGTGGGCCAAGCATTAAGTTAGGTCCACAGAGAGGAGGGCAGATGCAGCCCGTGGTGCCCTGGAGGTCAGAGCCCATGGGAGCGTAGTTCAGTGAGGAGGTGGGCACAGATCCAGAGCAACCGCATAACTAACTGTTCAGTGGCAGCTGTGATGTTACCAGAGGGGGCAGATGCCTGGTGCTTTGGGCCCTATGCGGGGGGGTCTGGGAAGACATCTGGAGGAGGTGGCGGAGGAAGGAGGGGCAGAGGAACGGCTGTGCAGAGCCCTGTGCAGGGAGAGCTTCTGGCTTGGTACTGAGGTTCTGAAGGAAAGTACTCAGAGTTGGGGGAGTGTGGATGAGATGACGCAGCAGGGCAGGTCCCGCGAACCTCACCGACGATTCTGTGTCTTATCCAGACTCTTGGACGCATTAAAGGATCTCAGGCAGAGGGAGGGAGTGATGTGAGCAGATTCACATTTTGGAAAGAGGACTTGGGCTGAGTCGGGGAGGATGGGCTGGAGGGGCCGGAAGTAGGTTTGTGGAGACCCCGTTAGTGGACGATGTAATAATAGCCGGAGAGAAAGACGATAGCGTGTGGTTCATGATGGTGGAGGTGCAGAATCGTCTGGACACTTGGGAAGGTCTCTGAACATAAGTTCTGGGTCCAGTGCCAGCATCTCACCCCTGGTGGTTTACTGGAATCATCTGTGGGGCTTTTAAAACATCCAGAAGCCCAGGCGGCACCCTGGACCCCCAGAAATAGAGATTATCTTACGGTGATTGATGCAACCTCCTTGGAGGACAATTTGAAAATACGTATCCAGTTGTAAATGTTCATTCTCTTTAAGCAGGCAGTTCCACTTCTAGATGTTTATCTTTCAGACGTGCTTTCACGTTGTCTGCAAAACTACAGGCACACGAATATCCATTGCAATAATGTTTGTAATAGCAAAGCCTAGGAACCACCTAAACGCCCTTCCAATAAGAAACTGGTTAGGGGACTTCCCTGGTGGCGCAGGGGTTAAGAATCCCCCTGCCAATGCAGGGGACACAGGTTTGATGCCTGGTCCAGGAAGATCCCACATGCCGCGGAGCAGCTAAGCCCATGCGCACAACTACTGAGCCCGTGCACCTAGAGTCTGTGCTTCGCAACAAGGGAAGCCACCGCAATGAGAAGCCCGTGCACCGCAACGAAGAGTAGCCCCCGCTCGCCGCAACTAGAGAAAGCCCGCTCGCACCAACGAAGACCCAACACAGCCAAATAAATAAATTTATAAAAAAAAAAAAAGAAACTGGTTAAATGAATCATGGTGCAGCCTTTGAAAATAATGCTGTAGTGTGTCAAAGGTGAGCAAGAGGAATACTTTTGTAAGTTTTTTTGTTTAAAGTTTATTCTATTTTTAGAATAGGTAAAAGGTTTTTACATGGTTTAAAAATCAGAACAATACGAAAAGACGTACATTAAGAAGTTTGGCTCCTACTCTTACCCTTCCACCCATCCCCTACCTCCACTTCCCATCAGGAATGGTGGTGGGCAGCCTCCAGGGCGGCCCCCAGCAATCCCCATCTCCTGAATTCACACACGTGTAGTCCCTCCTTCATTGTTGCTCTGTGTGACCAATAGCATATGGAAATAACAAGGAGGTCACTTCTCCAGTTACGTTATCAGAGACACTGTGGCTGCTCTCTTGGGAGCTCTCTCTCACTTCTTGAATCACTCACTCTTGGGGAAGCCATGTCGGGAGCAAGTGTCTCATTGTACAGAATATTTATTCAGCTTGTCTCCTGAGTAGTCATGGACACTTGGGTTGTTTCCCACTTTTCGTTATTACAAACAATGCTGCCGTGAATAATTTGAAAGTATACCGGGGCTTCCCTGGTGGCGCAGTGGTTAGGAATCTGCCTGCCAACGCAGGGGACACAGGTTCGAGCCCTGGTCTGGGAAGATCCCACATGCCGCAGGGCAACTAAGCCCGTGTGCCACAACTACTGAGCCTGCACTCTAGAGCCCGTGAGCCACAACTACTGAGCCCGTGAGCCACAACTACTGAAGCCTGCGTGCCTAGAGCCCGTGCTCCGCAACAAGAGAAGCCACCGCAATGAGAAGCCCGCGCACCTCAACAAAGAGTAGCCCCCGCTCACCGCAACTAGCCCGCATGCAGCAACGAAGAACCAATGCAGCCAAAAATAAATAAATAAAATAAATAATTTTTTTAAAAAAGTATATCAAATTATTGATACACTTCATATGTGCCAGGGTATCTGCAGGAGAGAATTCCAGAACTGAAGTTGCCGGGTCAAAGGTACATTTTGTACTTTTGGTAGATATTGCCAGCTATCCCTCCATAGGGGAAGTCCGCCCTTAATATGTTTGAATTTTGAACGATGGGCCTGTTTTGCCTTTAAAATAATCTCTGCAAGTGGCTGATGCTCACCAGAGGTTGAGAACCGCAGCTCTCCTCTCTCTTGATCACATGCTGTAAGCGGGTGAGGAGGGGAAAGGTTAAAAACCCAAACTCTCTACATGCTTTTAAAGCATGCACACAACAAAATTTCCAAACAGCTATTAGTACAAAAGCCCAGGAGAGCTCAGAAGCTGGGGTGGGAGCTCCTGGGATAGTCTGCAGCAAGAGTGAATACGGCCCCTGAGAACAGGGGCTTCGGGCTCAGCAGGCTCCTGATAAAGGATAGCAGTGCCACTCTGCCTCGTACAGGCTCAGACCACCATGGCTTGGCGTGGGAGAAGCTGGGGGACGATGACCTTTCAGGGTCCCTGCACCGAGACAATTACTCTTCAAAATTGCAGCCTGAGATGGAGCTATGGGGACAGGACAGGGCACGGGGGAAGCTCCAGAAACAAGGGGTGTGGGCTTCCGTGGTGGCGCAGTGGTTAAGAATCCGCCTGCCAGTGCAGGAGACACGGGTTCGAGCCCTGGTCCGGGAAGATCCCACGGAGCAGCTAAGCCCGTGCGCCACAACTACTGAGCCTGCACTCTAGAGCCCACGAGCCACAACTACTGAAGCCACGCACCTAGAGCCTGTGCTCCACAGCAAGAGAAGCCCGCGTGCAGCAACGAAGACCTAACGCAGCCAAAAATATAAATAAATAAATAATTTTATAAAAAAAAAAAAGAAGAAGGGGTGTGCCATGGGGGTCTGTCTGGATTATGGCTTGGCAAGACTGGACTGAAAGAGTTATGTATAGCTATTTTATTGCATTGGAAAATGGAGTCTTCTTAATATAAATTCATGGTGAGGAAAAATGTGCTCGCCTCCACAGCCAGCCAGCTGTCTGTATTATGGATCACTCAACTGCATTTCCACTCAACACTATGTGAGGGATTACCCCAAGCCATCGGGTGATGTTCTGCATTAATAATGAGTCTAGATTGTGCCCAGAGAAGTAAGTCATGTTCAGAGCAAAGAGGAAGGGACAGCTCTGCTTTGACTCTCCTCTGCAGTTATACTGTTAGTTGATATAATGCCTTCCCACTGAACAACGATTTTGGCAGCACTTCTGCCCAAACGAAGACAAGCACAATTCCCTTAATGTTTGGAAGCTTACTTTACAATATAGCAACGCAGTGTAGCTAGGGAAAACATTTATTTAGCTAGGGATTTATTATCAGAAGATTACATGTTTAATCTGGTGCTATCACTTATTAGCATTTGATGTTGGCAAGCCACTAATCTTCCCAAACTGTAGTTTCCCTAGCTGGTAAATGAGAACAACAACAGCTGCTTTAATTAACGCATAGGGTGGTTCTCAGGACTCCCTTCCAAAAGAAATACTGCAAAAATGTCTCAGAAGAAAGCGTACGGTCTGTGCCAGACTGTGAAAGTGATTATGCACTTTGGAGCATTTATTTAGTAACCTCAAGTCATATCCATTGTAGAAATTCTCCTCGATCTGAAATGATAGCGTTGACTCTCAGAATTATGTCTGGTTCTTATAAAAAATCACTTCCCACCTATCCTCAGTAATGGGTTTTTTAACTATCAGCCTGGTTTTCACAGGGTCACAAACCTGCTCCCGCAGAAGCTGCCCCAGCCACGTGGACGGCAGTGCCCTTCTGTAGTTGCTCAGTCCTGTAACCTCAGAGTCACCTGTGACTCTTCTGTCATATCCATATGAAGATAAACTCTTCATATCAATCCATCAGCAAAGCTTGTAGGCTCTACCTTCAAAGTGCAGGCACAGTCTGACCCCTCTCACCAGCCTGTCTGGGCCACCAGGATCAGTGCACTGGGTTTCTTCCAGCTCTCCATGCTCCAGCCTTACCTGTGCCCCATTCTGTGCACAGTAGTCCTTTAAAAATAAAGTCAGTTCATGTCTCTCCACTGCTCAGAACCATCCAGTGACCCCTTCTTACTTAGATGCAACCACTGCCTGTGACTCCCACGTGGTCTATCCCGGCTTATCACTTGCCTGGCCCCCTGGTCTCCTTACCTTTCCTGAAACGTGCCACACCCACTCCTACCACTGCCATTTGCAGATGCTGTTCTCCTTGGGTGCTGTTCTTTCCAAACACTACGTATTCACTCATCCCTTTCTTCAGGGCTCTGCTCAGTGTCACCTTCTCTGACTGCAGCATGTAAAATAACAAGCCCTCCCTATGCCCCAAACCAGCGGGCACTCTCCATCCCCCTTATCCTGCTTTTCTCCATAGCACCTTCCCCATCTAACATATATATTTGTTTGTCTGTTGTTTGTCTTGCCCCCTCTTTCCTCCCACCCTTGCCACCAAATGTAAACTTCACAAAAGCAGAAACTTGGTTTTATTCATTGTTCTGTCCCCAGACCCTAGAAGAGTACCTGACTCAGAGAGAAGGGACTCATGAAATATTCCACAACTCCGTGAACAAATGAATGAATGACTGGATGGATGGATGGATGACCAAAGTAGGACACATACATGCATACATAAGCAGATATGTAGATAAGCTGACATTACAGTTATATGATAATCAATGATGTGGAACTTATTTTCCAATATTTATAGGCCATTTTTATCTCTCTTGTAACTTTTCTTTCCATGTCTTTTGTTCATTTTTCCTATGGAGATGATCATATTGTTTTATTTTATGTGCTCTTTATATATTAAGAATTTTTGCTCATAGACATGCTTTCTATTTTGAAATGTGCCCTGTGGGATAAAGTACTGCTTTCATTTAAGGTGTCTGAAATGTCTTATAAGATTGAATAAGTAGCTAATGTATGAATCATTTTCTTTTTCTCTTTCTCTAATTCCAATTGGATTGTCAGAATTGGACTCTTGTGCTTTGGGGAACCATGGTTGTGAACATTCGTGTGTAAGCAGTGGAGGCTCTTTTGTGTGCCAGTGCTTTGAAGGGTATATACTCCGTGAAGATAGGAAAACCTGCAGAAGTAAGTTTTTATTGGAGTGGGCTCACATTACTGTATCTGACCTCTGCATGAAATCCACCGTCCTGATCTCTGTGTATCAGTTACTCTCAAAAACCAATGCCACAAGACCACTAAATGTAATGTGGGATCCTGGATCAGAAAAACATGACTTTGGCTTAAAAACTAAGGAAATATAAATAAGCTATGGACTTTAGTTGATATTACTGTATCAGTAATGGTCCATTAATTGTTAACAAACGTGTCACACTAGTATAATGTTAATAATAGTGGAAACTGGGTATGGGGTTTATAGGACCTCTCTGTACTATCTTCAGTTCTTCTGTAGATCTAAAACTGTCCTAAATAATAAAGTCTATTAAAAAGAAAACAAACAAATGGACAAATGAAAAAAGTCAGTGCCAGAGCTACAACTGAAGATGTTCATTTATGCCCTGTGGAAAGAAACGACAGGTTGGCAGTGTGCTCTACTGGAAAGATGTACAGTCTGAAATCCAGTATTCTATCAGCTTCTAGCTCTGCCATTTATTAGCTGGGCAAGTTGCTTAACTTCTCTGAGCCTCTGTTTCTTTATCTTTAATAGTATTTTTGTTGTTGTTTCTGGTGGCACAAATCCCTCTTAGAGACCACCTTATGGTGAGGCCATTCTACGTCTCAGAAAGCAAGGCCTCTTAGATGGGGCCAAGACACGTCTCTATATAGTCAAAGGGGAGTGTGTAACCCTGAGCAAATGATTCCCACCCCTATCAGTCGTCTTTTTCTTAAGCTTCTCAAAAGTACTTTACAAAGAACAACTCATATTTCACATGTGAAGAAAAGATGGGTAACTGAAAGTATTTTTCTCATTTTTCAGAAAGGAAAGGTAAGGTTAAGTCATTCTCCAAAGTCCTATGTCAGGGAAAAAGCCAAAATTAGATTTCAGTGCCACTAATCTAAATTGAGGTTTAATCTCCTAAGTAATCATACCAACAGTGTTTCCTTTCTGATATCACAAACTGCATCTGCAGAAAGCTGATGATGGACTGCATATTTATGAGACACTGAAGTAGGTGCTGGTGAATGACGGTGGCGGTGATAGTGAGGAAGTTGGGAGAGTGAGCCCGCATTGGAGCCGCTAAAGTTCATCCTCAGTTTTATCTTCCTCCCCATGGATCACTGAGCTCAGGTGGCCCTGGAGTCCAGTGGCTGAGATGGATGGAAATTCCCAGGTGAAGCCCAGGGAAAATTGATGTTGGTAACATTTAACTTGCTCTGTTATCCACAGGGAAAGATGTCTGCCAAGCAGTAGACCATGGCTGTGAACACATTTGTGTGAACAGTGATGAGTCGTACATCTGCAAGTGCTTGGAGGGATTCCGACTCGCTGAGGACGGGAAACACTGCAGAAGTAAGTGGCTTCAAGGTAGAGGCGGACTTTTCCATCTGTGGGTCTTGGACAGTTGGAGAACTTCATTAAGCACTGAAAGTCTTCCTTTATAATCAGTGTCACTATTGTTAAGTTCCTGCCTTGGGTGCTCTGAAACTGTTGTGCTAGTGATCAGTACAATAGACCCTTAGTTCTTCAAGAATTTCTCAGTCAAGATCCTGAGTTGTCAGGCTTTTCGCTGCTTTTCACTTTCTCCCAGCTATAGGCCCTTTCCACAAGAGTTGTGTGGGTGCTCAGAGCCTAGCACGGTGCCTGGCTAGCCATTGGATGGGATTAGAATCTCTGCCAGCAATCTCTATAAGGATCAAAGAACAGTTATAGTGCTATTTCTTCTTGGAAAACCTTATAAGTAAGGGCAGAAGGTGCGAGAAGGGCCGAAAGGATTTTCTGTGAGTCTTGTTTATCCATTCTATCATTTGCTTCTATAGGTCACTCAAAACAGATTTTCTGAGAGTTTACTTAGAAGGTATATTGGTCAGGGTTCTCCAGAGAACCAGTAAAATGTGTGTGTGTGTGTGTGTGTGTGTGTGTGTGTGTGTAGATCGATAAATAGGGAATCTGTAGGGCAGGCTGGCAGGCTGTGTGTGTGTGTGTGTGTGTGTGTGTGTGTGTGTGTGTAGATCGATAAATAGACAGGGAATCTGTAGGGCAGGCTGGCAGGCTGTGTGTGTGTGTGTGTGTGTGTGTGTGTGTGTGTGTGTGTGTGTAGATCGATAAATAGACAGGGAATCTGTAGGGCAGGCTGGCAGGCTGGAGACCCAGGGAAGAACCGATGTTGCAGCTGTAATCCAAAGGCAGTCTGGAAGCAGAATTCCCTCTTCCTTTTGGGGAATTCAGTCTTTTTTTCTCTAAAGGTCTTCAAGATAAGGCCCACCCACAATATGGAGGATAATCTGCTTTACTCAAAGTCTCCTGATTTAAATGTTAATCTCATCTAAAAAAAAATACCTTCACAGCAACATCTAGACTGGTGTTTGACGCAACAACTGGGCACCATAGCCTAGACAAGGTGACACATCAAGTTAACCATCACAGCCCCCAACAGAAGAGACAGGGTTGGCCGAGCTCAGTGAGGTGGGCAGTAGACAAGAACAGGGTGGGGATTTTTCCTCCACTGTGAGATTCTGAGCTGTTAATCCCTACTTTGGGTGATCTTGACACTGTCTACTTGCTTTTGTGATACTCTGCTCCGGTGGGCAGAATGTTCTTTTTTTTTTAGTTAAAAAAAAAAAATTCAATCGCTGTTGAGGTTGATTTGGGGGAATATCCTCATGGATACCCGAAATAACTGGGGGCCTCCACAGGTCAACCTTAGTGGGGTTGGGGAGAGCTCATTCCTCATTCTTCTGCCAGGAAGAGGGGCTTCCACTGTTAGTGAGAAGTTCTGTCTGAAAAACCGATTTCTGGGATGCCTGTGGGTCCGTGGCCTGACTCTGCAGGGCTCCCTACACTAGCCTATGTTTTGCCTTCACAAGGGGGTGTCCTTCTACAGAGCCCATGGCTGCAGTTCTGCCCATTATGTCTGCCTGAGCCATTTGTTCATGCTTCTCTTTCTGTAAGCATGGGCACACATGTGCATCATTTCTTCATTCAATGTATTTTTTGCTCAATAAGTTGAGCTATTTGTACACAACTGTACACAAGGCACAACTTCTTCCTGTGAAATTTGATTGCTAAATCAAATCCCACCATTCCCACTTCCAGAGGGATCTGTAGTCACTGATTCCAATTTTGTAGGAAGCTTCTTTTAGGGAGCTAATGACCGAAAAGAACCAGAGAGCCAAAGGCTTTCATGCCGTGGAGGAGGACTACTCAGGACACATCCTGCTTCAGCTGTATCATCAACTGGTTGTACGACCTTGGGCAACTCTGTGAAACTTCGTTTCTTCATTTATACCTTGGGTATAATTATCCCTGCCCTCCTCTTTCCACAGGATGTTGTGAAGATTAAAAGGCTGTAACTACTCTGGAGAGTTTAAAGTATCTCACACATGAGAAATGTTCATCAGAAAATTAAAACTGAAGCATTTGGGATGTCTATGGGGAAAATTCAGTAGCTTGGGAAAACCAAAACTCAAAGCACATCGAACAATTCTAAAAATTAACAATAAATCCGGGACACCTGATCACCCATCTGACCACGCAGTTTCAAGGGAGCTAGAGCTTTCTGAGAGGTTTCCTTTACCATGCCCTATCCTGAGTATTAGACTGAAAAGGGGGATGTTATAGAGGAAGTTTGAATAGAGATTTTTTTTTAATGGATTATTTCTATGATCTGTCCTGACATGACTGTTCAATCCAGTTCATTTCTACATTGATGAGGTTGCTTAACTTCCTTCATTACCCTCAGGGAAGGATGTCTGCAAATCAACCCACCACGGCTGTGAACACATTTGTGTTAATCGTGGCAGTTCTTACATCTGCAAATGCTCAAAGGGATTTATTCTAGCTGAGGATGGAAGACGGTGCAAAAGTAAGTGATCTCAACTTGGTTTTTTTGCCTTAATTTGGTTTGGGAGCAATTGCTTTTTGGAGTATTTGCAGGAAATAAATCCCTCACCTCTGCTTCTACCATAGATATAAATGTGTATGCATAGATACAGAATGGGGAAGAGAGAGCTTAACTGCACCTATGAAAAAACTTATGGTTTTAGTTAACAGTAAGTTCACTATCAGCTAAGAGGCTAGAATGATCCTAGCTGAATAAGAATATCTGGAATGAGGGAGGTAAGACTTGTGCTTTTAAACTTAAAAATAATACCTCTAAAGTAGCAGAAAAAATTTTGAGTTATTTTATCATCTCAGAGTAGAGAAGAATTTTCTAAACATGACATGAAACATAAAAGCCATAAAAGAAAAAAAAGGGAAAATGTACAGTGAGAGATTAAAGCTACCATACATTTTTTTACCTGTTAGTTATCAGAGTTCAAAAAGTTTGATGATTCCTTATATTGGCAATGGTGTGTGTGTGTATATATATATATATTTTTTTTTTTTTGGCTGCGCTGGGTCTTAGTTGCAGCACACAGGATCTTCATTGCCACGTGTGGGATCTTTTAGTTGCGGCACACGAACACTTAGTTGCGGCACGTGAACTCTTAGTTGCGTCATGTGGGATCTAGTTCCCTGACCAGGTATCAAACTCAGGCCCCTCCATTGGGAGCGTGGAGACTTTAGCCACTGGACCACCAGGGAAGTCTCCAGCAATGGTATGTTGTAATAGGCAATTGTAAATTTATCACTAGGCGTCTGAATTGGTACAACTTTTAGGAGGGCAATTTGGTGATATTTTAAAGGCAGTTCCAGTTCTAGGAGTTTATCCCACAGATAAGTGCATGTGTTCTTATCACATAAGAACACATAGCCATATTTAAAGGGATATTTTGTGCAGCGTTATTTGCAGTAGCAAAAATGGGAAATAAGGTAAATGTCTATCCATAAGGTACTGATTAAATAAATAATGGTACATCTATACAATAGAATACTATACAGCTGTTAAAAGGAATGAAGCAGCTCTAGATGTATCCCCAAGATATTTTAGGTGAAAAAAGCATGGTGCTGAATGGTTTTTATAGTATGTTACCATTGATGTATTTTGCAAAAGGCTCTCTCTAACCTATATTCTCTCTCTCAATATAGACATAGCTATATAGGTAGATAGAGATGGAGATATATAGATATAGATACCCTTTGTAGTGTTTGAACTTTGTTCCATGTGCATGTAATATTTTTTTTTAGAAAAAAAATAAAGAAAAAGGATAGAGACAAGATTTAGAAAGCATCATGGTGGGGAAGTTCAATATGATGTCAAGTGAAAAATAAAGGAAGATCTATGTAGAAAAAAAGACTTGAGGTACCTTTCAAATACCAAACTGACAATCTCCTCACCCATTATTTATATGACACTCCCCCCCCAAACCCCAGGGAAAGAAAGGACATTGGGGAGAAGCTACAGCTGAGTATGAGGACAAAGACACTTTGTCTCAGAGAAGCTGTGTGATTAATTAGTTAAGATCATGAGCTTCGACAGACCTGGATTTGAACACCCTGTTCATACATTTGTGTGACCTTGGAGAAATTATTTAACTCGAGTCTCAGTTTCTTCGTATAATATGAAGACAATACCTCACAGAATCGTTATGAGGAATACATGATATCATGTATTTAAAGGTGTTTAGCCCAGTGCTGGCACATTCCAATTGCTCGACAAATGATAGCTACAAATGTAATCATCAACAGCAGAGCTGTCTACAGATGGGGCTTCAGTGGTGAAGTGATGAGTTCCTCATCAGGAGAGGTATTCAGGTCCAGGCTGAATGAATGGCTACTGGGTAGGGATGCAGTAAAGATGTGAGCAACAGGGGTGGCTGGACCAGTGGCTTTTAAAGGTCTTGTCCAACCCTGAAATTCTGGAACTCTGTGAAAATTAAGTTCAGAAGGCAAAACGCTGCTCCGTTCCAGTCTCATTGACTTAACTACCCAAAGAAAACATCCAAGGAAAGCTGAGTGACCTTCCTGCAAACAAGTAGCCAGCAAGAGGGACTGTCATTCTCCCTGGATCTAAAAGTGAAGAGTCTGGCACCTCTCACCCTGATGCTCTTCCACTCAACCTAGGATTCTTGTTTCCTGGCGAAGCCTTCTACACCCCTCTATGCATGGAGGCTGCAGGTGTTGGTTTCATTCTGTAAGAAAAGAGTATATGGGGAAGAAGAGAAAACAGATTCACTGCTGGAAAATTATTTCACTATTTCTGAAATCTGCTGGAGAGTCACATGCACAGTCCTTGAGATTCAGGCTATGAATGTAAATGAAGCTCTGAATTGGCCTTTTCCTCTTTCATTAGTAACAGATCAATAGGTTGGGTAAAGAGGATAAGCACTTAATGAAGAAAGAGAGGAACCCAACTCTTCCAACACACACACACACACACACACACACACACACACACACACACACACACACACAATTACATTAGCATGTTAGTTAAGCCCAGGAATAGAAATATTTTTGCATGTGTGTCTTTACTTCCTAATGTTGCTGTGCTTCATTTTCACATATTAGACAGCTGCTTGATATCTAAAAGAGAATGTACATTGCGTACTGTAGACTGTTTGAAATGAGATCATTCATTTGGGATCTGTAAATTTTTCTTATGCAGCCCTAAATAACAAAAAAATCTCTCTACACCCAGTTTGCTTACGTATTTGCATAAAGCTTTTACTGTCACCCATCTGAGTTGCCTGGAAAACTTCCATATAGATAAAGAATTCACAGTGATAATTCAGTTTAAAACTTTAAAAGGTCAATAGGGGGGAATTCCCTGGCGGTCCAGTGGTTGGGACTCCGTGCTTTCACTGCTGAGGGCCCAGGTTCGCCGAGGGCCCAGATTCGGTCCCTGATTGGGGAGCTAGGATCCCACAGGCTGTGTGGCTTGGCCAAAAAAAAAAAAAGAAAAAGTCAATAGGATACTTAGGGGTGTGCTACCCAATGGACACCACCTCCTTGATTTATTCTGTCAGCAAGCATTTATTTAACAACTCTTGTGTGCCAGGTATTGGAGGTACAGAAATTAATGAGAAATGGCTCCTGCTGAGGAGGAACTGGCAGACTAGAGGAGGAAACTGATACATAATTAACTAGCTGTTGTACAGTGTGGAGCACTGCACAGAGTACACTGGACTATAAGCAACATGGTGTCAGGGATTTTGCTTTGGTCACTGTTGCAATCCTACTGCACTGACTGCCTTACACAAAGAGGTGCTCAATAAACAATTCTTTGTCCACTAAATTAGTAGTGTTAGGGCTACACAGAGAGTAACTGAGACAAGCTGGGTTACTAGGAGATCTCCCTGGAAGAGGTGATGGCCGAGCTGAACTGGAAGACTTTCCAAGTCCGTTGTCTGTCAGATGCCAGCACCGGGGTGATATCACCCGCCTGGAGTAAAGTTATTGGAATCTTTTGGGTGCTGTCAGACCCTTCAGAGTACTGTACACACAGTCCCTCCCAGACCTGGCTGCTGGTGACCCAGGGTACAGTGTGGACCTGGTTTCCAATTTGTACATCGGCTGTGTTTTTGCTTGTGGAAAATACAATTTTAACAATTTGACAAGCCGCATATAAAGGCAATTCTGAGCATTATTGTTGCTCGTTACTCTCCCTACCCTTTGTCTGTCCTGTGTATTATGTAAAGAATAAAGGTGGCTCTCCCAAGTGGTTATACCTCCAGTGGAAGCACAGTTTTTTGTTTTTTTTGCGGTACGTGGGCCTCTCACTGATGTGACCTCTCCCGTTGCGGAGCACAGGCTCCGGACGTGCAGGCTCAGCGGCCATGGCTCATGGGCCTAGCAGCTCCGCGGCATGTGGGATCTTTCCGGACCGGGGCACGAACCCGTGTCCCCTGCATCGGCAGGCGGACTCTCAACCACTGCGCCACCAGGGAAGCCCAGTTTTCTTCTCTTGTGCATAAGTGATTTTTATCATTTAACTAGCTCAACTTTCCTTTCATTCCTGTAGGATGCACTGAAGGCCCAGTTGACCTGGTCTTTGTGATCGATGGATCCAAGAGCCTCGGAGAAGAGAATTTTGAGATTGTGAAGCAGTTTGTCACTGGAATTATAGATTCCTTGGCAATTTCCCCAAAAGCCGCTCGAGTGGGGCTGCTCCAGTATTCCACGCAGGTCCGCACAGAGTTTACACTGAGAAACTTCAGCTCGGCCAAAGACATGAAAAAAGCTGTGGCCCACATGAAATACATGGGCAAGGGCTCTATGACCGGACTGGCTCTGAAACACATGTTTGAGAGAAGTTTTACCCAAGTAGAAGGGGCCAGGCCGCTCTCCGCACGGGTGCCCAGAGTGGCCATCGTGTTAACAGATGGACGGGCTCAGGATGATGTCTCCGAGTGGGCCAGTAAAGCCCAGGCCAATGGTAATATGGGATGGAGGTGTGGTTTACACCACTCAAGGTTCGGGTTTCTTAAACTCACTTGGTGTTCACATGGGGCCACAGGAGTGAGATTCTTTGAGCGAACAGAAAGGCTTCCTGTCCCCACTGTTACACACCTTTACTAAACTGCCACCTAGTGGCCTTAAAGGCACCCCACAGGAGTTAAAGGACTTGGGAAGGATACGAAAATCTTGCGGACTATACCTGAGTAATCATCTACTGTGATTTACTAGCCAGGGTGTGACCGCCAGAGCAGAGAATCAATCCTGCACGTGCTATTTAACCAGAGAAATACACAACAGTTCCCAGACACTGGTCTGGTTGCTTTAGATCACCTGAAGAGCTTGATAAAAATAGACTCCTGGGGCTTCCCTGGTGGCGCAGTGGTTGGGAGTCCGCCTGCCAATGCAGGGGACACGGGTTCGTGACCCAGTCCGGGAAGATCCCACATGCCGCGGAGCGGCTGGGCCCGTGAGCCATGGCCGCTGAGCCTGCGCGTCTGGAGCCTGTGCTCCGCAACGGGAGAGGCCACAACAGTGAGAGGCCCGCGTACAGCAAAAAAAAAAAAAAAAAAAAAAATAGACTCCTGGTAGGAGGAACGCTTACCAATAGTTTTTTTCCTTTTTTAAGCAATGCTTCCAGTGAACACTCTGGGAGTGCAGTGGCCTTAGGACAGCGAATACTCGTGTTTGCAGGAGGCAAAAGTTAACTTTCGAGAAAATCAAAATGTCAGACAAGATCATGACCCTAAACTCTTGTTGCTCAGTAGAGCTCAGCCTCTTCTCTGAGGTTTGTCTGACTCCATGTATAATGCAGGGGGAACTTGAGGTTACTTCATTTGTGTCTAGATGTCAAGTGTGGCGGGGGAATATGGCTCTTGATGAAAGGAAACCCAAAAGCTATGATGGTTGGTGGAGAGAGCTTGACGGAAAGTGTCTGGATTCCTTGGGGAGATGAGAAACCTTGAGGTTGTGAAGCAGTTTGCTTGAAAGCTGCTTTCTTTAAGAACTTGTCGTGGGCACATTGCTGCAGCAGGTCCTGTAAGCGGGAAAGGATATGTACCAACCAGGGCTCCATCCAAGACTTTATGGACTCAGTGCCTCCATCAGGCATGGAACACAGTACATGTGTGACCAGTCCTTGCTGAGTGAGTGAACAAAGGGTGAAAGTGCTGGCAATAGCACTGGTGAACTCCGTTCCTGCTCACAGGCTGGTTCACCTCAACATTCAGCCACTCTCTTCACAGAGGAGGCCGTTTTATTGATATTGCTTACGTCACTCTTTTTTTCTGAACCCAATAGAGTAGGAGCCACAAAAAGTGTCCTGCCTGAATCATCTGGGTGGATTTTAAAACTGGCTGCTCACACGCAGTTCCCCTGCTTCTAGACTAGCTTACCTGAGCCTATGTCAAACCCACAGGCCCCTCTAATCTGCATTCTTAAAATGTATAGGGGAAAGCACCCTGTCTCCAAAATCAGTTGTCAACCCTTTTATTTGTCTCATTGAAGCCAATCTACCTTACTCTTACCCAAATTTCCACGAACCCTCCAAAGACAGGTGGTGGAAGATACATGTTTACTTGGTTCTTGAATGAACAAGATTTATCTGAAGTGACATCCTCTAATGAATTTAATTACTCCTACGTATAGCTAACACAATCTTAAAATAGTAGTTATCCTTTTTAGGAAGCTGTGCATAAAGTCACTGGGCTCTCAGACAAATATGCTGAACTTGGCTGTTGACCTGACACAGACTTTAGAACGAGGCCAACTCTTGCCCTTTGGCTTAAAGAGCCATTTTTATGTCTATTTTTTTAAAAAAAATCTAGTCTAATGAATTAGCCAGAATAAGATACCTGCTGAAAAATGTTGAAAATCAAGCAGAACTTAGGTTCTTATTATGTTTTACTTTCAGTTGAAGAAGATATTGGGGAAGGGAGTCTAATGATTCATTTTGTTTAGAAAAGCTTTTGGAACAATCTCATATGCCTCTTGAAATCTAAGGTTGATACTTGGGTTTGTTCTTTTTTCTGACTTACGGGATTTCCATTGGTCTGCAGATTCTCCTTTTCAGCTTAGCACCTCCTCACAAGGCTTTGTCCTCCCAAGATGGGTGGGCAGAATACAGCTTCACTTGGCCACAGGTCACTTAAAGTTCCTATCTGTACCTCTGAGAAGTAGAACCTAGGTTACAAGGTCATAAACTGACCTGTTTCTTAGAATTCTCCCAGAAGAGATTCTCATTTAGTAAGCCATAAGGTAGTGCTCTTTTCTACTTTACCACAAAGCTAGTTCAGGGAAAAGTTGAAGATTTGTTAATGACCTTGTCCAGAGCTGAGCAACAGGTTGGTGGTCTAGCTCCCCAACCTCCTTCATGCCTCACCTTCCTCTCGCTTGGATCCCTGTCTTTTGCTCACAAGGCCAAAATAAAAATGATGCAAAAGTAAAGGGAGGTTGACATGGACCCCTCAAATCACACCACTTATTAGTATCTAGCTGGCTGTGGGTGCAGTACACACAACTTCCAGATCCTGGGAATACAACTCTAACTACTGTGTTCTTTTTTTTAATTTAAGTAAAGTTGGTTTACAATGTTGTGTTAGTTTCAGGTATACAGCAAAGTGATTCAGATTATATATATATCACATATATATTATATATAATCACACAGATATTATTCTTTTTCAGATTCTTTTCCATTATAGGTTATCATAAGGTATTGAATATAGTTCCCTGTGCTGTACAGTAGGACCCTGTTGTCTATTTTATATATAGTTGTGTATCTGTTAATCCCAAGCTCCTATTTTATCCCTCCCCGCCCCTTTCCTCTTTGGTAACCATAAAAGTTTGTTTTCCATGTCTGTGTAACTACCCTGTTCTTAACTTGCTCTGTTCCTTAGGTGTAACCATGTATGCTGTTGGGGTAGGGAAAGCCATTGAGGAAGAACTACAAGAGATTGCCTCTGAGCCCACAGAAGAGCATCTCTTCTATGCCGAAGACTTCAGCACGATGGGCGAGATAAGTGATAAACTACGGAAAGGCATATGTGAAGGTAGTATAGCTTACGTCTAGGAGAGACCTTAGCAAACAGAGCAACATGTGAATGAGAAATTCTGAACCCATTCCTTCAAAGTGCTCAAAAAAGTGCCTCCCTTGTAGGCAGGGCCAGTGATGCCCAGAAACACTAAGCACAAAAAGTGGAATAGGGGAGAGAGAAGACAAAATAATAGCTAACGTTGCTTGAGCACTTGCTCTGTACTGAGCAGTGTGATGAGTGTTCTGACACATGGCAAAATGCTTAATCCTCACAAAAACCCTATGGAGATGATCATGTAACTAGAAAAAACCATTATATGAATCAGGAAAGCTGATGCACACTTTTGGGATATACCTGTAACTAGAGTGGAAAGGGATGGTAGTCCTTCCAAGCTCACTGATGAAAATGTAAACGATGCCCTCTTGCATGGACTACTTCTGTTTACAGAACATTAAACTGCCCTTTAGAATTTAGAATTTCTTATGTATAGGAGCCCCTCGTGCTTTTCTCCAGCTCACTATTGTGCGGGTGTCCTTGCATATAGCAGTTCTGCCCATTTTTCCTTTTACTTCTGTCCCAGCTTCAGTCGCCAGTAAAATCCCAGTCAAAGTGATGTGTCTTATTCCTCCACAGGAAAGAGCACTGGGATGAAAGAGGCCAGGAAAGGAAGGCCTTTCAGATTTCTAATGCAACTTGATAATGTTTTGCCTCTAAGCTCTTTCATTTAAGCTGAAACACCTCAAATGGAGCTGCTGCCACTGCAACTTAACCCTTGGACAAACTTAATTTTTTTTTCCCACCCTACCTTCTAGACATAACATTTTTGGGGATATTCTTAAGATGCATTTAAGGGATCCAGGCTTCTCTTACTAGAGAGAACTGCCCTAGAAAGGTCTTAGATTATCGGGGGAACCAAGTGCTTTTGTGAATCGGTGGTGTTACCAAATCAAACCAGAACATCCTGGGTGGTGGCAGGTAGGTAAGGAGTTGGTCTGGGACCAGTTTCCTAAAGAACACATGCGCCCATGTGGACAACTGTCACTCTTTTGGTCATCTTTTACCTCTCAGCTCTGGAAGACTCTGGTGGAAGACGGGATTCCCCAGCAGGGGAACTGCCAAAGAGGGCGCGCCAGCCAACAGGTACATTTTTTAAAAGCCGTATTTTTAGAATCTTTGGTTGATACTTACACCATGGTTTCCCCACAGACAAAAGTTGTTCCATCACACAGGAAACATTTACACTTTTTTAGCCATAGTTGGTAATAGCCTCTCTGCTGACAGTCTTTCTGCCATAGTATGTCCCAAAATAAAGCTATGTACCCCATTCTAGGAATACCAAGTACCTTACTCTGACAGCTGATGGCTATATTATAACCACAGCCATGTTAAACAGGTTTGACTTCAGTTTTCTTTCTCTTTACAGAATCTGAGCCAGTCACCATAAATATCCGAGACATACTTTCCTGTTCTAATTTTGCAGTGCAACACAGATATCTGTTTGAAGAAAACAATCTGGCACGGTCTACACAAAAACTTTTCCATTCGACAAAATCCTCAGGTAATTCCAAGTAAAATATTACTATAGGGTAATTTGCTATCAGCCTCTCAATTTGCCAACAAACTCAGCTTAAGGGAGGACAGGAAAGGAGGAAGTAGGAGAGGGGGAAAGAGAAGAACTTAAGGAAAATGAGAACTAAAAGAATAAACTAAAAGAAAGTGGAGTAGTCCTCCCGCAGTCCACAGTAAAGGCCCCTTCCAGCACTGGAAGCACATACAGCCCTTTCCTGGTATTTACTGGATGTGGCTGCATGGAAAAAGCTGAACATTTCTTTCATTATGGTTTCCTTCATATGCTGATTCAGTCCTACTGTTATGCGTCTGGGAAGTTTGGTGGGTTATGGAGTTGAACACTTTCCATCTGCTTTCTTAGGAAGTCCTTTGGCAGAAAAACACAATCAATGCAAATGTGAAAACCTTATAATGTTCCAGAACCTTGCAAATGAAGAAGTAAGAAAATTAACGCAGCGCTATATCCTTTTCTAATGTTATGCTTCTGTATGGAATGCAAAGAATATTACAACTTCAAAAAATTCTATATATGGGTATATATCAAATGAAGTCATTTCCACAAAGTCAAGAACAGTGAACTCCAAGAAAGGCTTTTTCTTAAGCAGACTGATAGGTGCTTGAGAGCCAAGGGCAAGCCAAGCTTCTGGCACAGGTCAAGCACTTAGCTGCTATCTGCGGTTGGTTCTAGGAGGTTTAGCAGTAAGGCCAGTCAGCCAGTCAGTATGCAAGGTAAAGAAAAAACTTATTTAACTCCTTCTCTGCTGGGAGGAAATGAAAGCTATATACCAGATCTGAAGTGCATTAAAGATACAGTGCGTATAGGCAAAGACTTATGTAGAATGAAGAGGTTTCAAAGTCTTTTACCTAAACTCCAAACCCTTCCTTTGGCCCCAAGCCACACTGCGGCCACATCTGGTCAGTGTGTAGGTTTAGAGGACTGGGGTGGGGGTTTTTTTGTTTGGCAGCAGAAATCTTTTTTATCAGCACTCTAAGATGAAACATTCTACCAAGGGAACAGCAGGATCCAATGATTCATTAAAACATTACAAATAAAAGGGATGCTTTGGGATAATGGAGAAATGAGGACTCAGTGCTTTTATACACTGAACACACCCTGCCAACTGCTCTGAACTTAAAATTATAGTAAGCTTATTAAAGCTGCCTGATATTTAGCTCAACATGCATCAACTAGTCTAAAGGGAAATGGTTTAATTCTGAATTATTTCTGTGCAAATGGGTTTATAAAATAAAGAACAGCATACAGCCATTCCCTCTCTGAAAACTGGAAATATGCTCCATAAAGTAAAATAATCTGACAGTGTTTAATACAGGTGATGAATCCAGGCTCTCATTCTGCCATTGAGGGAGCAGGTGGAGGGTATTAAGAAGCTTCAGGAAGGAAGACAAATGTTTATTGTAATGCTCCTCTGCTCTGCCTTTTCCCAGCCCACCTCTGAGAGTTTACCTCACAAGAAAATAAGGCAGTTATATAGAAAAGAGAATAGGTTGGGACTTCCCTGGCAGTCCAGTGGTTAAGACTTTGCCTTCCAATGCAGGGGTGCGGGTTCAATCCCTGATTAGGGAGCTAGGATCCCACAGGCCTCGCTGCCAAAAACCCAAAAAAACATAAAACAGAAGCAATATTGTAACAAATTCAATAAAGATTTTTAAATTGGTCCACATCCAAAAAAAGAAAAAAAATCTAAAAAATCATAAAAAAATAAGAGAGCATAGGTCAGAAGTCTTCAAGGCTGCTACACTTTGGTCCTATCATCATCATTGGTGAAAACTCCCCATCTTTCTTCATCTCTTCTGATGTCATATCTTACTTTCCAAGGCCTAATCCTTTTGTTTTCTTCTCTTCGCCTCATTCCCAACATTATCAGTTTGGCTTCAAGAGGTGTGCTATGGCAAATTAATTTATAAGCAACAGGGGTGTGAGTAGAATTAAAATTTTTAATAAGAAAAATCTGAAATATCTGGCTTTAAAGTTAAAAAAAGAGTATTTAACCCCATACAGATTTATAGTCTTGATAGCACGTGCTAATGAGTTACTATAAACTTATAAGTCAGAATTTTAAAATACTTAACAGAAATGGGGAAAAAAAAAACCAAAAGCCTTAGATTTTTCAGGACACAAATTCTTATGTAGATAAATCAGGTTGATTTGAATGTAAATAAATATAGGCCATTCAGATTCCTCTTCCTTAATTTGAGATTTACTAGAAGAAATGACACAGAGAATGGAAGCCCTGGAAAATCGCCTGAGATACAGATGAAGATTCAAAATGCTACATGTATTTGTACGTCATTGTATCAAGGACTACAGTGAAACAGTTCAGAGCCCCAAAAGCTCAAGCTATCATTAATTCTGTAAGGTTGTAAACTAAAACATAACTAGTACTGAGAAAGCTGGTTTGCTATAGAGCAAAGGCAAAAAGTACACACTAACTTGTATAAATTCATTGAGAAAAAAAATCTTTCAGAATCCTAAAATGAGTTTATCAAGTGAGAACAAATAAGCTATGCAAGATATTCTGTAATATACTGTGGACACATTTGCTTTTGCCTTGTTCTGCCTTAGTGTTGCAATCTTATTTGACTCCAAAATAAAGTTTGCACAGTCTTACTTCCATAGAACACTGGCCATGGGAAAACTATTTTTTTTTTTGTATTGGACTTTACCTTGATATATGTATATGGATGTATACATAAAGTCATAGAACGTATGTATCGTGAACAAGTTACATTTTTTAATACAATATTAAAATTCACTTCAGAGAATGGTACTGTGTAAAATTCTAAGTTTAACTTTAAATGCAAGGTATGTATACATGAGAAATGGCTAAAACACATATGAAAAAAATGTTGAGTCTCACTGATAATCAGGAAAACGCAGGTTAAAACAATCAGCTTGGCAAAAGTTAGCATGTCTGACTACAGCATTGGTAAAGATGTGAAAATACGGGGGCTCTTGTACACTGCTGGTGAGAACACAAATGGGCAGCCTCTGGAGTATAATCTATCAACACCTAGTAAAACTGAAAATGCAGCCCTACCCTGTACTCTAGCTACTGCAGTTACAGGTATCTAACTAGATGATTTTAGCCTCCTCAGTAGTGTATGCAGCCTGTTGCCTATACGGGTTGCCCTAACGGACGTTGGAGACAGCCCTTTCCAGTGTACATTAATGACTGGCATGCTGTCCCCAATCTAGGCTCCAGACAGGTATGCACGGTACCTTTGGAAAGCGCCAGGGCACAGTGGCCAGGGTCCACATTGGCCAAATCATAATGTCCATCAGCACCAAGCTGCAGAACAAGGAACATGTGATTGAGACACTCCGCAAGGCCAAGTTCAAGTTCCCTGGCCGCCAGAAGATCTATATCTCCAAGAAGTGGGGATTTACTAAGTTTAATGCAGATGAATTTGAAAACATGGTGGCAGAAAATTGGCTCATCCCGGGGCCTGTGGGGTCAAATACATCCCTAATCGTGGCTCTCTGGACAAATGGCAGGCCCTGCACGCATGAGCGCCTTGGCGCTGTCCCCTCCTTACTCATGCCCACCAATAAATCCTACTTTCTTGTCCAAAAAGAAAAAGAATGTTACTTGAGTTGATAAAAGTTAACAAATTACAAATAACCTAAATCATCTTCAGAGAGGGAACTGATAAATTGTGGCATACCTCAGAAATACTATGCAATATTTAAAAGAAATGTATTGGGCTTCCCTGGTGGCACAGTGGTTAAGAATCTGCCTGCCAATGCAGGGGACACAGGTTCGAGCCCTGGTCCGGGAAGATCCCACATGCTGTGGAGCAACTAAGCCCGTGAGCCACAACTACTGAACCTGCACTCTAGAGCCTGTGAGCCACACCACTGAAGCCCGCATGCCTAGAGCCCGTGCTCTGCAATAAGAGAAGCCACGACGAGAAGGCTGCGCACAGCAACGAAGAGTAGCCCCCGCTCGCCGCGACTAGAGAA
The DNA here is from genome assembly GCF_937001465.1 of Orcinus orca. NCBI lineage: Eukaryota > Metazoa > Chordata > Mammalia > Artiodactyla > Delphinidae > Orcinus > Orcinus orca. Next base: position 49,498,395 of record NC_064575.1, read on the forward strand.
AGCCCGCACGCAGCAACAAAGACCCAACGCTGCCAAAAACAAACGAAAAAATAAAAAATTAAACATATTGTCTACATGTATACATGGTAAAACTCAAAAACAAAGATGAATTTAAAAAGTCAATGGCAAACTGTGTTTAGCATACCATTTCGGTAAATGAAAAAAAAACAAACTACACTGCTAGTTGTTCAAAGATACATAAATATGTACATTTAAGTACAAAATATGTTCCAGAAGGATACACACAAGAGTGGTATTGTCCCTGGGAAAACAAGGAAGTGGGGATTGGGATAGAGTCAAAGGAGACTTCAAATCTATCAGTTCAAGGCACTTATAGGATCAAGAAAATACAAGTGGCAGCTTCTTTAAGAAATGAAGACACCCCCCCCCACCCCCAATGACATCCATCCTATGGAACCTACTGTATTTTTGAGGCCAAATGATGCTTTTACAAACAAAACACCTTGTTTTGGCTTATGTTTAAATACTTCAAGACAAGTGTTCCCATCAAAATTTCCTCCCAAAGGGCAGTGTGCTAAACTAGGAAGAACATCTCCTGGGCTACAATCCTATCTGGAAATCATCTAATTCTTTCCAAGCATAAGAGTTGTGATTCGAAGTATTAAACCTTCAGTTTATATTCATATTTGAGTCCTCCCAATGATCCTGAAAACAGGTTTTCATTAGAAGTGCTGATTTGGGTTGGCATTACCTTTTGAGATGTAGTCAGTTTAGGCATTTTCCAGCTGGCGCAAATCTGTCTTCTGTTGAGTCCTGGCTCCCTCTAGTGGCTCTAGACTGTGTGCACACAAACACACAGCCACCACTCCCACACACTTTAGCTATTAAATACATGTTTCAACTTTCTCCAACTTGGGAAGGAAAATGCCTTCGTGGGAGACAAAACCTCCAACCAGTCCATCAAATTTACATATTAATCTAAAATATTTAACTTGAATATTGTCTAAAATTTGAAATAGTTCTCCATTTTCCTTGTTTTGCTCTGTGTACATCTCAGGTATAAAAGTTTTGCTTTCCAGTTTCATTATTTGTGTGACCTTTCCAAGCCTTGATTTCCTCATCTGTCAAACAGTACTATCTCAGGGCTCTAATCAAGACGGCGGAGTATAAGGACATGGAACTCACCTCCACAAATACACCAAAAATACATCTACGTATGTATTCTCACAGAATACCTACTGAGCACTAGCAGAAGACCTTAAACACCTGAAAGGACAAGAAAGATCTCCCCGTGAACCTGTGTAGGATGAGGCGGGGGTGGGGGAAGCGGGATGGGACCTGAGCCCCTGGGAAGGAGCTGTGAAGAGGAATCAGCAGCTCAGATGGGAGCACAACCACGTGCCACCTCTCCGTGCTCCCCAGCGTGAGACGCCCGCGCCGTGGGTACACGTGGGGGCTGGGTGCTGAAACTTGGGTTTAGAGGACAGACCTGGGGAGAGGATTGGGGTTGGCCGTGTGGAGACAGCCCAAAGGGGCTGGAGCGCGGTACGGCCGCAAGCAGAGGTGTACACAGAAGCCCAGGCCCACCATAGAAGCAAAGCGCCACTGTTAAGCAGCGCACGAAGGAAGGGGCAGGGCCCAGTGTGGCAGCCTCTTTCCTCTGCACCAGCCACTGCCCCAGAGGCCTCCGGGATCAGGTGCTGGAGGCTGTGCAACCTAGGAAGCAGGGCTAAACCTCTCCTCAGGGCTGTGTGAGACGCGGGTTTACACCTCCACCTCCAGCTTTGTAAACTCAGCACTACGGGACGTGGAGCAATAAACGGGTGTCCCCATGGCTGGGACAGGTCTGGGCTGCCTCCATAGCTTCCACAGAGGGTCCAAGTGCGAGACTACTGCAGTCCTGGGACCTGACTTCAGTGGATCTGCGCTGGTGGCCTTGTGAAAACACCACCTCAGGGGTACCAGAGCCAGTTGCCAGCACTCCTACGGTTGAGGCAGGACAGATGGCAGTGCCGACAGTGTACTCTGTGAGCCCGCACAAAAGGATGACAGGTTAACAATAGAGCGCACTCCCAGGCAGACAGCTCTGGCGGAGGAATACTCAGTGGCTCTTCTCCCAGTGGGAGCACTTCAATCCCACCTACCTCGCACCGCAGCTCAGAAACGCAACTCAGAAACGGATCTGGGGGCTTCTACTCCAACAACTAGGGAGCAGATACTGTGCCTGACAGGGTTATAACAACCAAAGAGCAAAAAGAAGGCCCCACTTAACATCCGGTGCAGGCGCTGGTCACACCACCAGTCACACCCCCTTATCAAGGAGATAAGGACACGCTGAGGAAAGAGGTGGCAGGCATCCATACTAAACAGAGCCCTCGCACCAAAAATACTAAACCCACGCAGGCTAAACAGGGACGCTCCTACATAGCCCTCCAAGATCACAATAGATAACTATTTCTCCTAAACTCAGAGTAAGAGAAATACAAGTAAAATGAAGCAGAGGAATGACCCCCAGTTAAAGTATCAAGAGAACTCCCCTTTGAAAGAACAAACAGATCTCTTCAGTCTGATAGACACCAAGTTCAAAAAATAGATAATGAAAATACTGAAGGAATTAAGAAAGGCTATCAATAGAGATACAGATTACTGTAAAAAGGAACTAGAAACTCTAAAGAGGAGCCAAGAAAAATTAGAAAACTCATCTGCAGAGATGAGAGCTAAAGGCAGTGAACAGCAGATTGAATAGTGCAGAAGAACCAAGATAGAACAGAAATCACCCAATCAGAACAGCAGTCAGAAAGCCAAATGAAAAAAAAAAAGAAAGCAATATAAGAGACCTATGGGATAATATAAAGCGTGCCAATCTATGCATAATAGGAATTCCAAAAGGAGAAGAAAGAGAAAAGGGGATCGAAAACGTATTTGAAGAACTTACGGCTAAAAACCTCCCAAACCTAGAAAGGAAACGGATATCCAGGTACAGAGGGTCCCAAACAAGATGAACCCAAACAGACCTACACCAAGACATATTATAATTCAACTGGCAAAAGTTAAAGATAAAAAGAGGATTCTAAAGGCAGCAAGAGAAAAACAAAGAGTTAATTACAAGGGAACCCTCTTGCTGATTTCTCTAGAGAAA